>NC_089503.1:305702036-306039536 GCF_036850995.1 Saccopteryx leptura
AGCCGTGCACTTAGACAGAAGGAGGGGTGGGGCAGGGGAAGATTCAGAAGGGGCTGGGATTCAGGAGCGATCTGGAGGAAGGGGGAGGGGTCACTGAAAGAGGTATGTGTGTGTGTGTGTGTGTGTGTGTGTGTGCACGGGGGCGGGGTGCTTGGCCAAGATAAGCAAGAGTTTTGATAAAGGGGCTTGTGTGGGCTTATGGGTAAGGCCATAGACATGGGATTGGGGTGACGAAGACAAAAGGGTATCCCAGAGCATTTCTTTGAAAGAAACAAAGCAGTCTGACCAGGGAAGGCAGTATCTGAGTAGGGCTGTTGTCAGCCTATCTTGACTTTGTGTGAAATGCGGAAAGGTGCTCTTAGGCACAAAGCAGGGCCGTTGGAAAGTGTTTTAGGAAAAACCCACACTAGTGTTTCCAGCTTGGCAGGGAGAGCGAGGGCTGCCCCAGTCACTCCCGGGGCTGGTGCACAAGCTGCCTGACTCATTCAGTGGCCCTAAACTCGATTAGTGAACGCTCAGGCGGGTCTTTTGCTGGAGGGCCATGCAGTTGGGAGTTAGGGTCTTGACCTGTTTGTTCTGTACGGCCTAAGTTCACCTTCAGGTGTGGCAAGAGGCTGGCTCAGTCAACCTGCTTACACCTGTCACCTGACCTCCCAGAAGCCCTCCCTATGTACACCACTGGCTGGACACATTGAGCTCCTGGCTCCTGAACACACGCCATGTTTCCTGCCCAATGCCTGTGTTTGTGTTGTTCCCCTTTACCCTCTGTATCCAAAAGTCCATTTTAAACACAGCCTTCTTTCCGAAACAGTTTCTGACTTTCCAATGCTCATCTCATTTCCTTCTGAATCCTCTGTCAAAATATATATTTGTTCATGTGTTTTTATTTATTTATTTTTGTTTATTGTCTGTCTCTCCTACCAGAATGTAAGCATCATGAAGAATGAGGGTACAGACCTGATCCAGTTTGGAGGTCCTAGAGCCTGACTCAGTGTCTTGGAAACAGTGAGAGATTGGTAAGTATTCTTAGAATGAATCAATGAGTCATAAATGAAGGAATAGCCCTCACCTCACTCTACGTTATAGCTTTTTGCAGAGGTGATCTGTACACTAGCAGAGCACATGCGCCATCGCAGCTGGTGTTGGTCACAGTCTAGGAGCACAGTTGCGAGGTTAGGTACTGGATCGAGGGAGGACAGGGGACATCTTGGAGGAGTGGTCAGTGTGGCTGGGCGTACTAGATGTGGGGTGGAGACTCAGAGTAGTAACTATTTACTATTAATACTTAGTTATTTTAATATTGTAACACTGCAATGGCCATATACATTCAGAGTGATGTTTCAGCCCTTTGGAGGAGCTGGTTTGGGTTACACAGGACAATCTGCAGAAAGAACCTGGGCAGCATTGCTGTGGGCAGGGCTAAGGAGAGGAGGCTGGAGGATGATCAGGGCGCAGGCAACACTGAGGGAAGCACGGAGGAATGAGAGTGAGAGCTAAGGGGGGGAGGGGTGTGGGTAGGAGAAAATGGTCTCCAGGCAGGCAATGAGTCTAGTGATTGTCGGAGGAGCAAGTGTAGGAGGGTAGAGGGGGGATAAATGGCAATGAATGAAGACTTGACTAAGGGGGCTGAACACACAATACGGTGTACAGAGATAATTATGTTAACCAGTATCACCCCAATAAATTCAATTAAAAAAGAAAGCACCGAGTGATCCAAGGGCTGGAGGAAAGCTGAGGAGTGGGTAAGCAAGTGCGAGCGCCTCCATACTCTGGGAGGCGGGATGGTAGTACCATCTCCTACTCAGAATGGACTCGGGAGCTGGGTCCGCTGGCCATTTACGTTAGGCCTTCCTTGATCCTTTAGTCAACCTGGGGGATGGTCAAGGGGTCCTGGACAGGAGGATAGCAGAGATGAGTGGGACTATGGGAGGAAGGGGAACACACCTACCACTAAGGTTCGTGGCTATTCATCAAATGGTGTGGGAGTATTTCCACATTTTAACAAGTGATGAGGCCATATGAATGTGTAGTCATGCTACTCTCTGTAAATGGATTTGTCATGCCAAGGCAGGCATCAGACAGCCTTCTCAAAAGAGGAAAACATTTTTTACAGCAGCAGAAAGCAATGGAAAAGAATGTTAGACCAAAAAATTTCTAACCATTAGATTGCATGCAAATTAAGGTAGAAAATATATCTGTGCCTGACACATAGCAGGACCTCAATAAATATTTACTAACTCAATGACTGAAAGACTTAGAAGATCCTGGTTAACTAAGAAAGGTGTCAGAACAGGGTGGAAAAATGAGAAAACCAAATTGTCATATAAATAGCTCTCCATTTCCATAGTGCAAAAGCACAATAAAACCAAAGAAGAGATATTACTGGCTAATGAAATCATAACCAAAATAATAAATTTGTATTTTTTTCTATTTTACCATTTACAAAGCTCACAACACTTCAGGTGGATGTTATCTGACCTCCATTTTGGACACGTGGACACAGAGGCTTAGAGAGCCTGAATGACCTGCCCAAGATTCCACAGTAAGTCAGGCACCTGGAAATCAAACCTTGTTCTTCTGGCTCCTACTTTTAGTGTGTGTGTGTGTGTGTGTGTGTGTGTGTGTGTGTGTGTGTGTGTGTGTATTTTTTCATTTAATGACTTGATGAATGCTAGAATTTTCATTTTCATTTGGGAATTTTAAATAGGACTTCCTTGATGCCATCTTCCATGTGGAAAAAACAATCATTAGGCATCTGGAAATTTTCAAGCATCAAGTGCAAGTCCCTTTGACTTTTCTTGGGTACAAGGGAAGTTTTTTTTTTTTTAAATTTATTTATTCATTTTAGAGAGGAGAGAGAGAGAGAGAGAGAGAGAGAGAGAAGGAGGGAGGAGCAGGAAGCATCAACTCCCACATATGCCTTGACCGGGCAAGCCCAGGGTTTTGAACCAGCAACCTCAGTTTTCCAGGTCAACGCTTTATCCACTGCACCACCACAGGTCAGGCCAAGGGAAGTTTTAAATTCCCTTCCAGCAGCAAAGAGCTGTTTTCCTTTCTAGGTTAAAGAAAGTTTCTGAAGTGGTCTACTTTGATGGAGATCTAGGAACTCAAAATTGCATATAGGAAAACATATTTTTCCTCTAAAAATTTTACGAGTGAATGAAATTACTGGGCTATAGAGGGATGGATTGTATGTAACTTTCAATTGGATTGTTTGGTTAGGATGATAATTTATGGGCAGGGGTGGAAAGGAACCTTGTCAAGCAAGGAGATGACTCCTAAAAAGGTTAAGTAATTTGCCTGACAAGTCAGGGCAGGGTGAATTGCCTGTTAAAAAAAGGAATCCAAGGTGATTTAAAAACCCTGCCAGCCGAGTTACCTATTTTGTTGCTTCTTTGGAATTGTTTCTTTCTAAGATTCAAAGCCTTAGAACTCATTACATCTCTCTCTCTCTCTTTTTCTTTCTTTCCTTCTCTCCTCCCTCTCTCTCTCTCTCCCTCCCTCCCTCTTTTCTTTCTTTCTTTCTTTCTTTCTTTCTTTCTTTCTTTCTTTCTTTCTTTCTTTTTTTATTACATTTTTATACCAAGATCTGGGCAGAATAACACCTCTAAATTAGATAGTCCTTGCCTGAGCCATTTCAAAGATGAGAAATGAGAAAACTCCGGTGCAACTGAGAAAATTCCTGAGACAGATCAATTTACCACTACCACTCATTGGGGAGAACTCTGACAGACTGGAAAAATTGGCTAAAGAAGTGCTGAGTGAATCAAATGTAGCCTTTAAAACAGAGGCAAAGTTTGAATGATTAAATGCTATTGGTTTAAAGAAACCTAGTGGTGAAGTGTCTTCACCATTAGGGCTATCGCAAGAATGGGAGAATATTTCAAGGGATTCATCCCACACCTCTGATTTCATATCAAAATCTGTAACAACAAGGGCTTTGACAATTTACACTAAATATTTCTTCCCCCAAACTCCATACACAGCACAGACAAGCTAAAAATTTCAGGCAAGTGGGAGGGTCGTTTGCTCTGGCAGGATCTTGGTCACTGGTGTGGTTCAAAACCTGGCCCCAAAGTAGAGAGATCACAGCAGCTCCTTCATCCCAACCACACCAGTTGAGAACTGAGTTAGAATTTTCTGCCACTGTGCTGGGTTCCCCATTGAAATGGAAGCAAAAATAAGTCCAGACTCTGGAGCAACCCTCATAACAACACTAAACATGCAAAACCAAACATGGTCAGTCCCAATCAAGTTCTCTTTTCTTTATTAGAGCTGGTTATAGTCTCCTGGGTGAGCATAAGTGACATAAAAACAAAACAAAACAAGACAGAAAAACCAAGGCAGACAATCATAACTCAGAATACGTGACAGCTGCCTGTTCAGGGTGTCAGTGTCCTACCCGATTGGGGATGTCTCCAGCAAGAGGCGATCCCCGTCAGGAGACCGTGCGCTGGCACGGACCTGAAGTTCGTTCACGATTCTTACCTCAAGCAGAGGAAGAGTCCAAAGCCCGGGAGCACCTTCGATTCCCTCTGCCTTTGAAGTCGACGTGTTCTCTACTTGAGCTTTGAACCCAGCTGCCGCAAAGACAAGATAATTAAGTCTGAATCATCTAGTGGTGTATTTTTTTTAAATGCCTTTCAAAATGTGATACATAATTGCTTCACTTCAATTACTCAATGACATGAATGGACAGTGCTGTCTCTACCTAGATGAGCAGACAATGCTACCTATGCAATCATCACCTCCCTGCAACACACACACATACCCCCCCCCCCCCACACACACACGTGAACTTGTTATGGCTACTTTACCAGAATGATTAAGTCAAGATATCCACTGTATTGAAAAAGGTGTTAAATTGTATTGAATTAGAAGAGGAAGAATTTTCCTTTCTGGAATAATGAGCTGGTTTTTCCTGAGCAGGGTGCCGGCAGGGGTTTGCTTCACTACTGCCCAGCATACCTTTTGCACTTGTAGTGGATCAGATTCAGTCTGAAAACATGAGGCTTGATAACCAGGCTAACCTAGTTACCATCTTTATCTTTCAGGGTAAGACCATAGACGGCATCTTGGAGTGTCTGTTCCTTTTCAGGTTATTAATGACTTCCTGTCTCAGCATTCCTTTGAAGTAAGCTGGGTGGGTTCACCAACGAGGCATTCTGTAACTTGATGTCTTTAGAGTCTAAACCCCATCCCTACTCCCATCCCCCATGTTTTAGTCATTGCATTTTAGATGGCCAGGGATCTAATTGCATGAAGTGTCTAATGTCTTACTTACAATTTTCAGGGTACGACAGGGTCACCAATCGTCCTGGTTTGCCTAGGATGCAGGATTCTCAGTACTAAAAAGAGGGCAGTCCTAAGAGAACTAGGAAGATTGGTCACCCTAGTAAGAAAAAGAGGCATGCCTGACCTGTGGTGGCGCAGTGGATAAAGCGTCGACCTGGAAATGCTGAGGTCGCCAGTTCGAAACCCTGGGCTTGCCTGGTCAAGGCACATATGGGAGTTGATGCTTCCAGCTCCTCCCCCCTTCTCTCTCTCTCTCTCTCCTCTCTAAAATGAGTAAATAATAAAATAAAATAAAAGAAAAGAAAAAGAGGCATGTCCACTTGGCATTGTCTGCACTTCTGACAGCTTATCAGTTTTCTCATCTAGTGTACCTCCAGTTATATTTACCTACTTAGCCTGAATATCCTTAGGGGTAAAATGAAGATAAAAATAGTATCTACCTTGATAAGTTCTGCTGGGAAAAAAATATTGCTAACTGTTCTAGTTCATTTGGGCTGCTCTAACAAAATACTATAGAACAGTCTAAAAGCTAAGCTTTTTGTCTTTGTGAAGACCACATAGCTGTTCTGGAAAGTCCAAGATCAAGGTGCCAGCATGGCCATATTTTGGTTAATATCCTCTTTCAGGTTCACAGCTTGTGTCTGTCCTCTGGCTGTGTCCTCATGTAGGTAGACAGAGCCAGGGGACAGATAGGGACAGACAGACAGGAAGGGAGAGAGATGAGAAGCATCAATTTTTTGTTGTAGCTCCTTAGTTGTTCATTGATTGCTTTCTCATTTGTGCCTTGATGGGGGGGGGGCTACAGCTGAGCCAGTGACCCCCTGCTCAAGCCAGTGACCTTGGACTCAAGCCAGCAATCATGGGGTCATGTCTCTGATCCCATGCTCAAGCCAGTGACCTTGTGCTCAAGCTGTTGAGTCCGCACTCAAGCTGGATGAGCCTGTGCTCAAGCCGGGGACCTCAGGGTTGGTTTTTTTTTTTTGTATTTTTCTGTAGCTGGAAACGGGGAGGCAGTCAGACAGACTCCCGCATGTGCCCGACCAGGATCCACCCAGCATGCCCACCAGGGGGCGATGCTCTGCCCATCTGGGGCGTTGCTCTGTTGCAACCAGGGCCATTCTAGCGCCTGAGGCAGAGGCCATGGAGCCATCCTCAGTGCCGGGGCCAACTTTGCTCCAATGGAGCCTTGGCTGCGGGAGGGGAAGAGAGAGACAGAGAGAAAGGAGAGGGGGAGGGGTGGAGAAGCAGATGGGCGCTTCTCCTGTTTTTCCTGGCCAGGAATCAAACCCAGGACTCCTGCATGCCAGGCTGACGCTCTACCACTGAGCCAACCAGCCAGGGAGACCTCAGGGTTTTGAACCTGGGTCCTCTGTGACCCAGTCTGATGCCCTATCCACTGCACCACCACCTGGTCAGGCTGGAGCTTCTTTTATAAGGCACTAATCCCATTATGACATAAGGGCCCACCTACTAATATCATCACTTTTGGGGGTGAGGATTTTAACATAAATTCTGGGGAGACAGAAACATTCAGACCATAGTAATAACCTATGTCATAGGTCCTATGAGAACGTGCTCATAAAACTGTAAAGGGCTCGAAAATCTTGTTCATTAGCATGTGGCCATTATCAATGGTGATATGAGACACTGTAGACTCTCTCCTCATAAAATCATTTATTATTGGTCACCACAGATTAATCTGTTCATTAAATTAACAATATTTATTTGGGAACCTACAGTGTGCAAGGTCCTATTTAATAAAAAAGACAGACTCTCTGGTCACGTGGAGTTTATGTTCTAGCAAATGAAGATATAAATTAAGCAATCAGAAAATAAACAAAAGGTATAGATTGTGGTATGTGCAGTGAAGGAAACAAAGGGACATAGCTTGTGGGGTGCTCATATCATTGTTAGGGTGATGTAACTGAGGCAGGTGTGCTTACTTTGTTAGGGGTCCAGGAAGGGTTCTCTGAGGAGGTAACATTTGAGCATTAGAAACCAGGCAGGCAAAGCATTGAAGGGAAAGGTGAAGGGAACAGCAAAGGTAGACCTGTGTATCTTGAATGTAGTAGGGGCAGAAATAATGGTATTAGACATTTAAATTATGATGTTGGTTGTTCTGGGAAGAGGGTGGCAGGAAATATATGAATTTCCAAGTCATCCGCCTAGAGGTGAAATGGAAGCCACGGAAGTGGATGACGTCAGAGGCAGTTTCCCAGGGTGCCTATGCTACCCTGGAGGGGTGCGGAATAATTTCAGGTGCTACATGGATGAACATTTGAGATTGTATTGTGATTATCTTTAGTGTATTAGGAAAAAATGCAGAACCAGACATGGAAGAAGATGAGTGACATCGCATATCACATGGAAAAAAATTCACAATGTACCTCAGAATCTTCCTGGGTGGCATCTTTCCTCTCTCGCCACCTCTCTCTCTATCCCTAGGTTTCCTTTTCTCTCCCCTCTCCAGAGCAGCTTCTTGGTTCGCCCTTCTTCCCTGCTCCTCCATTACACCCCCATTCCTTTTCTCTACCAGAAAGATCGAGATCATGTTCAGCCTCCTATTTGCATCTCATACATGTTAACCAGCTGCACAGGACCTGCTAAACCTAGAAGGAAGCTGAAAACTGTAAAATAACAGTTGCCAATATTTCCTGATGCAAATAATGATTTTTCTTGTTGTCATGAAAGACCTGAAAGTCTAACCGTATCTTGGTGAAAACCTGAGTCATCATCGTGTATCCAGGGACTTTTGGCACAGGATTTAGGGGAAGTTCTTAGGAAGGGTGGCCGGATGAATGAGGAGAGAAAATACGAAATGTGGGGACTCTGCCCTGCAGTTCTTGAGGACTCTAGCCTCACAGGGACCTGCTCGGCCCATCCCAACTCTGGGGCCTCGGGCAATTCGTTCACTCCTCTGGGGCTTGGAGCCATCCTCTGTAAAAGTGGAGATCATGCTTACTTAAAGAGTCATTATGAGAATTATACTAAATAAACTAGCACAGATGAAGTTCTTCATACAATGTCAATAAATCAGATATATTATTACCTGCATTTCCTCTACTTCTATGTTAAATTCATAATTTAAGATATTTCACTAATTTTAAGAAATGCAAGTTTAGTTTTCATGGTATTTATTTATTTGTTTATTAGCGAGTGAGAGAGAGACAGAGAGACAGAGAAAGGGAAAAATAGGGTCAGACAGACAGGAAGGGAGATGGGAAAACATCAATTTTTCGTTGCGGCACCTTAAGTTGTTCACTGATTGCTTTCTCCTATGTGCCTTCATGGGAGTAGTGTGCTCCAGCGGAGCAAATGGTCCCTTGCTCAAGCCAGCAACCTTGGGCTTCAAGCCAGCTACCTTTGGGCTCAAGCCAGCGACCATGGGGTCATGTCTATGATCCCATGCTCAAGCTGGCGACCCCATGCTCAAGCTGGTGAGCCTGCGTTCAAGCCCGGGACCTTCCGGTTTGGAACCTGGGTCCTCTGCGTCCCAGTCCGATGCTCTATCCACTGAGCCACTGCCTGGTCAGGCCATGGTATTTATTTTTTACCTTTACCCCCTATTTGGGAATTAATAAAAATTTTCCCTTTATAGAGCTTCCCCTTTTAAACAAATTTATATACAGTTTAAGAAGGAGGTTTATTTATAAGGAACAAGGTAAATAACAGTATAGCTCATGAGAAACATGGAATACTTTTTGGAAAAAGGGGTGAAATAAATGGAGTTTAGGAAACTTAGATTAAATAATAGAGTGTAGCTAGTCTGTTTCATTTCATTTGAAAGGGGCTATAGATTGTTAAACAATGTCACCCCAATACATTTAATTAAAAATAAAAAAAAGGGTTATAGAAATCAGTTTATTAGCTTTCATTTCTGTTCAAAGACTTGTTTTAGGGAAAATTTGCCAAATTCATCATTAAAAACAAGAATAAAAGCCAGCAGCACTATATATATAAAAAGGATAGAGAAAAATAAGAGGTAACATTTATTGTGTTTGTGATGCTCTGGGCACCAGCTATATATGAACTCATTAAATCCCCACCAAGACTTTATAAAGTACTAATATTATCTTCATTTTATAGGTGAGGAAACAAAGAGGTTAAGAAATTTGCCTAAGCTTAGGCATTGCAGACAAGTTATAGGGCCAGCATTCAGGATCCAGGCCGGTAGGTGTTATGCTTTTAGAAGTCCATGCTCTTAACCACTATGCTAAGCTGCCTTTTTAGGAAGGTCTCTAAAGGGCAACAGGAAGGTCACTAAAGGGCAACCCACAGTCCAGGGGATATGGAAGGTGAGCAGAGAGAAGGATGCTGTTGCCAGGCAACACGTCTGGTTTTTCGAGCTGCTAATGGAATCTGTGTAATTGCTGGTTTGAAATTACTAGTGTATTCCTGACCAGAGGAATAAGTGACCCTACAGTTTACTCTGAGGGGCTGGGGAGACATCTGGCAGAATCATCCTTCACTCGGCAGCATATCCCCCTCTCTCCCAGTTCTGTCCTAGGCCACACTCTCCTGAAGTCTGTGCGATGACAATTCTGGGTGGACACCAGTGACTGACTCAGAGCCCGGCTGCTCCCACCCACCAGTCACACTCTGGAATGATTTACGGCAGTGACTCCCTCCTGGTTTTGAAAAATAAACACACCCACTTACCTACTTACCTCCACTTATTATCAGTTATCTAAAAGGGGGTTACATGTTATTATTTGCGGCTCAAAGTGAACTTAAATTCATGCTAAGTTTTAAATTTCTCTTATGAGAAATGAAGGGTATTGTGGAAACCAACAAACAAGACAGTGTGATACCACTCTGAAATTCTGAGAATCACAGATGTGAGCCCAGTTCAAACAAATCATTTCTCTACCTTGGCATTAATGACATTTAAGGTCACACAGAATTCTTTTTTTTTCTTTTTAAACAATTCTTTCTTTTTTTATTAAACAACTGTTTTTCAATTACAGTGGACATATTGGGCCACCTACTTCTTTGATGTAGGGGCTACCCTGTACTTTGCAGGACGTTTAGCAGTAGCCCGTCCTCTACCCTGCTGTTAGCAGCTCCACTCTATCTTGCCTGACTTGTGATAGAAATGTCTCTACACTACAGTGTATGGCCCTCGACAGGCCTCATTTGAGAATTAAGAAACCAACAATGTCTATTAAAAGTATTCTATCTGGCGTTTGCAGTAGGAAATGACACTCTTCTTGTGGATCAGATTTAATATTCTTTATAATATTTTTCTTAATTACCCAATAAATAGGTGAATACATTATCTTGGTAAAAGATTCAAATCAGATTACAGATCAAACTGAAAATCCTAATGCTTCCCCTGACTTCATTCCTGTCTCCTGTCTGCCTTCTTCTAGTTTGCTTTCCAAGAATATTTTTCCTTCTTTCTTCCAATAAGTTCCAGACATCTTCATTTGGTCCATGGATAGGATTATAATCATTTCATCAACTTCTGGAGAGTTTTTTTTCTAACTTGCATGATTCTAGTTTCAACTCACAATATTTTTCTAATAGCCCATTTCAATATCTTGCCAAGCGTGATATCTACATAAATTGTTGTAATTTCTCCTGCACAGTAGAGTCCCTGAGTGTCTATTTACTCGATTGTTTTTTTTGTGTTTTTTTTTTTACAGACGCAGAGAGAGAGAGAGAGTCAGAGAGAGGGATAGATAGGGACAGACAGACAGGAAGGGAGAGAGATGGGAAGCATTAATCATTAGTTTTTTGTTTCGACACCTTAGTTGTTCATTGATTGCTTTCTCATGTGTGCCTTGACCGTGGGGCTACAGCAGACTGGATAACCCCTTGCTCAAGCCAGCGACCTTGGGTCCAAGCTGGTGAGCTTTGCTCAAACCAGATGAACCTGCGCTCAAGCTGGCGACCTCAGGGTCTTGAACCACATCCCAATCTGATGCTCTATCCACTGTGCCACTGCCTGGTCAGGCTCAATCATTTGTTTACATCAGTTCGGACTTACAGGTACTTATTTTACACTTTGGTTTATAATCCAAAGTCTTCATAATAATTCTAAATTCGAAAACCTCAAAGGCTTTTTATAAGTGTTTTAAAAAAAGTCCTAAACAACCGCAGTAAGAACACATGGTGGACCAATGGTTCCCAAAGTGTGGTTTCAGTGTAGTTTCACCAGGAAATCAAGAAATGAAAAATTTCAAGCCCCTGTTCAGACCTGCTAAATGAGAAACTCTGAGGGTGGGACTCAACAATCTGTGTTTCAAAAAGCTCTCTGAGACTACAGTGCGGAAACTGTTGGTAAGTAGATAAAAGCTCAAAATTCAGCAAAATAAATTTGGTTTGTAAGAACACACACAAATTAAGGTCAATCTGACTTTCCCTGGGGGAGATAGAATAAGAATCTTACTTTCCAAACAGATAAATTAAGAGCTCAGAGACATGCATGAATTTATTATTTTAAATTTTGCTTAACCAGTCCTCACACTAGATGTGAGGGTTGAGGGTTGTTGAATATAGATAAGACCTGCCCTTTCTAATCGAGAAACTAATAATCTAGGATTAAAGAAAGCCTGGTGTACAAATAATCACACCGGTGTTATGGATAACATTAAAAATATGTTCCCAGTGCTCTTGGAGCAAAAAGGAGGAGAAACATTCTACTTGGAAGAAAGGAAGGAAAGGTATTCCAGACAGAAGGATCAACATGTGCAAAAGCACAGAGTCATACAAATCGACTATATATCTCCTTGTGCTGTCAGCTGGGAAGGCCTGGAAGCAACAACACCCCAATAGCAATGAGCACAGCTAGTACCCAGATCTTGTTTTCTAATACCATTTTCCAACAAAAGGTACTAGGACTCCTTGGGAAAATGCCTGATTCTGGGGTTGGGGCAAGATATATACAAAATGATTCTGCAGCACCTTATAGTGTCAGAAAGTAAGAAAGTGCTCAAAAACAAAACAAATAAAACAAAAATTCACAATGATGTCAAATGGATGCAATAGACAACTGAAAGATCTCTCAATGGTCAAAATTGGAACAATGAAATAAAGCAGTATTGGATTATAAGCCAAAGTATAAAATAAATAAGTCCAAACTGCTATAAACAAATGATTGAATAAATAGAGAATAGCCGCATATACTGTGCAGAAGAAATTTAAATAATTTCTGCAGATGCTTCACCCCTCAGGAGGTGGAGCATAACTCCCACTCTTTAAGTGTACACATAGTGTATGTTTAAAATTACACGTAGTAATTTTCTTCTAATGGTTACAATATGAAAAGGAGAAAGAAACAAGGAGCAAATTTACAATGGAGAAGCCAAGTGATCAGGGTTAACACTATTGGTGAGAGGTCATATTGATAGCATATACTGTTGATATGATGTGATGAGACTGGCATTCTACCATAATGGACCATCATCCCAGGAGCACATCACATCCATCAAATCATGAGAAAATATCAGACAAATCCCAACTAACATTCTACAAAATACCTAACCAGTGATTCTCAAAACGGTCAAGGCCATAAAATACAAGGAAAGTGTAAGAAACGGTCACTGTCGAGAGAAGCCTAAGGAGCCATGGCAACTAAATGTAATGTGGTGTTCTGGGTGAGACCCTGGAGCAGGAAAAGGCCATTAGGTAAAAGCTAAGGAAGTCTGAATCAAGTATGAAGTATGAATGTCAATTAATAAAAACATAGCATTATTGGTTCATCAATTGTGATAAATGTACCACACTAATACATGATGTTAATAATAGGAAAAATTTGGTCTCTAGCACCTGTCTTCATAATAATTCTATAAATCTAAAACTGTTCTAAAATAAAATGTTTATTACTGAAAAGACTACAGGGAGCCAATGAATGGAGTCCCACAGAAGAGTGACATCATCCCTTTGTAGTATTCTATGAAATAATACATTGAGAGAAATTTAAATTCCTGAACAGTTTGAAGGTTGCAGTGCCTGTTGCTAGCAGACATTAAGGTGACATTCTCCAAAAGAGAAAAAATAATCCCCAAAAGGGAGATGGTTGAGAAAAGGGGTATATAGCATTCTAATGAATCTCTAAGGTGTTAGATGATAGTCCTCTAGAGTACCTTAAACCCTGGCCGAGCCTTGGAATGCTCTAGTTCTCTTATAGCACCCTCATGCACTCCTTTGGTTGGATTAGTACTGCGAACCCAGTGGTTACACCCTATCAGGCAAAGGACTGAGATAAAGATCTCAAGTGCATTGGTTTCCTATTATTGCTATAACAAACTTAGTGGCTTAAAACAAAAGGTGTTATCTCACTGAATCTTTTTTTTTTTTTTTCAGAGTCAGAGAGAGAGATAGATAGGGACAGACAGACAGGAACAGAGAGAGATGAGAAGCATCAATCATCAGCTTTTTGTTGCAACACCTTAGTTGTTCATTGATTGCTTTGTCATATGTGCCTTGACAGGGGGCCTTCAGCAGACTGAGTAACCCCTTGCTCAAGCCAGCGACCTTGGGTCCAGGCTGGTGAGCTTTGCTCAAACCAGATGAGCCTGCACTCAAGCTGGCGACCTCAGGGTCTCGAACCTGGGTCCTTCCGCATCCCAGTCTGATGCTCTATCCACTGCGTCACCGCCTGGTCAGGCCTCACTGAATCTTTACAACGCATCTGCCTGACATATCTTTGTTACTTTTTCATTTTTATAATGCCATTTAAAAAATAAACTTGCATTTGCTTAGGTCACTATTATTTCAGATCCTTTTTGAAGCAGCTAACGCTTTATCCTAATGACTATAGCCTTCAAATATAGTCATTTTCCAAGTCCTATTATTTCTACCTCTGTAACATTATTCCTGTCCATTCCACTGTCTCCATTCCCACTGTCATTCCAGTCATTCCTTTCTTTTCTCAGTTACCAAAAGAGCCTCCTACTGAGCCAGTCTCTAATCCAGTGATTCTCAAGGCAATTTTGCTTCTTAGGGAATATTTGGCAAAGTTTGGAGACATCTTTGGGTCTTACGACTGGAGGAGGGGTTGATTCTACAGGCATTTTGTGAACAGACACTAGGGATGCTGCTAAACATTCTATAAGGTACAGTATAGTCCTCCACAACAAAGACTGATGAGGCTCCAAATGTGAGTAGTGCTGAGGTTGAGAAACCTTGACCTAATATATCCCCCCATTAATACATATATTACCTGTGATAGGTTCACATTTCATATCTGACCCATGCCCCTTGTAGTGTACACTTGTCAGACTCATGGCTTCCTATCATCTTTTAAACAGCCCTTCTATATTTGGGGAAATTCCAATATTTTGAGTTCTGCCTCCCCAGGAAGGGAGTTTGGACTCCACATTCCAGTCTCTTTTACAGCCAGGACTCAGACATGGGTTTTGGTCTTCCTCGGTCAGACACATCCCTATGAACCTTTGATTTAGAAGTTAGGTGAGGAAGGTGAGGAAACAGGCTCTTTTGGAAGGTTGGCATTTTGTTGGTGCAGGAGGCTACAAAAGTGTGGCATTTGGAGGTGGCAGCCATTCCCCAGTGGTGACAGCAGTTTCCTCCAGTATGGGGTGGGGTGGCGGCAGCAATCCCAGTCATGGTAGGTTTCTCATCAGGCCAGTTCTTCAGCATGGTTCTGAGCTTCATTCCTGGAAGCTTAGCCTGAAGCCACTTCTCCAGTCCTCCTCAGAATCATTTTAATATGTTCTTCTTCTGCTTAGTCACCCAGAGTCAGTTTCTGTTGCTCAGAACTAAGAACTCTAGTAGATAAAGACAGCCCTGCTTAAAACTCTCCAATGACTTCCCATGCATTCTAGGACGTGTCCCAAATCCTTTGCTTAGCCCAAGGCTATTTTTGACCAGGGGTTGTACCCACCGTCCTTTATCCCCATACCAAGCCACACTGGTCCTGCCACCCTACTTCTATCTCATATTACTTGCTACTAAAGAACCCTGCTATCACAGCAACCCTCCTCTACATCCCCAAATCCTCAGGGCTTTCTCTTATCTCTTTCATAAACAAGACACTTTTTATGCTTTACTGCAAGAGTTGCTTCACTCAACTGTAAACTCTGCATGGGTAGGAACATGTCTTTTCAATCTGTGAGTCCTTAGCACTAGGATATCTGGCACAAAGGAGGTGATCCATACAGGTTTCCTTAATGAAGGTCAGGATGTGGACAAGTACTGCCACCTATGGGGAGAAACTCGATTCAACTCTTATGATTTGGACAATGGCTATCATACAAGGATGACACTTGGATACTCTCTCTTTCATCTAAGTTATCATCATGATTATTGTCAGAACCTCTATGGTAGCATCTCAGATGGCTCTCAAGGATCCCTGATTGGTAGTCATGTATTTGGGTTGATCCTCCCACAGTGAAGTGTTGGTTTGCAATCAATGGAGGAACACGACGAAAGTGTTGGTGACTTCTGAGGCTAGATCATAAAAGCCACGGTGGCTTCTGCTTTGGTCTCTCTGGGATTTCTTGCTCTGAGGGAAGCCAGATGCCATGTCATGGGGACACTCGAGTGGCCTTATGTGGGGTCAATGCACTGAAAAACTGATGCCTCCTGACACCGGTCATATGAATGAGCCTTGTTGGCAGCAGGATTCCAGGCCAGAGTCCATACTTCAAATGACTAAAATCTTGGTCTAGACCAGTGGTTCTTTCTCAAAGTGTGCACCGGGGCGCACTGGTGTGCCCTAGATTTCTAGGTGCACTCTATGGTATTCCAAGAGATATGTGCCTGTTGGGGATCAAAAAACCAACAGGGTTTTTGGAGTTTAGATTTTTGGGGGACAGAGGTGTGGGGAATTGGCTGTAAACTGACAGTCTGCCCAACCCCCCATCTCACTTGCCTGATTAGGTTGCAAAAGGCTGTTAAGCTGTGGTGCTGGATTGTTTACACTACCCCCTATATTTCCCAGAAAGACTGGAGGCAAATTTCTTCTATCTTTTGTTTGGTGTAAAGTTAAGATGCTATGTATGGTGGGGGTTTTCTGCACTCAACACAATTAAGAGTAAAAAGAGAGGAATTCTTCAATGTATTGACAAGAAATGAGAGTTTGCCTTTCAAATATATGCCCAAACATTGAAGAAATCACTAGGAAGGACACATCAGGCTCATGTTTCTCATAAACACAAGAATGAAAAAACTTAACACATTCGTGCCGGGACCTGCTGAATTTATTCTTATTAAGAATGTATCTATATATATATATAAAAAGATAATTTTGTCATTTTTTATTTTTAACTTTTTACGAATTCTAAAAAGCGTAACTCAAAAAATGTAACATAAAAATGTTTTTAATGTCAGAATAAATTTAATCTTGTATTTATTTCATTTCATTACCATAAAAGCACACTTGGACTTTATATTTTTTCTTTAATATTTGACTTAATTATTAAAACATATTTCTCATAAACTTGTATATAGTGCACCTACAATTATTTGTAGGGTTTTATTTATTTATTTATTTATTTTTTATTTGTAGGATTTTAAATGCGCTCCAACTTCAAAAAGTTTTGAGGCCCTGGCCGGTTGGCTCAGTGGTAGAGCGTCGGCCTGGCGTGCAGAAGTCCCGGTTCGATTCCCAGCCAGGGCACACAGGAGAAGCGCCCATCTGCTTCTCCACCCCTCCCCCTCTCCTTCCTCTCTGTCTCTCTCTTCCCCTCCCGCAGCCGAGGCTCCATTGGAGCAAAGATGGCCCCGGCGCTGGGGATGGGTCCTTGGCCTCTGCCCCAGGCGCTAGAGTGGCTCTGGTCGCGGCAGAGCGACGCCCCGGAGGGGCAGAGCATCGCCCCCTGGTGGGCAGAGCGTCGCCCCCTGGTGGGTGTGCTGGGTGGATCCAGGTCGGGCGCATGCGGGAGTGTGTCTGACTGTCTCTCCCCGTTTCCAGCTTCAGAAAAATACAAAAAAAAAAAAAAAAAAAAAGTTTTGAGAACCTGCTGGTCTAGACTTTGGCTTTAATCTCATGAGAGGCCAAGACAGAACCACCCAGCCAAGCCAGGCCACAACTCCTGAATTGTGGAGCTCGTGGGGCAATACACGTTTGTTGCTTCAAGGTGTTCAGCTTTGGGGTGACTGTTATGCAGCAAAAAGAATTCTATCAATAATACACTCTCCGACATAGATCTCTGACTACAGGTGTACATGTTGCTGGAATGGGAGGAAACGGGTGACAGCCACGCACGCCCGGGCCTTGTGGGGCGGCGAGGTGCGCTGTGGGTGTATCCGCTTCACGGTTAACGTTCTCCAGAAACACCGGGAAGGAGCGAGAACTGCCACGGTTGCGGAGCAGTTAGGACACCCAGGCACCGCGTCAGTCTTTGCGCCTGCGCGGTGTGCTCCTCGTGCTCCCAGGTGGCGCCGTGGAGCGCCGAGTCACCGATCGCAAGTCCCCAGCGGCCAGTCTGCGCTCGCGGGGTGAGCTCCAGAGGGCGCCCTCCAAAGAGGGGTTGAGCGCCCCGGTCCCAGAGAGCCGCCGGCGGCGTCATACCTCACCAGCACCCCCAGTTCCGGTAATCGCCGCTCCGGGGTCGCCGCTGCTGGAGGCAGAAGCTGTCCCGACGCGCCGTCGTCACCGTCGCCGCCTTCGGGTCCAGGCCCCTGGGCCCTGCCGCCGCCATGAAGCTGCGGGTGCGGCTTCAGAAGCACACCTGGCCGCTGGAGATGCCAGAGGAGGAGCCAACGCTGGGGCAGCTGCGTGTGCACCTGAGCCAGGCCCTGCTGCCCACCTGGGGGTACAGGTACGCGGCCGAGGAGAGGCGACCGGGCGGCCCGGGAGGCGTGGCAGGTGGCGCGGGCCCGGCCGTCACGTGAGGCGGGCGGTGAGCGGGCGTCGCGCGCAGGCTGGCGGTGCGCGGGGGCTGCATCCTGGCTGGCGGAGAACATGGCCCGGCGTCTCGGGGACTCCGTACCCCGCCAGGGTGAGCCACCGCTTCCGTTTCCCCAGTTAACGAAACCAGAACTCGGCCAGCACGCGCGAGTCTCCCGCCCTTGATGATGGAAAGTTGGAAATGACAGGTTCGGTTTGGGTGAAACCTCTCCAGGCTTTTACGGATGTCACTCCAGCCTCTCCCGCTGCCGGGGTGTTTCCGTGAAAAAGTTTGGAAAGGACTAGAAGGAGTTAGGGATCGGGCCCGGCCCGAGGCCACCTGTAACGTGCACCGTCCGAGGCTGCTGGACTCCGCAGGCTTCACTGAGGGTGGACGCGCCGCGCTGAGCGCTCTGATGTCCGGCTTCGGGGTTTTACCAAGAACAGCGTGTCGGGGTGTTTCAGGTCATTCTGTTTTTCTGGGCGAGATGTTGCCTTTTCCCCCACCTGAAACCAACGTAAACGTTGGCCTTAGGCTGACTGTGGAGAGCTTGCTGCTGGGGGCAGTGACGTTGAGAAGTCAAGGGGGGTATCTTTGGGGCAGGAATCTGGGAGTCGAGGGACAAAAGTAAGGGTAGTCCGCTTCAGGCACTAAGCAAGTAAGGAATTTGTGCTAAGGAGGAAAAAGAAAAGATGTTCGCTGGGGCTTTTTGGGTGAATTCTTCAAAAGAAAACCTTTCTGCTAATTAAGTGGCTCTTTTTTGTAAGACTTTTACAGACTTTTAGGGAATTGAATAAAATGAGGTCATGTTATGAGCTTCTTACCATTCCATTTTTTCAGCATAAAAGGAAGCCTGATTTTTTACCCCCAAATTAAGATAAAAACAAAAAATGAGGTGTTGACATAATAACCTTTAATCATGTGACATGCCTGTTATTTCTTGGTGTTAAACCTAAGTGTTTTGCATGCTGACTTCATTACCTCACCACAGATTTCAAAATTAACTTTCCTTTTTAAGATATTTTCAGCTATGTGTATATATTGTATTATTATTTTTTACTTAGGGGGGTCAGTCCTATAAGAATGTGAAACCCAATGTGACTCCTTTTTTACCCTAGGAGCCCAAGTTAGTTTCTTTTTGAAGTTTGTTTTTACAGTGGAGGCTGGTTAACTGGAAGCTTCAACTTGTGAAAGTAAATTACATTCTTCTGAATGTATGTTCATTCTATAATAAATAGACAGTTTTAAAATATGTTCATATTGGCCCTGGCTGGTTGGCTCAGCGGTAGAGCGTCGGCTGGTGTGTGGAAGTCCTGAAATCTATCCCCGGCCAGGGCACCCAGGAGAAACGCGCATCTCTGCTTCTCCACTCTTCTCCCTCTCCTTTTTCTCTATCTCTTTCTTTCCCTCCCACAGCCAAGGCTCCAATTGGAGCAAGGTTGGCCCAGGCACTGAGGTGGCTCCATGGCCTCCGCCTCAGGCGCTAGGAGGGCCCCAGATGGGCAGAGCATTGCCCCATGCTGGTTGATCCTGGTCAGGGTGCATGCGGGAGTCTGTCTGACTGCCTCCCGGCCTCTAACTTCGGAAAAAACCAAATGTTCCTATTGACATTATTTTTAAAGTGTCTTTGCTAAGCAAATGGATCTGGGGTTGCTATAGAATGTATTTTTAAAAGCCTGACGTTTCTAGGATGGGGTTTCCTGATCAGCTTAAAAGCTTCCCCCTTTTAATCCCCCACCCCTACAATTTCAGAAAACAATTATTTTTTAAAGCCTGTTCTGGAAAACCATATATTACTTTAGAAATAGATCTTCCCTTTTTCTGTAGGGGAGGGAAACTTGACATTTTTATTAAGCAGGCAGTTCTACATTTTCTACAAATAGATGTTTGAATGAACATTGTATTAAAAAAAAAAAAACCTTTTCTTGTGACAAATGATCCATACACACATCATTCACTTGAGGTGCTTTTCTTTTTTTATTTTTATTTTATTTTATTTATTTTATTTATTTTTTTGTTTGTTTGTTTTTTTCATTTTTCTGAAGCTGGAAACAGGGAGAGACAGTCAGACAGACTCCCGCATGCGCCCGACCGGGATCCACCCGGCACGCCCACCAGGGGCGACGCTCTGCCCACCAGGGGGCGATGCTCTGCCCATCCTGGGCGTCGCCATGTTGCGACCAGAGCCACTCTAGCGCCTGAGGCAGAGGCCACAGAGCCATGCCCAGCGCCCGGGCCTTCTTTGCTCCAATGGAGCCTTGGCTGCAGGAGGGGAAGAGAGAGACAGAGAGGAAAGCGCGGCGGAGGGGTGGAGAAGCAAATGGGCGCTTCTCCTGTGTGCCCTGGCCGGGAATCGAACCCGGGTCCTACGCACGCTAGGCCGACGCTCTACCGCTGAGCCAACCGGCCAGGGCGAGGTGCTTTTCTTTTTTCTGCCAAAGTTGAGGTGGTTGTTTTTTGGGCAATGGGCAGATTTTAACATTTATCAAAAAATTTGAAAATAGAAACATAGCTACTCATTTTCTAATAAGCAGTAGTAGTTTTTAATTTCTCAACCAAAGACATTCTAATTGGTAAGAAAAAAATGTATTTACATGTGAAAGAAAAGCAATTATTTAAGCACTTTCAAAAATGCAGCACTGTAAGAAAGAATAAACAGCATGATTTTTCAAAGGACTTCATCCTTTGACTTTTTAAGAAATTAATGAAGTCAGAGCTGCTTTATGTAAATATCTTATAAAATGTTCCACAATTGTTTGTCAGTTATTCCTCACTACTACTTGGTGAAATGATGGTTATTCTTTCCAGGTCAGAGAATTTGTGATGCAGAAAGGGTGAGGGAGTTCACTGCTTCAGGATAATTAGAGCTCTTGGCTTGTTTTCCTGTGAGCTTTTGAATTTCTGCAGTCTTACCAGTAAAGGACATCATAACTGGTCATCAATAAGAAGGGAACTTGTACTTATCATAGGAGGGTGAATTTGTATTCGGTAATTGACATACCTTTATCTTACTTTTTGTGATTAAGAATATTTATTTAGGATGTGGGTCTAGTATTTGGGCACCAACATAAGCTAACTGTTCTGTAAGAACATTGAATGGGTAGTCCGACTTCAGTCTCATCTTAAATCTTCCCAACTAATGCCGATTGCACTTACTCCACAAATATTTCTGCTAAGAGCTGCAGATAGTTTTGAACTAGATAGACAAGATACCTGAACTCGTGAAACTTAAATTCTAATATGGTGGTTTGGGAAGAGAGAACAAATAAATATATTTTCAAATAGTGATGTTACAATAAAAGTAAAACATGAGACTGGAATAGAATGATGGTGACATTTGATTTGAGACCTGAATGATGGGAAATAGTCAGTTGAAGAGCGGAAAGAGCAAATGCAGAGGCACAAAGGCTGCAATGAAGTTGATCTATCTTGAGGATGAATAGAAAGCTCATGTGACTAGAGAAGTCAGTGAGAGGAGGGACGGCACAAGGTGGATGAGGTAGGAGAGGCAGGTTGTGTCAAGTGCTGGGCTTAGAGGCCATGTTAAGGATGCTATTCCAAGTTCAAATAAAAGCCATTGGAGGAATTTCAGCAGAGGAATAATGTGATGTAACTTATATTTTAAGAAAACTATATTTCATTGAATCTCAGTTGTTGTCACTCTTAAGGCACATTGTTTTATGTAACACCAAAGGAAAAAAATACTGTCAATTAAGCTGTGATGTCATCGATTTTTAAGAAACATCTATTTCAAATATGTCAAAATATAAAAAAGTATGTGTCTTAGAATTAATGAACACATGGATTAATGATAGAGAATTATTGTATCCTATTCCCCAGGCTAGAATTTTAGCCATTAGAAGTCTATAACCTAGGCATTAGGTGATAAGAATGAATAATTTGGTAGTTTTTCCAAAACTTTGGGTTCCTTATTTTTGTTTTGTTTTCATTACTTAGTTCATCTAGGATCATGCCATGTATCTTATATACTGTATGTTCCATATGTATTGTTGAGGATAATGGTGATAGGTAGCTCTTACCATCCTTGTCCGTCTTTCTTGGCAGTTCTGATACCCGGTTTGCAATTACATTGAACAACAAGGATGCCCTCACTGGAGATGAAGAGACCTTGGCTTCATATGGGATTATTTCTGGGGACTTGATATGTTTGATTCTTGAAGATGCCATTCCAGCACCTACCTTACCTTCATCCACAGATTCAGAGCATTCCTCACTCCAGAATAATGACCAACCCTCTTTGGCTGCCCCCTCCAGTCAGTCCAGCATACAGGATGAACAGTGGAGTGATTCATTCCAAGGAGAGGCAGCCCGATCTGATGTCTGGACTGATGACAATATGGTGGGTATGAGTATTCGGACAGGAAATGGGTAGTTGCTAAATCATACTGAACACCTTGATTGAATTCTGTACCAGTCAGGATCATTATCATCAGTAGATTGCAGATTATATTCTTTTTTTTTAATTTTTTCTTTTTTTTGATAAATCAGGGTACATATGTTGAGAGAAAATATCTCTAGATTATTTTGACATTTGATTGTGCTGTATACCCCTCCCCCAAAGTTAAATTGTCTTCTGTCACCTTCTATCTGGTTTTCTTTGTGCCCCTCCCTTCCCCCAACCCCTCTCTCCTTCTTCACCTCATCCCCCCTCCCCCCCCCACCCCTGTTGCCATCACATTCTTGTTCATGTCTCTGAGTCTCATTTTTATGTCCCTTCTATGTGTGGATTCATCTTAGTTTTTTTTCTGATTTACTTATTTCACTCCGTATAATGTTGTCAAGGTCCATCCATGTTATTGTAAATGATCCAATGTCATCATTTCTTATGGCTGAGTAGTATTCCATAGTATATATGTACCAAAGCTTTTTAATCCACTCGTCCTCTGACGGACACTTGGGCTGTTTCCAGATCTTCACTATTGTGAACAATGCTGCCACAAACATGGGGGTGCATTTCTCCTTTTGGAGCCGTTCTATGGTGTCCTTGGGGTATATTCCTAACAGTGGTATAGCTGGGTCAAAAGGCAGTTCGATTTTTAGTTTTTTGAGGAATCTCCATACTGTTTTCCACAGTGGCTGCACCAGTCTGCATTCCCACCAGCAGTGCAGGAGGGTTCCCTTTTCTCCACATCCTCGCCAGCACTTATTCTGTCTTGTTTTGTTGATAAGCGCCATTCTGACTGGTGTGAGGTGATATCTCATTGTGGTTTTAATTTGCATTTCTCTAATGATTAGTGATGTTGAGCATTTTTTCATATGCCTATTGGCCATCTGTATGTCCTCTTTGGAGAAGTGTCTATTCATCTCTTTTGCCCATTTTTGGATTGGATTGTTTGTCTTCCTGGTGTTGAGTTTTACAAGTTCTTTATAAATTTTGGTTATTAACCCCTTATCAGACGTATTGTCAAATATGTTCTCCCATTGTGTAGTTTGTCTTTTTATTCTGTTCTTGTTGTCTTTAGCTGTGCAAAAGCTTTTTAGTTTGATATAGTCCCATTTGTTTATCCTGTCTTTTATTTAACTTCCCTGTGGAGATAAATCAGCAAATATATTGCTCCGAAAGATGTCCGAGAGCTTACTGCCTATGTTTTCTTCTAAGATGCTTATGGTTTCACGGCCTACATTTAAGTCTTTTATCCATTTTGAGTTTATTTTTGTGAGTGGTATAAGCTGGTGATCTAGTTTCATTTTTTTGCAGGTAGCTGTCCAGTTTTCCCAACACCATTTGTTAAAGAGGCTGTCTTTACTCCATTGTATTTCCTTACCTCCTTTGTCAAATATCAGTTGTCCATAGAACTGTGGGTTTATTTCCTGGTTCTCTGTTCTGTTCCATTGATCTATATGCCTGTTCTTATGCCAGTACCAGGCTGTTTTGAGTATAATGGCCTTGTAGTATAACTTGATATCAGGAAGTGTGATACCTCCCACTTTATTCTTCTTTTTTAAGATTGCTGAGGCTATTCGTGTTCTCTTTTGGTTCCATATAAATTTTTGGAATATGTGGTCTATATCTTTGAAGTATGTCATTGGTATTTTAATTGGTATTGCATTGAATTTATAGATTGCTTTGGGTAATATAGACATTTTAATGATGTTTATTCTTCCTAACCATGAGCACGGTATATGCTTCCACTTGTTTGTATCTTCCTTGATTTCTTTTATCAATGCTTTGTAATTTTCCGAGTACAAGTCTTTAGTCTCCTTGGTTAAGTTTACTCCTAGGTACTTTATTTTTTTGGTTGTAATTGTGAAGGGGATTGTTTCCTTAATTTCTCTTTCTGACTGTTCATTGTTGGTGTATAAAAATGCCTCTGATTTCCAAGTATTGATTTTATATCTTGCCACTTTGCTGAATTCATTTATCAGGTCCAGTAGCTTTTTAACTGAGACTTTAGGGTTTTCTATATACAATATCATATCATCTGCAAATAATGATAGTTTTACTTCTTCTTTTCCAACTTGAATGCCTTTTATTTCTTCTTGTCTGATTGCTGTGGCTAGGACTTCCAAGACCATGTTAAATAAGAGCGGTGAAAGGGGGCACTCCTGCCTTGTTCTGATCTTAAGGGTATTGCTTTTAATTTTTGCCCATTGAGTATGATGTTGGCTGTGGGTTTCTCATAGATGGCTTTTATCATGTTGAGGTATGTTCCCTGTATTCCCACTTTGCTGAGAGTTTTGATCATGAATGGGTGCTGGATTTTATCAAATGCTTTTTCTGCATCTATTGAAATTATCATGGTTTTTCTCCTTCTTTTTGTTTATGTGATGAATCACATTGATTGATTTACGAATATTGTACCAGCCTTGCCTCCCCAGAATAAATCCCACTTGATCATGGTGTATGATTTTTTCCATATATTGTTGGATCCGGTTTGCTAATATTTTGTTGAGGATTTTAGCATCTATCAATATATTCATCAGAGATATTGGCCTATAATTTTCTTTCTTTGTGTTGTCTTTGCCTGGTTTTGGAATCAGAATTATGCTCACCTCATAAAAGGAGCTTGGAAGTCTTCCTTCCTTTTGAATTTTTTGAAATAGTTTGAGAAGGATAGGAGTTAGTTCTTCTTTGAATATTTGGTAGAATTCCGTTGTGAAGCCATCAGGCCCCGGACTTTTCTTTGTTGGGAGTTTTTTGATAACTGTTTTGATCTCATTTGTTGTAATCAGTCTGTTTAGGTTTTCTGATTCTTCCAGATTGATTTTTGGAAGATTGTATGTTTCAAGGAATTTGTCCATTTCATCTAGGTTGTCTAGTTTTTTGGCATACAGTTCTTCATAGTATTTTCTTACAATATTTTGTATTTCTGTTGTGTCAGTTGTTATTTCTCCTCTCTCATTTCTAATTTTATTTATTTGAGTCCTCTCTCTCTTTTTCTTGGTGAGTCTACTTAAAGGTTCATCAATCTTGTTTACCTTTTCAAAGAACCAGCTCCTAGTTTCATTGATCCTCTGTATTGTTTCTTTAGCCTCTATGTCATTTATTTCTGCTCTGATCTTTATTATTTCCTTCCTTCTACTACATTTGGGCTTTACTTGCTGTTCTTTTTCTAATTCTTTTAGATGCAGGGTTAAGTTGTTTATTTGAGCTTTTTCTAGCTTCTGAAAGTGTGCCTGTAGTGCTATGAACTTCCCTCTCAGCTCTGCTTTCGCTGTGTCCCATAAATTTTGAGTTGTTGTATGCTCATTGTCATTCGTTTCTAGGAATTTTTTTATTTCTTCTTTGATCTCATTCTTAATCCATTCATTATTTAACACCCTGCTATTTAGTTTCCATGTGTTTGAGAATTTTTGAGCTTTTCTGCTGTGATTCATTTCTAGTTTCATGCCGTTGTGATCGGAGAAAGTGCTTGATATGATTTCAGTCTTCTTAAATTTGTTGAGAGCACTTTTGTGCCCCTACATGTGGTCTATCCTAGAGAATGTACCATGAGCACTTGAAAAGAATGTATATTCTGCTGCTTTAGGGTGAAAGGTTCTGAAGATATCTATTAAATCAAGTTGATCTAGTGTTTCCAATAAGTCTGCTGTTTCTTTGTTAATTTTCTTTCTTGAGGATCTATCTAGTGATGTTAGTGGGGTATTGAAATCCCCTACTATTATAGTATTGCTGTTGATCTTGCCCTTTAAATCTATCAAAGTCTGTTTTATATATTTGGGTGCTCCTATATTAGGTGCATAGATATTTATAATAGTTATATCTTCCTGTTGGATTACTCCCTTTATCATTATGTAGTGGCCTTCTTTATCTCTTACTATATCCTTTGTTTTAAAGTCCAATTTGTCTGATATAAGTATTGCTACCCCTGCTTTTTTTTCATTTCCGTTTGCATGAAATATTTTTTTCCATCCTTTTACCTTCAATCTATGTGTGTCTTTTGTTCTAAGATGTCTCTCTTGTAGAACAACATATGTATGGGTCCTGTTTTCTTATCAACGCAGCTACCCTATGTCTTTTGTTTGGATCATTTAATCCATTTACATTTAAGGTTATTATTGATATGTAGTTGTTTATTGCCATTTTCTTCTTTAAAGGTGTATTCCTTTTTTTGCTATATTCTTTTCCCACTTTGATCTGTTTACAACAGGCTCCTTAACATTTCCTGCAGCATTGGTTTGGTTGTAATGAATTCCTTGAGTTGTTTTTTGTCTGAGAAGCTTTTTATTTCTCCTTCGATTTTAAACGATAGCCTTGCTGGATAAAGTAGTCTTGGTTGTAGGTTCTTGTTCTGCATTACTTTGAATATTTTTTGCCATTCCCTTCTGGCCTCAAGTGTTTCTGTTGAGAAGTCGGATGTCATCCTTATGGGGGCTCCTTTGTAGATAACTTTTTTTTCTCTTGCAGCTTTTAATATTTTATCTTTATCGCTTAGCTTTGGTATTTTAATTATGATGTGTCTTGGTGTAGGTTTCTTTGGGTTTCTCTTTAATGGAGTCCTCTGTGCTTCTTGGACTTGTGAGAGTTTCTCTTGCATTAATTTAGGGAAATTTTCAGGTATGATATGATTGAACAACATCTCTATTCCTTGTTCCTTTTCTTCTTCAGGAACCCCTATGATGCGGATGTTATTTCTCTTCATGTTGTCACAGAGCTCTCTAAGAGTTTCCTCTGACTTTTTGAGTCTCTTTTCTCTTTTCTTCTCCGCTTTCATGCCTTCATTCCAATTGTCCTCTAACTCGCTGATTCTATTCTCTGCTCTATCTATCCTGTTTTTAATTCCTTCCATTGTGGTCTTTATTTCTGATATTGTATTTGTCATCTCTGACTGATTCATTTTTATACTTGCTATTTCTTTATTTAGGTGTTCGTAGTGACCATCCATTGTTGTTCTAAGATCCCTAAGCATCCTTACAATCATTATTTTGAACTCCGCATCTGGAAGTTTGATTATTTCCATATCACTCAGTTCATCTCCTGAAGGTTTCATTTGGATTGCACTTTTTTGTCTTCTCATTTTTGGTGTTTTGTTTGTAGAGTTGGTTGAGTCTAGGCTTGGTGTTGTCTCGCTGATTATATTCTTACAGAAAAAAAGTTTAAACTACCAAATGCCTGGATCAATATTGGGCTGGCATTCTGAAGAACCCAGTTTTTACCTTTTTATTTTGTTCAGACATTCAGTCCTGTGGATAAATTTTCCCTTTGCTTCTGTTGTTGCCTTTAAACCCATGTTCCCAGCTTTGCTTCTCTGGCCTATTCCACTCATTAAGGCTCTATATAGTCCAGTTATTTCCAAGTGACTTGCTGGACATTTATACCTGGGTTTTAAAATTGTTACCTCAGATTCTATATACGATCATAAATGTGAAAATACGTGCACTGATGTTCATCCCAAATCAGCCCCCCCCCCTTTTATCGGTGATGCTACTGTTTCCATGAGCTTAAAACCTTGACTTCTGACACCAGCCCCTGAACAAGCCCTGCCAGGTTATCCTTTCCATTCAGGCTGTCGGCGTCTGCTCTTCAATCTGCTTTCTAGATTCATCTTCTTCCTTCTTACTACAGGTTTTTGATTATATTGTTCCCTTACTCTTTTGGGGGGGAGTAGGGAGAGATAGGAAGAGACGGAGGCAGGGAGAGAGAGAAAGAGAGAGAGAGAAGCATCAACTTGTTGTCTGTGCCCTGTTGGCATCAAACCTGGAACCTCTCACATGCCAGGCTGATGCTTTATCCCCTGACCACCCAGCCAGGGCCTCCTTGCTCTTTTAGTTACTCTGTGTCATAGATATGCCTGTGCTCCTATTTTTGAACTGAACAAGACCAGATAGCTCCAGTTCAACCCTGCCATGGGAAAGAGGAGGGAAATGTCTATCCTCCTACCAGTTTTTAAGGCTTTTGTGAAGTTGCCCCATACCCTTTGCAGGGCTAGTTTCTGTTCTTCTGTTCCTGTAAAGTGTCATCTCCTGTCCCTGTAAAGTGTCATCTCCTGTCAGACTAGACTCCTTATCATTTTCCCTCTCCCAGCCAACACAGTCACTTGCTGCACAGTGACTGTCTCAGTCCTTTGCTCCTGCTGCTCACCAGCCTCTTACCCACTGTCTCTCCTGCCTCTCCTCCTTCTCCTGTCTATGTCTCCATACATTCTCAGGGCCCTGCCAACCACAAAAACTTTTTTTTTTTTTTTAACAAGGAGAGAGAGTCAGAGAGAGAGATAGATAGACAGGAAGGAAGAGAGATGAGAAGCATCAATCATCAGTTTTTTGTTGCGACACCTTAGTTGTTCATTGATTACTTTCTCATATGTGCCTTGACCGCGGGCCTTCAGCAGACTAAGGAACCCCTTGCTCAAGCCAGCGACCTTGGGTCCAAGCTGGTGAGCTTTTGCTCAAGCCAGATGAGCCCGCGCTCAAGCTGGCGACCTCGGGGTCTTGAACCTGGGTCCTTCCACATCCCAGTGCGATGCTGTATTGCCTTGCAAAGACCCCATTTATCATTCTGCCTTTTGATTTCTTATATAGAACAAATGATCACCTTTATTACTTAATTTATTAATACTAGTGTAATAGCATCTTTTTAATTGTTTTATGTGTGTACTTATCACTTCAGTTTAATTTTTTGTGGACTTTAAACATTTATAAATATTCATAGTGCTTATCATGTCGTTAAGTATATACAGATACTAAAAACTACTTTTTAACAGGTTTGTAAATTATAAAAATCATTTTTTTTAGATTTTTAGTAATAGTATCCAGAGAAATTAAACATTTTAAAAAGCTTTTATAAATCTCAAAGTATTTTTATGATTTCTTTTTTTGGAAATTAGTATGTATTTTTGTGTTCCTGTTTCTTTCTTTTTTTGTTGTTGTTGTTGTATTTCTCTGAAGTTGGAAATGGGGAGGCAGTCAGACAGTCTCATGCATGTGCCCGACTGGGATCCACCTGGCATGCCCACCAGGGGGCGATGCTCTGCCCATCTGGGGCGTTGCTCTGTTGCAACCAGAGCCATTCTAGTGCCTGAGGCAGAGGCCATAGAGCCATCCTCGGCGCCCAGGCCAACTCTGCTCCAATGGAGCCTTGGCTGCAGGAGGGGAAGAGAGAGACAGAGAGGGGGGAGAGGGAGAGGGGTGGAGAAGCAGATGGGCGCTTCTCCTATGTGCCCTGGCTGGGAATCGAACCCGGGACTCCTGCACGCCAGGCTGACGCTCTACCGCTGAGCCAACTGGCCAGGGCCTTTGTTCCTGTTTTTTAGAGGTAATTTAGGGAATGAGTAAGAATATTTAGCCACATATTTAAATTATATTTCTGAATCTTTTTTTTTTCCTACTAGATTCATTCAGAGATGCTGGTAGAAGGGCCAATTCCCTTCACTTCTATGCTCTATTAAAATTGTCCAGTAAAATGGAACTTTTCATAGTATATGTAAAAGTACTTTACTAGTTTCCTTTTGGAAAATTTTGAGAAGTTAATATTGCCTGTAGTTAGTAATTAAGTTCTAAAAGTGTGTTATTTTGTACTGTAAGACTTGTATTGGGTGACTATAAAATCTTAGTGTGGAAACTGAGCTTGAAATCTCATAAATAATGCTTTACGTACTTGAAACAGTAGGAGCTGCTAATTAACTGTAGAGTAGGGTATTAGAAAAGGAAAACTGAAACGATAGGAAAATTTTACTCTTGTCGTACATTAATGTACTCTTAAGTATACATTAATTTTCTCATTTCATCATATTTGGGAGCTCATCTAGTATCTGTTGAGCCTTTAATGGTATCAGCTCTAAACTTCATTTTAATCACTTGTTCCAGTCATTTGTAAATGACATATGACAAATGATCTGTTCAGGGAGGTGGTGCTGAACATTATTTTTTTTTCATTTCCCTTGCGTGAAGAATAAGATAAATATTCACATCATATCAGAATGGCTCAGGGAATGTCTGGTTCTTAGACAGTGGCAGTAAGGCTTGATAAACTCACCAGAGGATTTTGCTATCTCCCTCTTATGTCATTATCAGTTTAGGGCGACCCTTTTTATATTTCTTCCACATATATTCTCCGCAAACAACTGTCGGCAAGTAATACATGGCCACAAGTTAGGTATAATAGATACGTAAGAGGCAAAGAACCTTTGTGCCTTATAATTTAGTTAGGTGTTACATGGTTTTAATAAGTTCTATTTGTTCAAAATGTGATGGCGCCTCCTTTTTAGATAGTGTGAATTGTCATTGGCCTCTAGGTTTGAACAAGTGAATTTGTATCTTTCCCATCAGCCATGAGGACTTACGCCCTCAGGGATTTTAGAACAGCTTCATGCTCCCTTACATTTTTCCATCTTTGACTCATAGTATGTAATTTTAATTTCCTCTGCCCCTTTTTTAATGGAAATATGAACTTAGAAAAAACATGTGCTTTGCATTAGAGTTGAACACATGCATAAGAAACAAACTTTGTGAGCAAAATTACTGTAGGTAATTTATTGAAGCAGCATATTATGCCCAAAGGCCCTGAGAGTCTGGTGAGCTTGGTTCACTTCAAATTTTCATTAGCTAGTAACCTTGATTATTATTTAATCTTGAGTCACAATTACAGCATGTATAAAAAGGGGACATATTTGTCTTGCCTGTTTTATAGCATCTTTGCATGGTGCAAATGAGAAAGCACTAAAAACAAAATATTATGAAATTGTAAGCTATTACCCTTCAGCATTTGTTCAACAAGCATTTATTGAGCACCTACTGTATGTTAGATACTATACTGGGGTTACAAAAATAGGTGACACCCAGTCTATTCCTTTCTAGGCTTGTGGTCATGGTAGGATGCAGATGTGTAATTAGGAAATTACAATACAGTGCGATGAAGTGCAGTGATAAAGGCCTTTGCAGGGCAGATTGACAGTCTGTGTCACCTCTGTTGAAGAGGTGGGGACTGCTAGTGTGGGAGGAAGGGACTGGCAGAAAGTGAACTTGCTACAGAATCAGGGGTCAGTGACTAAGGTCCTTATATGCTAAGGAGTTTAGGAATTTGGATTTTATTTTGTAGGCCTGAACTTCTCAGCGTGTCCTCTATGAAAAACTCATTTCATGAGATTTTAAGGAACTGTTAATAGGATGCTGAGCATGGAGGGGGGAGGGTAGCATTTCTTGGTTAAATGGCGTGCACAGTTATTATTATTGGACTTCTCAGAGCTTTATAATACCAGAACATATTTGTGAATATGGAGGGTAAGGCGAGGAATGCTGCTATCTACATTGGGGAAATACTGGAAGGCTTTAAGTTGGGACATAGGACATAATTGGATTCTTAATTGTCAGAAAACGGGCAGCAGTGGGTGAAATGTATTGAGAGATAAGAAGTGGAGTCAGGGATATTGGGGAGGCTGTTGTGGGAAGTCAGTAGATACATGAATGTGAAGTATTATTAGAATAGGAAAGGGCAGATTGTAGAGAAATTATAAGATAGATTTAGTGGAACTTTGAAGTATGATCCAATTTGGGGATGGTATTTAGTGACGTAGATGGAGAAGTCTAGGAAAATTTCCAGGTTTTTGGCATAGTGGCCAGAGTTCATGGAGATAAGGAATTCAGGATGGAGGAGTAGATTGCAGGCTCATTTATATAAGGAGGGCTCGCTTTAATGTGTCCCATTTCTGAACCCAATAATGTACTTTGGCTTTGTGTACTAAACTCAGTTCACTTTAGTATACAAAATATGTATAAAAGTCTATTTAATGAAGTCATTGTTTTTATTCTTTTCAGTCAGGGCCTAGTCAAAATGTTGAAGTTGAGTCAATTCAAGATGTTGTGGATAAGGAAGAAGGCACAGGTTTCTACCCCTCAGAACCAATGCTCTGCAGTGAATCGGTGGATGGGCAAGTGCCCCATTCATTAGAGATCCTGTATCAGTCAGCTGACTGTTCTAGTCTCAGTGATGCCTTGATAGTATCAATACACCTTCTCATGTTGGAGACGGGTTACATACCTCAGGTAAGACTACAGGAGAAAACAAGCAACGTGTTGGTATTTTAAGTCTGACTAGTGTTGTGTATTCTAGATTTTTTTATTAAATGTGGTTGGGTATTAATTGTACCATGCTGACCACAGTGATGAGCATGCAGTAGGCAATCAGTAAATGTCCCCTTCCCTCTTTTCCTTCTTTTGTTTTACCAGTTTTTAATTAATATTACAGAAGTGATGACAACTCTGGTTAAAAAAAAGCCAAAAGATTGTATATGATAATATGTAGATAAAATATGGTCAATGAGTATGGACTAGGTGTGACTGGATGTCGGTTTACTAGAGTATTTTTCATGTTAATGGCCCTGTGAATTTCCAGTAACTTAGTAAGATTCAGTTAGGAGGAGGGACATTGTTCTTATGCTGTGGTTGCTTTCATTCATCCATTCATTCTCCAGTTGATAAGTGCCTACCAATGTCAGGTGCAGTGCTTTGTCTCTTTTCCCAGGTTGCTTAAGATAGTCCAAGAGTGAGAGGGAGAGACAAGTATGCACATCATTATACTGTATTGGTTAAATTCTAGGAGAGACTGACACATAGGATGCCAGAGATTCACAGAGGACATTTAGAGTAGTTTCTTAAACTTCAGTGTGCATAGACTACCTGGGGATGTTATTAAAATGCAGGTTCTAGTTGACTAAGTCTAGGGTGGAGCCTGAGATTCTGTATACTGCCATGCAGTAGCGATGCCACAACTGGCCATGTTAAGAGTAACATAGAGTAATTCAGTGACCATTAAACACCTGCAGCATGCCATGTACTAAGCCAGGAGTTAGGATGTACAGATAGCCTTCTTTCTCGGGGGTCTGTAAGTATGGGAGATGAATAAAAAGAAAATTATAATGTATTCTGATAAATAGCATAATAGAAATATATAACAATAGAAATATGAACAGAATGTTAGGGGATAAAAGAGAGAAAATGACAAACAGGATTCTCTTTTTAGAAGGCTTCCCAAGGAAGTGATATTTGAGCTAGGGTCTTGAATAATGATATGACTTGTAGGCAGAGAAGTGAGTTTTTGAAGAGAGAAATTAATCTCTATCTCTAATGTTATTTTATCTATTTGAACAAAATGTTTGATGGAGGATAATATATTGTAACATTTTTCTATCAAAATTTTATTCACAGCAATATTAATAATTTGACAAATTTTATTAAGGGGACTGTATGGAATGCTTATTTCTCAACAAGTTAGGGAATTCCTGGATTTTAATGTTTTTGAGAGTAATACCTTTTTTCGTTATTTATATAGTTTCTTTTCCTTTCATTCTCCAGGGGACTGAAGCCAAAGCTCTGTCCATGCCAGAGAACTGGAGGGCAGGTGTGTACAGGCTGCAGTATACACACCCTCTCTGCGAGGGCGGCTCTGCTGTTCTCACCTGTGTGCCTTTGGGGAACATGGTCGTCATAAATGGTAACTGGATGGCGTGGTCATGGTCGTTAGTTTACAAATATTTACATGTTTCTCTCCACATGTTTTATAGCCACTTCACTGATTGACTATTATGATATAGTCTCAGCTTTGTTTAATCCCCATACTATTACTGATCACACAAGTCTGAAAGGTTGTAGGATATGGGGTTGAAGTTTAGGCCCTCAGCCTTCACTCTTTGGGCAGCCCTATTCTTTTGCTGTCTTAACCTCGTAATTTTTTTTTGCTCCAGTGGGAGTTGTGATATTAGGAGTGAGATGGGTCTATTACATATGAACTCTTTGAAGAATCTGTTTTTTTCTTTATGCCTATGAATAGTTTTTTTATTTTTATTTTATTTAAAAGTATTTATTGATAGAGAAGGGCGAGAGGGAGAGAGAGAGAGAGAGAGAGAGAGAGAGAGAGAGAGAGAAAGAAAGGAGGCAGACAGGGAAGGAGATGAGAAGCATTAACTCATAGTTGCAGCACCTTAGTTTTTCATTGATTGCTTCTCATATGTTCCTTGATCTAGGGAGCTTCAGCTGAGCCAGTGACCCCTTGCTTAAACCAGCGACTTTGGGCTCACACCAGCGGCCTTGGGCTTCAAGCCAGAGACCTTTGGGCTCAAGCCAGCGACCATACGTCATGTCTTATGATCCCACACTTAAGCTGGTGACGCCGTGCTCAAACTGGTGAGCCCGAGCTCAAGCCGGGTGAGCCCATGTTCAAGCCAGCGACCTTGGGGTTTTGAACCTGGGTCCTCTGCGTCCCAAGCTGATGCTTTATCCACTGTGGCACTGCCTGGTGAGGCTTATTTTTAATTTTTTAACTGAGAGATGGTGAGAGGTGAGATTGAGCTGGGTCCCTTTTTATTCAGTTTGGCATCTTGAATAGTACAGAATTGCACAGAAACACTAAGGGTTCTGAGGTCCTAGTATGTGTGTGTTTAATCCTCCCAACTCCTGAGATGTCACTTTTTCTTTCTTTCTTTTTTTTTGTATTTTTCTGAAGCTGGAAACGGGGAGAGACAGTCAGACAGACCCCCGCATGCGCCCGACCGGGATCCACCCGGCACGCCCACCAGGGGCGATGCTCTGCCCACCAGGGGGCGATGCTCTGCCCCTCCTGCCGGGACCAGAGCCACTCTAGCGCCCGGGGCAGAGGCCAAGGAGCCATCCCCAGCGCCCGGGCCATCTTTGCTCCAATGGAGCCTTGGCTGCGGGAGGGGAAGAGAGACAGAGAGGAAGGAGGGGGGGGGTGGAGAAGCAAATGGGCGCTTCTCCTATGTGCCCTGGCTGGGAATCGAACCAGGGTCCCCCGCACGCCAGGCCGATGCTCTACCACTGAGCCAACCGGCCAGGGCCGAGATGTTACTTTTTCTAGATCTCTTACATGTTAAGAAATTTCACTGGGATAGAAATACACCCACTTTTGTGTTTAATTTTAGCTCAAATGCCACCTCCAAGTACATGCCCACTACCAGTGGTCTCTGGAGCAGTCTCAGAATCACATACTCTATTCCATTTGAGTGATTGGGATCTTTCATTTTTGTTGCATTTTGATTTTTGAGGTTAATCCTTTTAAGTAGAAGATTTGAATGACTGCATTTTGCATTTTCCAGTACAGCTCCTCTCTGTGTAGCAGAGGCGCAGGCGCTTCGATGTGTCTGAGCTCGGTGGTTTCCAGCCTGCTCTGCAGCACTAGTTCCCACTGAGGTGGACACAAGCAGGAGGCATGAGAGGATTCCTGTCTCACTGAAATCTTGAGCAGCAACATGTTTATTTATTGGGGTCCTTTATAAGATTTTATTTGAAAATGTTTTGTCTGCTAATAGTTAATTTTAAAGCCATTCCATAGCTTTGATCTTTAAAATGAAAGATAGTTCTAGGTTCCTGATTAATGTAATTTCTGTTATTTCCTTTTAATCACTGGATTTTTCAAAAGTTATTTAAAATCTCAAATTTTTAGCTTTTCTTTTAATTAAAAATTTATTTTTAAATTTATTGATTTTTAGCAAGAGAGGAAAGGATCTGTTTCTGTATATGCCCAGACCAGGGATAGAACCAGCAACCGTGTGTTTCAGGACGATGCTCTAACCAACCGAGCTATCTGGCCAGGGCTCAGAATTTTAGCTTTAGCCTCTTTGGTGGTATTGCATATTTGTCAGGACGTGATTATCTGATGGCACAGGACCTAGGAATGTCTTTCAATAGTTCATCACAACTTTTAGTTGGGCATTCTTCTACCAGAGGGTCAGCAGTTTCTGTCTTCGGTTGGTCATCCTGTTACACCACATCATGACTTGCAAGGTTGAAGTTACCACACAGTAAATGTGAGGTTGTATTTTAGTCTAAGTTTCTTACAAAAGCGCTTTAACAACATGTGTATAATAACCTGTTTACTAGTTTCAGGTTAATTAAAAGAGAATAGCTGCTAAATGTCTTACGCTTCTCAGTTTCTGCTGCTTTGTTTATTTACCATTCTTGGCAAATCAGCTACTTGCAGACTTGCATGGCAGAGAGCCATTCCAGGCTCAGTTCTTTGAAAAGGAGCAGTGTGTCCTTAAATCTCTCCTTCAGCCAACACATCCTGCTCGGAGCACGTGGGCATCAGCACATCACTGGCTCTTTCATAGAATGAGATGAAGCATGCCTTTGTATATGTGATTGAAAATGAACCCTCTGGTGATGTCAAGAATATTGGTCTGTTGGGTCTAGAGAGAGCTGATGCTTTGAAAATGAGAGGATTCGTTTAATAAACAAGGGAAGACTCACTGCCAAGGGTTAAATAAAAAATAAATGCAGTTTTTAGTGTCATTGGTAGAAATAATGATTTTATTGTGTTTAACTGTCTCCTATTAACTTCATTGCATGTCTTTCAATTACTAATGAGCTGTTGTTTGTAATACTTTTTATTTCTGTATTATGTAAATATGCTTACTGTATTTTAAAGTGATTTTTAATTTATGCATTGACAGGTTTACACTTTGGACTTTGCTGTGAGGGAAGGAAATGAGCACAGAGCAGTGTGTTTTGTATAATGTGTGCTTCGCATATTTTGGTCAAGGAAATCAATCCCATACTGAAAAATGAAGGCAATTGATGAAGTGACAAATTTCCATCTTTGTTTTGCTTCTTTACAGCTACACTAAAAATCAACGGTGAACTTAGAAGTGTGAAAAAATTGCAGCTGCTGCCAGAATCTTTTATTTGCAAAGAGGAACTAGGTAATATAACCATGATTTAACTTTTGGGATGAAGCTTTGAGAGGTTCATTTGTAGAAAACTGAAAGGTCCTGTTCAGAACTGAAGTCTTCTGAATGAGAGCAAAGCAAATTCAAGACAATGTTGCAGTTTTTGTTTCCTGTTTTTCTTAGGTCTTGGGATGCTGGATTATATTTACACTGACATTATGTAATGATACTAGCATGTAATTTATTGCACACTATACATGCTTCATAATTTCTGAATTAATCGTGGGTTTTTTTGAGCATTAGTGTTTAACCAATATGGAGGGGATCTGTGTTGTGTGGAAGTCATATAATGAAGCTTTATTATTGAAGATGTTTGCTTAAACCTATATAAATTTGATTGCTATTTGATGCAGATTGGACCTTTATCAAGTTTGCATTCTAGGCGTGGTTTTGCTTATACTGTTTTTTTATGAAATTATTAATAGATGCAAAGAAGACAAGTTTTCCTTTTCATTTGTTCATTTAAGCCATAGGATGAGAGGGGGTTGGTGGCTGTGTGAGAAGGGTTTGGGAGGAGAGGGAAATACCATCTTTAAGTGCTTGTTTTGTGCTTTTACAGGTGTTATTTCATTTCATCCGCATAGTAAACTTAAGAGGGTTTTAAAATCCACTTGGAGAGTGGTGTGTATAGTGGGAGATGACATTTAAAGCAGTGTCTTTTAAGGGAAGACCACCAAGTTCTGGATCTTTGCTTTGAAAGCCGAGAGACTTGGTCTTGTTAGTTCTCAAGGGCATCAGGCCTTGAGAGACTCACCTATATAATCCAAAACTGATGGGAAAATGAGACATCAGAATGCAGTTAACCTTTGAACAACACTGGGGTTAGGGGTGCTAAGCCCCCATGCAGTCAAAAATCCATGTAGAGCCTTTTGACTCCCCCAAAACTTAACTATAGTTGGCCCTTGGGTATCTGAGGGGACTGGTTCCAGGATTCCTTGTGGATATCAAAGCCCACAATGCTCAAGTCCCTTTGATAAAATGACACAAAACAATGTATGCGGTTGGCCCTCGCATCTACAGATTGCTGGCCGTGGATGGAAAACAGCATTTTCTATAGCTGTTGGTTGAATCTGAGGATGCAAAACTGGGGATTTAGGAGACTGATTGTGTATTTATTGACAAAAATCTGTAAGTGGACCCATGCTGTTGAAACCTCTGTTGTTCAAGCATCACCTGTACAATTTGTAATGGTCTCTGAACATATAATGTTATACTAGACCAGTGTTTCTTAATCGTTTTTCTTATCAATCCCCTAATGAGCCTTTGTACACATTTTTCCCCCTAATCGTTCTCCCCCATGAAAACTTAATACCATAGATATACTGTGTATTTATTTGTATACTGTGGCCCTTTGAAGGTGTAAACCAATGTAATAACTAGGATTTTATTTTTTTTGCCCTGTTGGGGGCAGGGGCAATATTACCCCTGTTGAGAATGCATGAGCTGGACACATAGATCTATAAAGATGGTCTTACCATTAGGACCAGAAATTCTTTGGCTACAACATGGTATATTCATTTCTATACTGTGGGGAGTAGAAATACTCTACAGTCTATAGCAGTAGAAGTTGTTACATCCATTTCACAGATCAGGAAATAGGTCTAGTAGAGGTTAAATTACTTCAAAGTCACAGAACTAATAAATGGTGAAATTCAGGATTGGAATAGATTTGACTTCTAAGCCTGTTTTTAAAAACAATTTTTATAGGAATATAGCTCAGATTCATTCTTTGGTTTCTGTTAAAAAGAAAGTGAAAGGGAGGAAAACAGTTAATACAGTTTTTCTTATAAGTTTATGGACTATATTAATTGAGTTTTTTTTTCCATGTAATACTTTTTATGATGAGTAGGAATATACTGCTCACTTAATGAGTCATAATAAGTCATTTAAATTAATTTTTACTGTGGCTTATAGTACCTAGTATATACTAGATACTGTTATTTATTCTTTTATTTATAAGTTCCTAATTTTTTAATAGGTCTTTGAAGGAAAAATTTTGTTTACAGAAAATCAGTTTTCACACTTGTAGAAGGCCATTAAACCAAATTAATTTTAAAAATATCTTGAAATTTGATTTCAACTTAAGATTGTAGTTCATGCAACAAAGGTTTAGAGTTTAGTTGCATAGTTTTTCTTATTATCAATCAGGTTATTGTACACATTTTATTTATTATAGATAGGTGCATAAATATGGGCTAGGGGGAGCAAGCATAAACTGATTGTCTACTGATATATACTAGGCACTGTGTGTGGAACTTTAAATTTTAACCTTTCATCTCTGGTGCAGTGGGGTGTCTCCTTTAAACAGGATCAGAGAGTTCAGGTTATACACTTGGTAAATATATAGCAAAACTGAAGTGGGAACCTCAGGTGTAGTTTGACAGTGTACATGCTGTGATGTACATGTGTGTTACCTGGGGATTTTATTAAATGCAGCTTCTGATTCAGTGGGTCTATGGTGGGTCCTGAGATTCAGTGTGTCAACACATCTCCCAGGTGATGTCAATTCAGGTGAGCCCTGGACCACACTTTGAGTAGCAGTTTAGTGGCTAACATGAGTGCTTTGGAGGTTTGTACCCTGCCCTGCCACTTACTCTAAGGCCTTGGATGGGCTCTCTATATCTTGTCCTTTTTTTTTTTTTTTTGTATTTTTCTGAAGTTGGAAATGGGGAGGCAGTCATGCATCCAACCGGGATCCACCTGGCATGCCCACCAGGGGGCGATGCTCTGCACATCTGGGGCATTGCTCTGTTGCAACCAGGGCCATTCTAGCACCTGAGGTAGAGGCCACAGAGCCATCCTCAGTGCCTGGGCCAACTTTGCTCCAATGGAGCCTTGGCTGTGGGAGGGGAAGAGAGAGACAGAGAGGAAGGAGAGGGGGAAGGGTGGAGAAGCAGATGGGCGCTTCTCCTATGTGCCCTGACCGGGAATCAAACCCGGGACTCCTGCACGCCAGGCCGACGCTCTACCACTGAGCCAACCAACCAGGGCTCTTGTCCTGTTTTTAAAGTGGGAATAACAATATTTATCTTTTACTTAGGAAGACTTGCTGATTCTAAAGAAGGCTTGAAAACTGCTTGACACAGTTGCTGATACATAGTCATCATGTGATAAATACCATTTTATTCTACTAGGGTCTAAGCTTCACAAGAGTGGCTCTCCACTGTATCTGCAGTGCTCTGAACAGATTGGTAGATACTCAGTAAATCTTTGCATACCGCCGTGTTTCCTACTGAATTGTAGCCTATGAGCTATATAGATTGGGTATAGCTCAACTAATTTGATACTGTAGGGTTTTTTGTTTTAGATGTAAGATTTAGTTTTCAGAGTCACACACTGTATACTTCCTCTTCTACTGGAGATTTTGTTTTGTGTCTCTGTAAGAATTTGTGAATATTTATCACTTGGATTTGGTCTGGCCAAAGTAGGGGATGCCATTGCAAGTTTTTTTGCTTGATTTTGTGTCTTGATTTTTTATTTTAAAAATTATTCTAGGGGAAAATGTATCCAAGATATACAAAGATCTTCAGAAACTTTCTCGCTTCTTCAAAGACCAGCTGGTATATCCTCTTCTGGCTTTTACTCGACAAGGTGAGATGATAAATGATCACAGGTCGAATGGCAGAAAGAATGTACGTTTATGTACTGTGCTCGTGACTCTTCCCTCTTTTCTCCTCCTAGTGAAATTCTGCTCTAACATTAAGATTAAGCTTAAATGTTCCCTTAAATGTTATTCACTTCCTCTTTGTATTTCCACAGCATGTTGTACTACATATCTTTATTGTAGTCCTCTTTTCAGTGTATTGTAGTTGTTGATATGATTTCTTTCCACCCAAGGTTGTGAAATCTTGAAAGCGGGAACATGTCTTACTCAGTTTTGTATTCTCATGGCCTAGCCAGGGTCTGGCCCCGTAAATGAATAAATAAATTCAATCTAACTTTTTTTTAAACAACATTTATTGGGGCTCTATATTAGGTACTTTGGATATTTCACATGTGTTCTTAACACCAACAACTTTGAAGTAGCTTTTATTCTCATTTAATAGATGATGAAACTGTATAATTCAGTGAGATTTATAATTTACTCGAGATCCTGGTATCAGTTAGCTTTTATTTGTGTTGTAGTAAATATACTAAACGTCTCAGTGACTTACAGTGAACACTGACTTCTCCCTCATGTACATGTTGAGTGTGGGTAGCTCTGGTTGAAGGAGTGGGCCTTCGCCCAGACATGCTCTTCTGGGGCCCCACCATGTGTGGGCTCTGAAAGCTTTTGCTTAGCAATGATATTCCACTTCCATTCCTATTTCATTGGACAGAACAAGTCAACGTGCCAAGCCTGATGGTAGTGGGGTGGGGAAGTATAAAAATTATAATTTTCCACAAGCCTTTAGCTGGTAAATAATTTCAGACTTATATAGATAGATATATGACTTTTATTTGCCAGCTACAGAGGAATAATATTTTAGACCTCAAGTTGCATGGTGCCAAGGCTGTTATTACTATTGTTTCCTTATTTAATTGGTGGTGAGGGAAGAGAATAATGTGAATTTTAAAAACCTTTTATTGGATTTTTATTATCTTTGCTAGTGGAGAATAATAGCACATATATTCAATAACAAGGAAAAAATAATTTTCATTTGATTTGAAATATATTATTATTCTTTTCTTGGTTTTGCTTCTGAATTTATCTACCTCCCTTTTTCTCAGGCTGTCTAATGGTAATTGCTAACACCTGAGTGCTTATTGTGTGCTAAACATTGTTCTAAGCACTCCATATATATTAAGACATTTAATTCTCAACTCAGTGAGGTAGGTGATATTATTAACCCATTTTATAGATGAGGAAGTTGAATTAGACCAAGTTTTAGTAACTTGTCCAATGACGCACAGTTAATAAGTGGCGGCTCTGGGAGCCAGTTATAAAAGCCCATGAAGTACCCATCTGCTTTATAGGAGCAAGTTGCCCACTGGGTGGAAAGTGGGGAAGCTGGATGCTCTGTGCTCAGTGATACTGTTCTTCCCTTTAGCGCTGAACCTGCCAGATGCGTTTGGGTTGGTGGTCCTGCCCCTGGAGCTGAAGCTGCGGATCTTCCGACTTTTGGACATTCGTTCTGTCCTGTCTTTGTCTGCAGTTTGTCGTGACCTCTTTATTGCATCAAATGATCAACTTCTGTGGAGGTGTTTATATCTGCGGGATTTTCGAGGTGATTTCCATGATAACGTGTTAACAAGAAAGGCTCTTTCTTACTGAGGTCTTAATTCTTAATTACTCAGCTTAAAAGTTTTAGTTACAGGTTATTTTTTTGGGTTGCAAATATCCATAACATTCAGCCAATTGTAAGGAGATTTTAAGCATCATAAACCTTTGCCTATGTCCTGCAAACTCTCCTCATTCATTTTTGTGTCCTGTGCAACACATAGATAGCGTCTTGACTAAGTAGACTTTAGGACAGAGAAATGCAAGAGAGACAGCTTTACTCCTCAGGGTCTGACTTGGAAGTCATTTTACCAAAATAAATAAATAAATAAAAATTAGCATAATTATATAAAATAGGAGTCAACATATTTCTGTTAAATAGCTATACACTGTGTTACAATGTAAAATATTTGTCATCCACATTAAAAAGTTTGAATGATAGTCCTAGATCCCCCCCTCCAACTCCCACTTTTAGATAAGAGTATCACATAGAGTTATTTGGATGGTCAAAAACTTGTTTTGTTTTAAACTTCAAAGTGTAAGAAGTGTGTATGACCTGGTATTTACTTTTCTTCCTTCTTGATTTCTCAGGTCCTTGTTCTTTATTTCTGCCCCTGAATCCAAAGTTTAAAATGTTATTTAGTCCCTGGAGGCAGCGAATGTCATCTCAAAAATTAAAAAAATATATTACAGTCAAAATGAAAAGATGAAATGACCAACATGTATGGAAGAACCAATGAAAAAAAGCAGGCTATGATAAAAATACCCATGGAAGGAACAATACTTTTTTCTTATATATTTGAGTTCAGGTTTAAAATCCATCAGTCTCTATCTCATTTCCAGACTGTGTTCCGCAGGCTTGTTTGTAAGCTGAGTGTTCAGATTTTATCACGAATTTCCTTGTAGACACAACAGGGATGGCTGCCCTCAGCTGTCCGGGAAGGATTTGAATTAGGTTCCAGGAAGTACAAATGACCCTGTGTGTGTTAAAACATTGATTCCTGTCCTTTTTTTGTGCTTAATGAAGTAGCTTCAGTTTCCTTAGGACAGAAGCAAACCTGTTGTTTAACGTTGGAGGAATGAAGCATTTTTAAACCCTTATTTATTTATTTTTTCTTTTATAGATGGTGTTGTTAGAGTTCGAGACATAGATTGGAAAGAAGTAAGTGTTTTTAAATACCATGGCTAATGTTTACAGCACAGAAATAACTAGTGGATTAATACATTTAGGGCATATTTTCACTTTATTATGAGGTCATGAAATCTATTTTCATTAAATTTATTACTAATTTCTAGTAAATGGAAATATTTTCAACTTACTTTAGACTCAGTCCTTATTTTCTTGTAATTACACAAGAAGAAAGTCTTAACACAATGGGTGTTTTTCACCTATAGTTAATATATAACTTTCCCTCTTCTGTTACAAACAATGTTTAAAGTAGCTGCTTTTGTGTGGGAGTAGCCTCCTGCCAGTTAGAACAGCACATCATGAAAAGAGTAAGTGATATTATTTTATTTGCAGTTGCCTACTGTAAAAGTCATCAATAGGGCTGAGAAAAACTTGGGACAAATGACTACAGAAGAATAAAATTCAATGAAAGTACTCAAATATCTACAAAATATGTCCTAGCCTCTGAAATTGGCATCTATTTTTTTTTTTTTTTAATTTTAGTGAGAGGAGGGGAGGCAGAGACAGACTCTCACATGCGCCTTGACTGGGATTCACCCGGCAAGCCCACTAGGGAGCAATGTTCTGCCCATCTGGGGCCTTTCCTCTTTTGCAACCAGAGCCATTTTTTAGCGCCTGAGATGGAGGCCGTGGAACCACCCTCAGTGCCCAGGACCAACTTGTTCCAATTGAGCCATGGCTCTAGGAGGGGAAGAGAGAGAGAGAAAGAGAGAGAGAGAGAGAGAGAGAAGCGAGAGGGGGAGGGGTAGGGAAGCAGATGGTCACTTCTCCTCTGTGCCCTGACCAGGAATCGAACCTGGGACATCCACATACCAGGCCAACATTCTGCCACTGAGCCAACTGGCCAGGGCTGGCATCTATTTTTTGTTTTTGTTTAAATTGAGATCCATTAAGGACATAATTTAACTGAAAAAGAGAATTTAGGTGCTGCCCTCCTCTCCGCCCCCAATACTTTAACTACCTTAACTTTATATTTTGTAGCATGCTAGTTTTAGCAAATACTTAAACTTTCCACTTTCAAAACAGGGTGACTTAAAATTGCATATTAGCTTGAGCACTCTGGAGTGCAGTCTTGAAAGTACATGTCACTCAGTTACCCCTTCTTTGCATTTATTGTTGCTCCAAGTTGGCACAGATGCTCAGATGCAGGGTGGTTAAGAATAGAGGTCAGCCTGACCTGTGGTGGCACAGTGGGTAGAGCATTGACTTAGAATGTTGAGGTCGCCGGTTCAAAATCCTGGGCTTGCCCGGTCAAGGCACATACAAGAGGCAACTGCTCTGAGTTAATGTTTCCTGCTCCTCCACCCTTTCTCTCTTCCTCTCTAAAATCAATAAATAAAATCTTAAAAAGAAAAAAATAGAGTTAATTCAGAATTGTATTCAGAGCCAGTACCTTAGTCACTCACGTAGAAACTGGTTCTGGTCCTTTTCTGTGCACTGGTTTCTTTGCCTGCCTTGCCAGCATGGGAAATAGATCTGTACAGTGAAAGCAAGTCGGAGCTTTGGGGAGATGTCCCAGTCACTCACCAGATCTTGTTCTTCTTCAGTTGTACAGGAAGAAGTACAAACAAAGAAAAGAAGCTCAGAGAAGGCACTTGGTATTCCCGCCGCTGTCGCCCCACCCCAGCCCGTTCTACCCGGGCCCCTTGTACCCCAGGCCTTTCCCTCCCAGCTCTCTCCTTCCTCCAGGAATCATTGGTGGTGAATATGATGAAAGACTAACACTTCCCTATGTTGGGGACCCAATCAATTCACTCATACCTGGGCCTGGGGAGGCACCTGGCCAGTTCCCTCCACTCAGACCGCGATTTGATCCAATTGGCCCATTTCCAGGAACTAACCCCATCTTGCCAGGGCGAGGTAGCCCCAATGACAGATTTCCCTTAAGACCTAGCAGGGGCCGGCCAACGGACAGCCGGCTGCCATTCATGTGATTGATTTGTAAGGCCACTTCTGGAGCCCGTTTGGTTTTGTTTCTTCAGCTGCAGATAGCATCTTGTTAAGGTGTTGACCTCTCCTGTTTTCTGATTGTAGTGGTAAGGAATGTACTCACAGAGGCCTTTCAGTAGCTATATTTAAAGCTCCAGGGGTGGTGTGGCCCAGAGTCACGTCATGACAGGATTGGCCTTGGGAATAGTTGGCTTCTGAATTCTACCCTCTGAATTCCCCTCTAGAATGGACATTGTTTATTGATAATGTTCTGTACCAAATTTTAAAAAAATTAAGTGTCATTCACATGGCAGTCTTGAGTTATTACAGAAAGATATGTAATAAACATTTGGGACAGCCTTACAGCATGACTCGGACATTTCAAAGTGGTCAGAGAACTGAGTCAGTACATCGGATTTGTTGCAGAGGATTTTTAAAGTGGCAGCCTTTCTTCAGATGAGACCATTTATAGAAGCCTGATTCATAAAGGGAATAAAAGCAGAGATAGTTCAGTTGAGCTGCACTTTGGCCACCCACCAGCTCAACCACCTCCTCCCAGCCTTTCAGCCCTTTCTTGGGTTTTGGGGTGAAGCCTCTGGCTCTGAAGCAGCACTGTTGACGACCACTGGGTTATCGGGACTCTTGTTCTGTTTCTGGCTGCTTCTGGAGCGCAGTCAGGGTTTCTTTCCCCTTGTGTTTTAAACACTTGATGTCTAATTTGCAATCTAAGTAGATGACCTCTTTTAACAAGTGTTACTGCTTTGAATGCTGGTCAGGTACTTGTTCTTCAAAGATAGCCTTTATTTGAAGAACATTTATTTTTTAAGATTTAAGCTACACAAAATTCAAAGTTTATTTTTCCTATAATAAGAAAAAGGCCAAACAAGTGTCTTATTTTACAAAGAACCATAGAAACATGCTATAGTGACTAAAATCTGAATGACAACACAGGAATAAAACTTGGTTACTGTCTGTAGAAAATAGTTCGGAATATTGCCAATGTCTTCCTGCTTTTTAAAAAATCTGTTTTGCATGTAAGGAAATGGTTTGGAATGTTACGTGCTGTGAGAATATTTTGAGTCCTACATACATGTGAAAAAATTTTTTTGCTACACATAATAGTCTTTTTCCATCACAGTGAAGAAAATTTCGTCAGAAATATGGTTTTTCAGAGGCCATGTCACCTTTAGTAGCTTAATGTGTAGCTAAAGGGCTCTGGGGTTGCCAACGTTTGCAGTGGAATCGGGTAGTAACTGAGCTGCAGGACAGCTTTTCCAAAGTGAGTGTCCAGTAGGCACCATATGGCTTTAATTGGATCTGGGCTGCAAGAGTCACCCTAAAACTGATGGGTCCAAATATACGCTTGTTCTCCAGTATACCTGTTTGTGCCCTTGTAATGTCAGGTTGCACTCTGTGTGTGGTGTGTGTATATGTGGTGGGGGCGGGAGGACATAGTGATGACCAGAAGCACCAAATATCATAAAGCAACGAGTTGTCCAAATCCAGCGTTTTCGAATGGCCCTGAGGGTCTGTGAGTGGTGCTGATGTCCCGCAGAGACAGACGCTGCTCTCTAGCCTCATCTCAGACTTACTGGCACATGGTAGAAATTTCTCTCAGTGGAGGATGTGGGCAGTGTGCCATACGTCTAAATTTGCAGTCCTCTCACAATAGCTTAGTCTTAAAACAACTCTGAAGGCTTTTGCTCCTGAATAGCTAAATTTATAGTCAGAAGCTTGTAAAATCTGTGTTCTTTTCATTAGATTGAGGCTGTTGAGCTTTACGTATTGCTGGTGTATAATGAGAAGGAAATCATGGTTTGGCAGTAGCCCAATGACTAATTTTCCGACATCACCTTGATATTTTGTAATGGAAATAAGATAGAGTGCTGTGGTGTGCATTTTAGTAAGATGCTGTTCTACGTCATTGGCTTGCAGTCTTAATGACTTTCTGTGACCCCTAATTTTCCCTCTTAGCTATTTTTATTAACAGGCGCTTGCTACCCCCTTCTCCTCTTTATTCATAGATGACAGCTACGATTTGGCATGACTGGAAATCGAGTCTTGGGAGGGATCCTCTTTCCAACACTTAAGATTTTATGATTCCTTATGTAAAAATAGTTAAATTCTGTTCCTCCCACTCGTGCCTGGCTCTCCGTGATTCCACTGCTTAGCCTAGTATCTCTTGATGGTTCCTCTAACGCAGCTGGACACTCCTCCCTTTGCTTCCTATGCTCAGGCCCAGCGTTAAGGTTTGCCTTTCTCTTATTTTAGGCAGTAGCTACCAAATCACAGAGCCTGGGGGAGGAGCAGGCAGGCCCCATTCTCTCCTGTGTGGTGAGCACAGTTGATACTCCTTCACATAGTCTCCCATTGCCTCCAGAAGATGTGGAGTGGATATGATATTTGGGAAGTACTAGGTATGTCATGGAAAATATTTAACTTTTAAGTGTCTCCTGGAATTCTCCAATAGGTTACAGCGCTTAAATTTCTGCTATTCCATGGCAAAACAAGTGCAATGTTAATTGAAGGACAAGAAAATATTACCTTCTCTCTGGACTCAATGAAAGACCATGAAGAGTAGATACTTAAAATATTCTGTGTTTGGAAATTGAAGTTAAAAATGGGAGGACCAAAGTAAAAATAATGAAGAATATTTAAGATTTTTAAAGAATAACACATACACACTGTAGAAAGAATGTTGAGTTTTAGGTTGGTTTTCCAAAGGAAACACAAGCGGTTTTGTTTTCTCCTTGCCTGCTGTTTGAGGGAGCTCTGAACACAGGATCTGCCTGTCTAGGTGTCACCTATTGCTGTGTGTTTGTCTGGAAACAAGGGGGCTTCTGTGCCCTATATGCATTGTTTGGTCAGTGAACTAAATTGTCTTGCTATTTGCCCAACCTTCCAGCTTGTCTAATCAAAGCAAAGGTGCCATCTTCTATTAGAGCAGTGGTTCTCAACCTGTGGGTTGCAACCCCGGCGGGGTATTAGAGTCTAAATCTTAGGGTGAAACTGAATTCAGTCATTGACTGCTTGGGAGTCAAAGGCAACTTTGACACTTGTCATTACAGTTAGTAACCAGCCAGCTTGCTCTCTAGGATAAAGAAAACATTCGAGATGCAGAAGAGCTCCTAGGCCATGAGCTGCTCCTCCAAAATAAATTATTGCTGATGTCTGCAAGGCTGACCTAACCAGCTTAAACTGTGACTAACCTGCATCCTTTCACCAATTCTAAACGCATAGGACAAAATGAGCTACCAACCTGCTTAAGTAAGGTTGAGGGAAGCACAGAAGCTCAGTCTGCTCTGCAGCTCTGGGAGGGCAGGGTTCCCCGGCACCATGCCTGTGGGGTGGCTCCCACTGGCGCTGCTGTGGGGCAGCTTGGCCCTGGGCTGCGTGTGGTATGTGGTCAGCATGGGACTACCTGGTGTGGGGTCGGCTCTGTACAGACTTTCATATTGTCCTGGTCTGCTCCCAGCCTCTTCTTCCAGACTGATGCTGACAATGGCACTTCCCCCTCCCCCGTTTTCATCCCCCTGCCCTGCCGCCAGCCCTGCAGGAACTCACCTTTGTGGGCCCTGCTCACCCGGGGTGGTGGGAGTCTCATGGCCCCGATTCTGCTTGCTTTCATTTCTCTGCTGACTCAGTTTGCAGTCTGAAACCTTTCTGAGGGCAAAAAGTGTGCCATAGATTTTCTTAGGCTGCTTACTTTATTTTATTAATCTTTCTATTGGTTTGATTGTGTTCTTGAGCAAGTGACCTCCTCACATTGGCCCTCTTAGAAATAAAACAGACTTTTGCTTCAATCTTAACTTTTTGTTTACATTTTATTAATTCCAACCTAAGCATGTCCTGACCACCTGCTGTGTGCCAAGCAGTGTACTCTGTGCTTTCCTCACCTACCTCATTCACGAGACGTGCACCAGCTTGCTTTCCCCGAGACTGCCTTTCCCAGTGAAGTCAGGGCAGAACTGCCAGCAGGTAGTTGATATTCAGGCTCTTGGGGTTTGCAACCAAGGTGTTGTTACCATGTGAGTGAAGGCCCCTCACCCCTGAAGTTTGGAGAGGTAGAACTACGCCGCCTGAGCAGGCCCTGGAGGTTGGGAAGGCATGTCGTAGTGATGGAGAGAGTGCAGGGAGTGAGTGGGTGAGAAGTGGTGTGTGCTCCAGTGTCCCTGGAAAGTGGTTTTACATTTAATGACAGGACCATTTTTCATGTTGCTAGGAGGACCATCTGGAGGGTGTCTGGCTGGTGGAGGTGGCTGTGGGAGCTGTGAGTACACATCCCTGCTCACTGTGCTACACTGCCACAAAACAATGGATCCTTGTCACCGTTCAGCTTCACAATGTTGGTGTGGAGGGAAACTGCCAGCCTCTCTTTGGAGCAGAATGGTGAAGCAAAGCAAAAAATATCAACAAACACCTTTTAGAATCCCTACAGAGGGACTCCGCTCACCCTTGCTCTTTGTCCATTCCCATTTTTAAAATATCAGTTATTAAAGTTAAATGTTGGGTAGGAATGTGCTAACCTGTATGAGAACACAGTCCACTGTGGGGATCTCGGTGCTTACAGACCAGTGGGAAAATTGATTTGCGTGTTGGTATAAACCAGTGTTCCGTCATGGATCACCTGTCTGTGCACGGTTACAAACATCGGGATGTCCAGCCTGACAAAGGAGTTTGTGCTGCTGTAGTTGGACTTTCTGGGGGATAGAGTTTGAATATTGAGATGTGTTTAGGGACAGAATAAAGGAAAATGTGAAAATCAAAGCCACACAGTCATTGTTCATGGAGCTACTAGTTTTGCTCACCCAAAGAGAGGCCCCAGGCTGTGATGAATCCACACCAGTACTGCTGATCCCGGAGCAGCTCTCCCAGACGCCGCAACTCAGGGCTGCTGGTCTCACTTCCGTGTGCACTCAGAACACTTGGGGAGATGACAAAGATAGAGGGTTGGACCTTAGGCCCAGAAAGGCTGACTCCTTTGGTCTGAGATGAAGCCAGCTAGGTGCACAGCCGTGGCCCGCACTTTGAGGAACTGTTAGCCTAGCATCCCTTTGTTGTGTGCTTCGAGCTGAACTTTATTACTAAATGAGAAGTGGCTGAGATTGACTTCTGATCTTAATCTCTCTCTTCCAGTGATGACTGCCTTAGGTATTTCCTGTTTCTAAGCCCCCAAACCATGGGCTTCTGGGTTACACCCCACCCTACATGGTTTTTCTCATTCTTTTATTCAGAATGTAGCTCCAAGCCAAAGGCACTTTCCTGTCTACCTCTCTCCCTCCCCCGTGAACAGTGAAGGCAAGACCTGTCTCAGGACACAAAGGGGCTGTACTGGCATCACACTGGCTATGTCCTAATATACTGGGCTCTTTCTGGGACCAGGAGGTTGGTTCTGGCACCAGCCATGTGTCTAGTAACAGGTGCTGGGTGATGTGGGATAGCCCTGCTCCCATCCGGTGTGGGAGGCCATCTGATGCAGAGAAGGAGCACTGGAAAGGGCGTCAGGACTGCATTCTGCGGCTCTACCGGCAGCCTGTTGAGTCCGATAGGTTTGGGTTAGACATAGTTAAAGCTGATGTCACACGCAGGAATTCCAGGAGCCTTTGACATGGAATGTGTGCTACTAATCTCAGAAAAGGAAATAGAAGCAGTGTTTCCTCAGCATGTTTGGCCAAGGGACCTTTTTGTAATTGAGTAACCTACATCTTGCCGTGCAGTTTGTGAAATGCCAACCTAGAAGTTACTGTTTATGGTCCTGTGACACTAATCTGCTGATTCTCTGGTTCCTCATATATTTTTGCGCAGTAAACAGCATTCCTGGTGGGAATTTAGAGGAAATTCCTGGCGGTGGAACAGCATGGGCGAACGAGCCCTACCCTAACTCCTTCCTTGGGCAATTGAGGGCATCCTCCTCCTCCTCTGGGCACTAGTAATGATTCCTAAGAGAGCCTGTGGCCTGTCCTTGGCTGTCCATGCTGGGCGAGAGCCGCATTTCCAGAGCTTTCCTCTGTTTCTACCATGCTCTGAGAGGCCCCACTTGTACACAGGATCTGGTTGCTTTCCATGGTCATCAGGAGCCCACAGGTGGCCAGGCGAGAGGGGCCCTTGCTTGCCTTGTCTGAGGTGTAGCCTCTAGCCTGATGAAACCAGCGTGGGTGGGTGAGAGGTCCCGCTGGCTGGGCTTCCCCCCTTTTGTTTGCAAAACACTGTCCATAGGTTATTGCCTCCTGTATTGCTGAGGTCTGACTACAGGGTCTGCATTTGATGGAGTTGGGGCCAGGCCGAGAGGAGGTGGGGCCTTTGCCCAAAGGCAAGCAAAACACTAAAAGACAGGACACTAGCTACACACAGACATCTCACTTGGTTATCTGAGGCAGGGAAGCAAGCATCTGGGTGGGCAGGGTGATGGGATGCCCATCATTAAGGCCTGTGTTGAGGAACCTGCAGGCTCTCAAAGGCCCACCACTCAGTGGGACAAAGCTGAATGTCACTATGAAGGAAAGTGGGAACACGTATAGATACTCAGTTCCTAGGTCAAAGGCATTTAGAAAGTCTGTTCTCAGGCCCTCCATTCTGTTCCATCAGGAACCAAGGCTGAGCAGGAAGATGAGGTGGGGGGGTCCACTCTTCCTAGGCTGGACCGGGTTAGTCGGAGAACAGGCTGGCGAAGGACTTCCTCAGGTTGCGGATGGTTTCGGCCTTGGCCTCGTCTTCATTTGCGGTCCTGCGCTGGGAAGTGTCGGATGTGCTGAGGCTGTTAGTCAGAGACTGGGATTTGCTGCAACAGAAAGGCAAGGGAGTGTGGTGGTGACCAGGCCCGGACTGCTGAGGAGAAGAGTCGTGGGGGGCCTGCCTGGAAGCCGCCAGCTGGTGAGCCCAGTCATCACAAGGATGTTAAGGCCGGAAACCAGGCATTCCAATGCTTACATGACCCTGGGTGTGTCACACATTACTTAACCTGCAAGGTGGATACTGGTATTCTGTTTTAGGTACAGAAATTGGGGTTCACAGCAAGTAACAGGAGTGCCCACGGCTCCCACTTTTCCCACTAACCAGGCTGCTCAGACGGCAGGCATTATTGGCATAGTGTGACTACTCTCTGTGTACAAACCCACGTTGTAAACTTGAGTGCTGTATAGAAGCAACCACAACTGCAGGTTGCTTCTGTACTTTCCAGCACTGTGGGAATCTGGAGGCCTGTGTTATAGACCCCTCTGCCATCTGACCCCTCTGGCCATGGGCAAGCAACTTACTGCTTGTCGGTAAAAGGGAGGGTTGTCTGAGCTATCCTCAAACTTCTAGCTCTGTTCTGGGGTTCATTCCTACCTCTTCCCTGAAGCCCTCATTGCTGACTGCAGCCCTTTTTGGGATTCTCATGGTGACTACCACTGTTTGAACCTCAGTGTTTGAACTTCTGTCCCAGCCCAGCGCCAGGCAATGGGGATGCAGAGATGAATGCAATTCAGGTCATGCTCTCCAGATGCCCCCAGGTTAGTGGAGGTGACAGTCATAGGAAGATGATACAAATATGTCTCCCAGATTTAAGAGATCCACACAAGGTCTTGTGATCACGATAAAAAAAATCAAAATCTTTCACACAGGGACTTTTACCCATTGCGAATTCTGCACAGGGCCTTATCCAGGACTAGGCACAGAATAGCCATTTGATAAATGCCTGCCAACTTGAATTGAACCAAACAAGACTTTGGAGCAATATCCCAGGAGATTTAGCGTTTCTAGCTAGATTACTATACGATCAGTGTCCAAATCTGGCGTTGAAGTCCCAAAGGCCTCACCTGTCCTGTGATTAGCTAGGCTGCCACAGGTGTGTTGTACCGTGCCAACAGCCCTCCAGGCACTAACTGTGCGTAAGCTCATTTTAATCCTTGTAACAACCCTTGTGCAATAAGTACTGTTGTCCTCATTTTCCAAGTGAGGAAGCAAAGAGAGGTTAAGTAATTTTTCTGAGGTCATGCAGCTTTAAAGTGGTAGAGATGGGATTTGAACCCAGACAGTTTGACTTTAGAAGTTTGTGCTTTCAGCCACTATACCCTATTGCCTGAAGGGTCACTTGCTGATATCTAGCAAACCAAACACATTTATCCTTTGATCCAACGATATTATTATATGTGTTTTTCTCTATAGCTGATCCTGCACATGTAAGGAGTAGCATGTGCTCAGTTATTCATTGCAGTCTTCTTTGTAAGAGACCAAATTTTTATTTATGGTGGATTAGTAAGATAAATTATAGCACAACTATATGGTAGAATACTCTACAGCTATGAAAAGGAGAAATTTCAATGAGCTGACTCCAGCATTTATTGTTAAGAGTAAAAAACAAGCAAAAGAATGGTATGGATAGTGTAAAAAAAATCAATGGGAGGAGAAAATGAAAATATTTTCATATTCATATAAGGCAGGGGTCCCCAAACTATGGCCCACGGGCCGCATGTGGCCCCCTGAGGCCATTTATCCGGCCCCCGCCGCACTTCCAGAAGGAGCACCTCTTTCATTGGTGGTCAGTGAGAGGAGCATAGTTCCCATTGAAATACTGGTCAGTTTGTTGATTTAAATTTACTTGTTCTTTATTTTAAATATTGTATTTGTTCCTGTTTTGTTTTGTTTTTTACTTTAAAATAAGATATGTGCAGTGTGCATAGGGATTTGTTCATAGTTGTTTTTTTTTATAGTCCGGCCCTCCAATGGTCTGAGGGACAGTGAACTGGCCCCCTGTGTAAAAAGTTTGGGGACCCCTGATATAAGGAAACTATGGAGGAATACACAAGGAGCTGACTTCTGGGGAGCAGGAGGCAGGAAAGCACTGGATGGGAATAAGGTGGGAGTAAGGTTTATCTATGCACAGCTTTGATATCTTAGATTTTTGAGTCATGGGAATGTATTAAAAAATGATGGTTAGCACGATCCATGGACTAGACTAGATGCCCTGTGTTCAATCTCAGCTCTAACAGTGAGTGGAAATTTTGGCAAGTTATTTAATCTTTTTTCTCTTATTTAATACTATTAAATATCTTCTCTATAAAATGTGAGTAATAGTTATTAACTTCCAAGCTTGTGCGAATTAAAAAAACAACTAGGTAAAGTGCTTGGCATGCCCTGGCCGGTTGGCTCAGTGGTAGAGCGCCGGCCTGGCGTGCAGAAGTCCTGGATTCGATTCCCGGCCAGGGCACACAGGAGAAGCGCCCATTTGCTTCTCTACCCCTCCCCCTCTCCTTCCTCTCTGTCTCTCTCTTCCCCTCCCTCAGCCGAGGCTCCATTGGAGCGGAGATGGCCCGGGCGCTGGGGATGGCTCCTTGGCCTCTGCCCCAGGCGCTAGAGTGGCTCTGGTCACGACAGAGCGACGCCCCGGTGGGGCAGAGCATTGCCCCCTGGTGGGCAGAGCATTGCCCCTGGTGGGCGTGCCGGGTAGATCCCGTCGGGCACATGCGGGAGTCTGTCTGACTGTCTCTCCCCGTTTCCAGCTTCAGAAAAATACAAAAAAAAAGTGCTTGGCACATACTGAGTAGACAGTATATGCTCATGTTAAACTATGATTATCAAAGTTAGTGTTTGGAATTGAAGGAAGGGAGGGCATTTTCCAATAAAAGCCACACTTGACATCTCTCTTTCTGACCTTAAACCAAGAGATGGGTTTGAGGGGGAAGAGAATGGACATGTGTGTTGTGACAGATTACACAAGTGACGATACAGCAGTGGCGGAGCAGACTCCTCCTGTCCTTGTAACCCACCTTTTCACAATGGGACTTCGTAGGTCATCACATCGAGAGTCTATTTCCCTGCCTCTTGAGTTTGGGCCTGGCCTTGTGACTCACCTTGACCAAAAGTAGGGGATGGAAGGAAATGACATGGTGAAGCTATTATGACTAGGCCTCAAGAGGCTTGGAAATTTCTGCATTTGCCTCTCTGGAATGTAATTCGACCACGTGAGGACACTGGGCAGGCTGACACCCATGGACAGAGCGGCCCAGCTGATAGCCAGCACCAGCGAACACATGTGCCCGAGGCCCCCTTGGGCCATCCAGCTCCAGTCACGCTGCCAGACGACTGCAGCATTATGAGTGATCCCTGGAGGTAGGGTTGCTAGATTTAGTAAATACAGATATAGGACTAAATCTAAATTTTGGATAAAAGACAAATCTTTTTTAGTATAGGTATATCCCATGCAATATTTGAGGGCATACTTATGCTTCACATTCTTGACTGTTTGTTGAAAGTCAAAGCTAACTTGGCATCCTGTATCTTATCTGGCAACGCTACAGAAGACACCTGCAGAAGAACCTCCCCACTGAGCGGAACTCAGAACAAATGGCTGCACCAACAAATTATGAACAAAGGAAATGGTTGGTTCTTAAGCCACCAAGTTTTGGAGTGGCTTGTTATGCAGCAAGAGATAACTGATGCATGTATATCAGGAGGATCATGGTAGGACCTAATCTATATTCTCACCTCGCTGGGCTCTACCTAAGTTCATCTTCTAGGCCTCCTTCTACCCCATTCAAGTCTGGGTGAGGCCTCAGTGTGTCTTCCTTTGTATCTGAGACCCTGGGTCACCCCAGCTCCACCCACACCCCAACTCCACCCTATACCAATCCCAATCCCAAAGGACTTACTTGAGGTGAGGGTGGGGTGGTGCTGGCTTCTTGGACTCTTCACCCTGTTGGCAGGTACTGCGGCCTTGCACAGGCGGCCGGGGCTGTGAGGGGAGGGTGGCACCTGGCTTGGAGGCCTGGTTTGGAGAGCTGCCACAGGATGCCCGGGACAGCTGTGGAGAGCCTGGTGATCTCTGCTGCTGTGGGGATCCAGACTGGGGGCTCAGGGGCTGCTGGCCTTGTGGGGAGAGTCTCTGTTGGGAGGGGCTTCCAGATCTTGGTGGCTGAGGAGACTGAGCTTGGCGAGGGCCCCCTACAGGGTGAAAAAATTTTATTACATTAAAATTGTTCTTATGATAATATGGCTTAAAACAAATGTTGCTTCAAGGACGTTCATTATAGCATTTTTAAAACAGTAAAAAATGGAAAACAATGTAAGTACCTGACTGATTAGAAACAGTAAGATAAACCCAAATAATGGAATATGTTGTGGTCATTATGTATGATGTCACAGAATAATAAGTCATATTGGATATTGTTGATGAATGCCATATACTGCTAACCAAAATAAGCTGGTTATAAAACAGTACAATTTTATTGCATTTTTGCACATATGATAAAGTTATGCAAAAAAGACAGGAAGGTTAGGCACTAAAGCCAGTGTGCCTCAAACTTTATTGTGTATGGGATTTACCAGGGGGATCTTGTCAAAGTAAAGATTCTAATACAGTAGGTCCAGGGTGGTGTTCTGGACTGAATGGTGTGCCCTCTAAATTCATATTTTAAAGTCCTAACTTCAATGGAACTGTTTTTGGAGATAGGGCCTTTAGAGGCAGTAATTATTGTTAAATGAGGTCATAAGGGTGGGGCCCTAAACCAATAGGACCAGTGTCCTTATAAGAAGAGAAGGAGACACCAGGGGCAGACATGCACAGAGGAAAGGCCATGACAGTGAAAAGGTGGCCATCTGCAAGCCATGGAAAGAGGTTTCAATCCTGCCGGCACCTTTATCTTGGACTTCCAGCCTTCGACTGTGAGAAAACACGTATCTGCTGTTGCAGCCACTCGGCCTCTGCTATTCTGTTTTGGCAGCTCGAGCTGACTGATGTAGCTGGGGTCTGACACGTGCTCACTACACACAGGAGGCACTGAGCGGTGATGACAAAAATGGTCGGACTATGAGGGAGTTTCATCCCCTTCCTTGCTCATGGATACTTTCCACACTGGAGATGCATTACTTTTGAAACAGTCAAAAGAATTACCCCTTACTTTTGGATAGCTCTGTCAAGTTTTCTAAGAACTTTCCGAAGCAAGGTCTTGTTTGCTTGAGACAGAGGCTGGTAAGAAAGATACTGGTTTTATTTTTTATTTATTTATTTATTTTTGTTTGTTTTAAACAGAACAAGCCTTTTAATTGTTTTCATTCCTTCATTTTTAAAAATTTAGCTTTCTGAGTCTGTGCTTGTGTGCTTGTGCCATCAACACTTTCACAACAACTTTCTGCTCCTCAGTGAGGAAGCCCTCGTGGTCATGTTGCGGGCACATTCAGCACACGTGGGGTCGCCAGAGGCCCCTCCGACCTGGTATTTCATTACAGCCTCATTAGAACTTGGGTTTCAGCATCTACTTGGCGGGTCGGCCTGCGCACCTGCCATGTGCAGGCTTCGGAGCTTCCTCAGCCTTCTCGGTATAAAGGGAAACAAGTCTGTCACCAGGGGTTTGGGACAGCCAGATTTTGTTAGAGTCTGTGTTGCAGGACAGTCTCCAGTGGTATGTCAAACGCTAGACATTCTGAATGCCTGTGGACACTGTCCCCAGAAGATGGAAAGGGGGAAGATACCGTCTCATCCCACAGAAGTGGAAACCAAGCCTCATTAAGGTGTCACAACGAGAAGGAATAGCTACAGAAAGCCCACAGGGGATCTTGGCTTCTCCCTGTCACTGCACAGAGCATATAGTCACCTACAAGCAACAGGGCATCATAAGCCATCCAGCAGTGACTTTGGCATTCAAAGGCCCCAAGCCAGTAAGGTTCACTCTCCTCACCCTCCAATCCAGGGTGTCAGGACAGCTCAGTGTGCTGGTTGCCTGCTGGTCTCCCTCCCCAGGCTCCACCTGCCCCTGGGAGAGGGGGTGCCTGTGCTCATCCTCACTGCGCTGTGAGGTCACTTCAGATAGGGGAGACAGAGTTTAAGAGGGCTGCAACCCATCTCTGTAGCCCTTTCATAATAGACTTCCACTCACTTGAGCTTCATTAGTGTCTGCTGAGCACCAATTTTGTCCCTGGCCTTGGGCTGGCATCCTCACAACAGCTTTGAAAGTTAGGCATTAACGCTCCCATTTACAAAGAAACTGAGTCCTAGATATAATATAATTTGCTTAACACGTCACTTCCAGTAAAGGGAAGAGCCAAGAATCAAACCTAGATTCTTGTGACTCAAAGGTCCTATTTTGCTTTTCCTCTCTCCCTCCATCCCTTTCTTTCCCTCCCTCCCTCCCTCCCTCCCTCCCTCCCTCCCTCCCTCCCTCCCTTCCTCCCTCCCTCTCTCCCTCTCTCCCTCCCACTATCCAGTGGTCGGCAAACTCATTAGTCAACAGAGCCAAATATCAACAGTACAATGATTGAAAGTTCTTTTGTGAGCTAAATCTTTTGAACTTAAACTATATAGGTAGGTACATTGTTATGAACTTATTTGGGGTACTCCTAAACTGGCCTTTGAGCCCGCACTCAAGGGGCCAAAGAGCCACATGTGGCTTGTGAACCGGGGTTTGCCAACCACTGCGCTATACCTCACAGAGCTGCCTTGAGTCCTCAGATCTTTGTGCAAATTGAGAAAAGCTGTTTTTCTTCAGTGGAGACAGCTTTGAGCAAGGCACAGGGGACAAGGACTGGATGTCTGCTGACCTCCCCCTCACACCATCTCAGCTGGTCCCCTTTACTGAGGGCACGGTCTGCATGTCCGGTGGCGCTAATACCAGACTGGCCCAGGAGCCCCAGGTCTTGAGTCAAGCCTTGCCATTAACTTATTGTGTGACTGGGTAAGTCACATCTCTCTGGGCTACTGAGCCACCTGACCCCCCGATTAGAATGTTTTTGTGAGCCTGCATAGCACTGGGTTGGATAAAATGGCAGCACCAGTTTAGCAGCTGATCACATGTGGCTTTCATTCATTCTTGACCTCTTTCATGATTATAAGTCCCAGTAGATTGGAAGACCTTATAGGGGTCTCAAAACTCAAACACCTATAGGGCCAGGCAGTTTATATAAAAAAATCAGATGAGCGTCAGAAAAATCATGTGGCTTAAATTTTTCCCCCCACTTTTTAGGTAAAAATATAGTTCAGAGACATTTCTCTAAAGAAGTGCAAGCAATTGACACTGTGTCTCAGTGGCTGTGACAATAGGGAGGAGAAGACCTGAGATGGGGGGAGTCCTTGCCTTGTCCAAGGAGCAGCAGTGCCTTAATGTCAGGGACGTCTGCTTTGTAGGAATTCAGGTTTGTTCCTAGAGCTCTTGTTCTACCGAGAGACACTGCAAATCTGCATGTTTATATAAAAGCCCGATTTTTAAATGTTGGCTTACTTTTTTGTTAAACCCACTGCAGGTCAAAGAAAACATCTGTTTTCGACTTTTATCTGAAGTCGCCTCCCCCTCCACCCCCCACTGACAATATCTTGGAAAACCTAGACATGCACTGATTCATTTATTAACTTTTTGTTGAGTCCCTATTATACTCCTGGGATACATCAAGGGGCACTCTAGTTACACACAAAAAAATATCAACATATACTTTATATATATATATTCTCATATATATATATGAATATATATATATATAGTATTTGCCTAAGCACAGGATTGGTGCTAAAAATGAGAGGCTTATTAAAAGAAAACCACTTTTACCGAGTTGAAAATAACACAGTGAGTTAAAAAACAAGTGAATAATGTGATCTTGTTATTTCAGGAACTCAATGGAAGCATTGTTTTTAAATTAGCCTTGTTATTTGTTAATCTGAATGTGAATTCAATGAGCATTTTCTTTAATTATCTTAATTGGTTTTAAATGGATTGTTTTTCAACTCACTAAAAGTGTGTTTGGCCTCATGTCCCTTAAAATAATATCTCTTTATCAAGCATGTCTCTACTCTGGGCCCAAGAGGAAACCAGAATACAGTAGCGCTCTGTTTTAGAAAGTGCTCTGTTCAAATGAGTTTTAAAAAGTAAGTCCTGAGGCAGAGTGGGAACGGAGAGGGGAGGGCAGAGGCACGGCCAGGAGCCTGGCAGGGGGATGAATAAGTTCTTCTAAACATTAATAGCTGGGAGCCTATCACCAGGCTGGGAGCGGTGGGGCTGCATTAGTTATAACGATGGTTAATGATAAAAATCATTAAGAACAACACATATATTATAATTGTTTGTAAGATACCAGTTATTAATAAGTCTTTCATAAAGTTATATAAGTTGCTATTAACAGTCCACTATTAGCAGGAGGAGCTAACACCTACTTAGTACTGCCTCTGTGCTGGACACCTTGCTAATTGCTTCAACTGCGCTATCTCATGGACAGCCTCCCATCACTAAACAGAACGGCAGTGACATCCTCCTTTATCATTGGGGAAACTGAGGCTCAGAGGAGGGATGTAACTTGCCTAAAAAAGGAGTCTTCTTATCTGCTGAAGAAGAATCCGTGTTCATTTGTCCACAGTTGTGTAACTTATGCAATCTCCCTTTTGTTAAATGCTTTCTGCTTTTCCAAGAAGATAAGCAAAGGCAAAAAAGAGAAATGTGGAGTTTTACCTAAGACCTGTAGAAGAAGAAGCCATTGAGTGGCCACGGCCGATTTCCCCAAGAAGCAATGAATCTGTTATTTTAATAAAAGCGACTGGGGGGAGGCAGGTTGGGGTACAAAGTGATAGTAATGCTTTCTTTTGGGTAGGTTTGAAAGCAGACCCTTAGAGACCGCTGTGAAACTGCCCAGCCTGGCTTCTTGATGCAATTCTGCTCTGAAGCTCCAAGCTGGCAATGGAGCAGTGAGCATGCCCAAGGCTCTGAAGGCCAGAGGGGACACAGCAGATCTCCTCCCCGGGTCTGTGTGTGAGACACCCGAGCAGCCGACATTCTGGGAGAAAGTTAGTTACTGCAATGATTTCTTTTCACCACATCATTGATAGTTTTCTCATTCTCTAATAAATGGTGTTGTTTTAAATAGTAACACTACAATAATTTTTGAGGAGCAATTTCATTCAACAAGGTTATCCATAGTGTTCCTTTCTTCGTTTTTTCTCACTCTAGTCCAGGGGTCGGGAACCTTTTTGGCTGAGAGAGCCATAAATGCCACATATTTTAAAATGTAATTCCATGAGAGCCATACAACGACCCGTGTACCTTATGCATTATCCAATAAAAATTTAGTGTTATCCCAGAGGACAGCTGTGATTGGCTCCAGCCACCCACAACCATGAACATGAGTGGTAGGAAATGAATGGATTATGTAATACATGAGAATGTTTTATATTTTTAACATTATTATTTTTTTTTATTAAAGATTTGTCTGCGAGCCAGATGCAGCCATCAAAAGAGCTACATCTGGCTCGCAAGCCATAGGTTCCCGACCCCTGCTCTAGTCGGTTGGCTCATAAATCTGCCATCAGGCACCACTGGTGGCCAGGAAACAGACTCTTTCTAGAAGATCTGAGGCAGCAGATGTGTAAACCTGCCATTTTCTTGTCACAACTTCTTGGACAAAGCCTCTACATCCACCTCCATAGTAGGAAAACACCAAAGTTTTCACTGCCTAGTGACTGGGGACTAAGAATGAGCCAATTGATGGGAAAGTCTCTAGCATGGTGCCTGGCACATATTAAGTACTTAAATTTACTCTCCATCTTTCCTTCCCTCTTTGTTGGCTTAGAGTCTCACTCATTCTGCACAGTGAGGGCACAGGTTCCGTGGGTAATGGTTAAGGTGGGTTTTCTCCAGCGTGCCTTCTAGAAATCGTGCCTGGATCCCTCAGTGCCCTTCACCAGCTTTGCTAATGGCTTGCTGTGGGTCCTACCTTGTGTGGGAGGGCGTGGCTGGGGCTGTCCCAGCGGAGTCCCCAGCTGGGCTGCCCCGGGGGATTTTGCTGGTTTAGTCTGCGGAGCCTAGAGCAGAAGAAGAGGAGAGAAGTTGGCTATGATTACCACAGCCATTTACTTCTGGGGGGGGGGGGGGGAGGGGCGGGGGGGCAGGATTCACAAAGATCTTTTCATTACTGATGGAAAACTTACATAAAATGTGTAATGTTTAAGTGTACAACAAAATGAAATCTTACACAGGTATACACCCATGTGACCACCACCCAGATCAAGACAATATTTCCAGTGGAGAAGGCTGCCCTGTGGTCCCCCCTGACTCCACCCCCAGCCAGCAACCCCATCAAGTATAACCACTATTCCATTGTCTGTTATCACAGATTCAAGTTTTTTGTGGGCCAGGAGTGGAGCAGGTTTTGACACTTGTTTTTCCAGAAAGCTAGGAAGCTAGCAAATTCTCTGGAAAATGATCCGGTGAGGGCTTCAAAGGGGAGGAGCTATAGGGGAGCTTGTCGAGTTTGGGGGATGGGGAAACGGAAGACAGTGGTCTATTGACTGGTGCCCTGGGATCACACAAAGGGCATGTGTGTACACGGACATGAATGTATGCATGCATGTATGCGTGTGTGCATGCACACACACACACACACACCCTGCTCCTTCCTCAGGCCCAGTATGAGGACAAAGAAAAGACAACGGACTTATGTTCATAATCTCTGCCCATAGATGACCCAGTCCATCTGAGGTGAGGTTTTCCTCCCTGGATGGAGGGACAAAGAACCCCTCGGAGCTCGCAGAGTCTACCATCAGGAGCAGGGTGTAGAAGCTTTCCCCATGCCCAGCTTCTGTCCACACCCCATTCCTTTCTCCCCAAATGATTCCTTCCTGGGGGGTATCTCCTTTGGATCCAAGGGCCCTCCATTTGCAGATAGCCTGACATTTCTCATGGCTACAAAGTCCACTTTGTTTCCGAAGACCTTACCCAAGGCCTCAGGGGCGAGGGCACTGTGCCCCCTGGCATCAGGAACTGGCTCATTTTGGAGACAACAAGGTCCGCCATCAGCTGTTTGTCCTCTTCCACATGCTCTCCAATCAGGGGCATTGAGCTGTCCATCACCTGCAGGAGAGAAATGATGCCTGAGGGACACCCATGCCAGGGTAGCAGGACAGGAGAGCTGGCTCACAGCTCAGAATAGAGTTGACCACTAGATGGCAATGTTCTCCATGTAAACACCCAGTCCAGCGCCTCCAGCTGGGAATGACACCCTGGAGACTTCCAGTTCCCTGCAGCTCAGTCCCAAATCAACTCCCTGGATTCAGTTCAATTCAGCCTGCACTCGCTTGGCTACAGAAACGTGACGAGGGCCAGGGAGCCTTCCTTGACCTTTACCGCTCTTTTCTTTGGGGAGCTGCTCTCCGCCTCCTCTTTTCCCACCTTGGCCCCCAGCCCAAGGTCTGGGCTGGCTTCCTGAACTTTGGCCCAAGGTCAAGGCTTTCCACACAGAGCGAAGCAGTGAGGTGGGAGTTCAATTATGACCACCAAAAAAAAAAAAAAAAAAAAATGACATGGGTTGAGTTGACCCAGGGTTCAGAGAGAAGAGGAAAGAGGAAAGGCCTGTTCTGTCCAGCTCTGGCAGAACATAAGCCTGGAGTGAAACTCAGTCTATAGGGAGGGGCTGGTTTCTCAAAGAAGGCAAAGCACTTATATTGGGAGGGGCCTGAGAGATTGTATTTACCCACCCCGCTATTTCTGCAGCAGGGGAAACTGAGGCCCAGAGGTGGGAATGGACTTGCCCAAAGTCACACAGGACAACCATCCAGGCAAGGCCCCAGGCATGAGCAGCCACAGAAGGTCCTGAAGGGGAGTGAGGCTGTCACAGCTGGCTCTTCTCCGCCACTCCTGTCCAGGCCTCCTCACCCAGCGCACCTCCATCAAACTCACCATCTTGTTTTCCCCTTCTCTAGCTCTGAACTCACCAGGTTCTTTCCCTCATTCGAGTCCTTATGCGCATCATTCCCTCAGCTCACTCTTTATGTGGCTCTCATCCATTAGAAAACATCTAGCTAGCCTTCCTCTGGGAGGCCCTCGCTGACTGAGCAAGCTCTGATAAGCCACTTCCTCCTTGTACTCCTGTTGTCCTCTTTGGTCACCCCACTGGAGAACTCACCCCACAGCACTGTCATCTCCTGTTTACTTGTGTCTCCCCAACAAGACTATGAGTCCTTGAAGTCAGGGATGGGCCCTGTGTCCTGTTTAACAGGTATGCCCTCAATATTCACCTGCTGAATGGAGGAATGGAAAGTCCTTGAATAAGTCCAGCTCATAATGATAAGGACACTAATAAGTGCTATGTTTTATTGAGCACTTACTATGTGCCAGGCACTGAGTGTGGATGATATCACACAACTCAGAATTCTTTGAGGCAGGTATTATCCTCATCTTGATGACGAGAAAATGGGTCAAAGATGTGGCAGGTTCAAGGCCACATTGCCGCACAGTCCTTTTATTTATCTCTGTGGCAAACACTGGGAACAGGAAACCTGGGTTCCAGGCTTAGGTTCTGCTGTGGACTTGCTGTGTGATGTTGGGCAGGTCAGTTTCCCTCTATGGGCCCACTGTTTTAATCACCTGTAAACTGAGGGGTTTGGGCAGCTGGGAAGACCCTTCCAGCTGGGACTTTTAGAGCAGTGGCCCCCAACCTTTTTTGGGCCATGGACTGGTTTAATGTCAGAAAATATTTTCACGGGCCAGCCTTTAGGGTGGGACAGATAAATGTATCACATGACCGAGACAAGTGTCAAGAGTGAGTCTTAGACGGATGTAACTGAGGAAATCTGGTCATTTTTTAAAAATAAAACATCGTGGCCCTGGCCGGTTGGCTCAGTGGTAGAGCGTCAGCCTGGTATGCAGGAGTCCTGGGTTCGATTCCTGGCCAGGGCACACAGGAGAGGCACCTGTCTGCTTCTCCACCCCTCCCCCTCTCCTTTCTCCCTGTCTCTCTCTTCCCCTCCTGCAGCCGAGGCTCCCTTGGAGCAGGGTTGGCCCGGGTGCTGAGCATGGCTCCATGGCCTCTGCCTCAGGCACTAGAATGGCCCTGGTTGCAGCAGAGCGACGCCCCAGATGGGCAGAGCATCGCCCCCTGGTGGGCATGCCGGGTGGATCCTGGTCGGGCGCATGCGGGAGTCTGACTGCCTCCCCGTTTCCAGCTTTGGAAAAATACAAAAAAAATAAATAAATAAATAAAATAAAACATCATTCAGACTTCAATATAAATAAAACGGAAATAATGTAAGTTATTTATTCTTTCTCTGTGGACCGGTACCAAGTGGCCCACGGACCAGTACCAGTCTGCGGCCCAGGGGTTGGGGACCACTGGTCTAGGGCACCCACTGTAGTTGCGAGGCTGAAAATCAAAACTCATAGGTGTGAATGCTGATTCTAACGAGGTCCTGAAAACTAACCTCAGGTTGAGCTCCTCACGGTTTGGGCCTGGGCCCCTGACACCTGCGATTCCAGGGCCTGGCACACAGCCAGTCTCTCGGTAAACGCAGGCTGAGTTGGGTTGTAACTGTGGAGGTGTCCCTTCTCCCCCAAGCCTGCCCACCTCTTTCTGTTATGCTATTTCCTGCATTCCTTGTAGTGGGAACAGCCACCACTAGGAGCCTGAGGTCAGAGCACTCTGGAATCCCCATGGTGGACACAGCCAAAGGAAGTGGACACTCTGGTCTCCCCAGGGAAACATTTTTCCAGTGAGCAATGTTATTCCCTGGACAGGTCATGGAGGACAAGTTCAAGGGTCTTTCCCTGAGTGGATCTTCACAAAACATGTCACACAAATGTTATGCTCTCATCACAGAGGTGGCTAAAGAAAACAGAATTTTTGGATCTTTTACTTTTTTTCCAGACTGGGGAAAAATACCTTTTATCTTCCTGGTAGCAAGCTCCCCTCTCCCTTGACCCCACCCTAAACCCAAAGCAAGGGAAACAACTCTTCAATGTTTTTGAGAGATAAAAACAATCTGAAAAAGCCATCTTTAAAAATTTTTTTCTTCTGGAAATTTTTGGAAAGTTGTTTTCTTGTCTTTTCAAGTCCAAACTCACAAAGTTTGATCTTTTTTTTTTTTTTTTCATGTGAAAGGTCTTTTATCTCTGACCCTTCTGAATGTCTGGAGGCAGGGAGCCAGGAGCTTTAGGGGCAGAGATAATGCTAATGCAGGGAGAAGGGGCTCAACTCACAGGATGGAGAGGGGGGAGGCCAGTAGCCCCCCTCCTGCTGATGGCTGGCCCCCTCTCTGGATGGGAGCTCTAGGAGGCGGTGTTCATCGCTGTATCCCCATCACCTGGCTCAGGGGCTGGCAGCCAGGATCTGGGCTCAATGGTAAAGGAATGAATGAATGAATGGCTGCCTGTGTGCCAGACCTAACTTCGTGTCTGGTGGTCCCGACAGGAGAGATCCAAGAAATGCACTGCCCCAGCAGGAGGGTCCGTGGTTCCCCCTGGGGTGGAGCTCCCAGGGCACCTCCGGAAGGAGGGGACAGCTCCTCCAGGGAGCAGCTGGCTCCTGCTGGGGAGCGAGCGTGAGGGCCCTTCACCATTTTGCATGCAGCCCCTTCACCTCCTCCTCTGAGAACCGCCGGTTGCTGGGGGAATTTCAGGTGTGGTGGCCCCCAGAGGCAAGCCGTTCCTGGGCTTGAGGGGGAGCCGTTTCCCAGAGTAGGACTAAACTTGCAAATATAGATGCAACTCACCCGTGGGAGCTACATAGCCTTTCTGGGGAGGAGAGGCTGCATCCATCCCGGACTCTGTCACCGTCACCTCCAAGGGCGCCCACTCCCTGGCAGGAGTGGGAAGTCCTCCCAGCACAGCTGGAGAACAGCAGGGCCCCTGCCCAGCGAGTCACCTGGTCCGGAGCCTTGTGGGTCCCAGGGAGCGGTGCATACACTAGGGCCCGAAGGACTAGTCGGCTCCTGTGGTCATCCCAAGCATGTGCTTCCCATCAGCAGCCCACACCCGGGAAGGGGGCAGCCGCAGGGCTCTTCCTCACGTGTCCTGTCAGCACCATGCCTACCCCTCAGCTGTGGTTTCAGAAGCCCCAGGAGGGGAGTATTAGAAGGTGCTTTTGGAGAGTGTAGGGTGTGGGTGTGATGTTAAGTCGGGGAGCGAAAGGAGAGCTCTAAGGCCAGAGTGATATTTTTAGGGGAAAGCAGTGGAGAGTCACCGAGCTGTGGTGGTAGAGGGCAGGGAAGAGGAGCCGAGGAGCAGAGAGGAACATTGTGCGAGCATGAGAGAAATGAGAGCAGCTGTGGAGGAGAGAGGGGGATTGTGGGATTGGGAGAAACACCAAGGGGGTTGGAGGTGGTAGAGGAGGACTGTGGGGCCACAGAGAAGTGGGAGGAGCCAGGGAGGAGAGAGGGGGATTGTGGGATTGGGAGAAACACCAAGGGGGGTTGGAGGTGGTAGAGGAGGACTGTGGGGCCACAGAGAAGTGGGAGGAGCCAGGGAGGAGAGAGGGGGATTGTGGGATTGGGAGAAACACCAAGGGGGTTGGAGGTGGTAGAGGAGGACTGTGGGGCCACAGAGAAGTGGGAGGAGTCAGGGAGGAGAGAGGGGGATTGTGGGATTGGGAGAAACACCAAGGGGGTTGGAGGTGGTAGAGGAGGATTGTGGGGCCACAGAGAAGTGGGAGGAGCCAGGGAGGAGAGAGGGGGATTGTGGGATTGAGAGAAACACCAAGGGGGGTTGGAGGTGGTAGAGGAGGATTGTGGGGCCACAGAGAAGTGGGAGGAGCCAGGGAGGAGAGAGGGGGATTGTGGGATTGAGAGAAACACCAAGGGGGTTGGAGGTGGTAGAGGAGGACTGTGGGGCCACAGAGAAGTGGGAGGAGCCAGGGAGGAGAGAGGGGGATCGTAGGATTGGGAGAAGCATAGAGGGGAAGTTGATGGTGGGGGGAGGATATAGGACGAAAGAGCTGTAGGTGACAGTTGTGGGGGACAGCAGGGGTTGTGGGCCTGTGAGAGATATGGCTCAGCAGGTTGTGGGAGATCTTCTAGCATCCCCCTCGAGCCTCTCTTACAGTTAATTTCTCTACATCTTTCTCTCCATTCACACCTATGCACAGCTGTGTCTTCTTTCCTAACCTTCAGTGCCCTGCCATAACTTGATTATCGCCCTTCTTCCCTGTTGGCCTGCACACCCATGTTTGTTTTGTGTCCCCAGAGCTGTGCCCATGCCTAGCCCATGATAGCCGCAGAGTACATGTTTGTTGAATGAACAGAGGAGGGGAACTCTGCACAGTGACTTTGCACAGTTGGACACAGGAAATCTAAGGGGCCCCATGAAACAGACTCCCAGCCTGATGGGCTCGCCCTCTTAGAACCGTGGGCTAGAGAATGCTGTCCAACCTTATGCCCATAGCTCTGGAGGCTCAGCTCAGAAACCCTGGCCACAAAGGCTCTACTGCAGCTGAGGGTGGGGACGCGGCAGTGTGTGAAGGCTGCAGGTGCCAAGGACATGACTCAAGACACAGCTGGCCATGCCAGAGACCACATTTGGACCCTCCCCTCTGGCACGCCTGCCGGGGGGCTGGACCAGGCCAGGAGGACCTCTGCTGCCTCTCTCACCTCGATGATGTAATCTCGGCCATCCTTGCTGTGGACGGCCTTGACCGCACAGATATCCAGGCCACCAAACATTTCCGAGCAGCTATCTACCCAGAGCCTGTACCTGCAGGGATGGACAGACAGTTGGTGAGTGTAGGGGAGAGAGCAGGGAAGAGGGAGCCAAGTGAGAGACAGAGAGATGGAGATACACAGACACAGAAAAACAGGCAGTTGAGAGTGCCACATAGGCCTCTTCAGAGGTGGAGAGATGGTAAGAAACAACAGACAGGTGGCAAGGGAGACAGAGAGACAAGAGACACAGAGAGACAGAGAGGCAGTGGGAGAGACAGAATGGTAAAACAATAAAAAAAAAGTAGCAACATAGATGGACAGTGAGGGACAGATATACAAGACAGACAGACAGAATAGAAAGCGGCCGGGCAGACAGGAGAGAGGAATGAGGAGGGGGGCAGGGCTAAGAGTTGGGAGAGATCTCCAGTCCCACCACAGAACCTCACTGCCCCACAGTAGTGGGGAGCTTGCCCTGCCCTCACCCAGGCCATCGGGCACCCAGTCACCCTGCAGTCCTCGCTGTGCAGTCCTTTTCCCTTGGGAAAACTGTTCAAAGGGCTTCAGAAACCCCTTCCCGGCACCCTCCCAGCTCGAGGACCAGGCTAGAGGGGAGCCTGCAGAGGGACAAAGAGCACATTCTCCCCTGAGCCTGGTCTGGCCCTCTGGACCTGCTGCTTTTGTTCCCTTTCTGGCCACTTGATGGCTGCGAGGCCAGTTTGCTTTGCAGGGGAAAGAGCTCCCCACTGGACTTAGCCCCTGCAACAAGGGGATGGTTGTATGGAGACAGCTTGGCTTCCCCTGTGGTGGCTGGATTTGGGAGTCACAGAGGACTCTGTGTCAATGTTCTTGCCTCTCTCCCCACTCTCCAGGGTCACACGGAGCACGACCGCTCTGAGGTCTGTTTGTGTCTCTGAGCCATAGGCCTGGAATAAGGAGAGATCATGGCTCAAGTACTTTTAGAACAACTCTATCATCTTATCTGTCCACTGAGGCCCAGAGAAGGAGAGCGGCTTGAGGAGGCTACAAACCCAGATGGCGGTAGAGCCTGGATTACCCAGATCTCCTGGCTCCAAGTTCAATTCCTTCAGACGCCTGTAGCATGTGAGATGATAGAAGTAAAGGGAAGGATAAAAACTCACACTTATTCAGCTTCCTACTGTGTGTCAGGCATTCTGTGGGGGGCTGACTCCTCATTCATTTTAACCCCCACAACAACTCTGTCAGGAAGGTTTAACCCATTTTACCGACTGGGGCTCAGACTGTGCTGCCTTCTAAACCCAGACCCTGTCTGATCGCACAGTCCAAGAAGCCCCCTTCCTCTCAGTCAGAACACCATGACCTTGTTGTTCCTCAACACGGGAGACCAGCAGCATGGATTCTTGCTGGTATTTTCCTTTGTAATTTTGGGTGAGGCCTTCCCTCTTGCAGCCTCAGTTTCCTTATCTGAAAAATGGGAAGACCTACATCTGATTTCGGTTGTACATCAGAATCACCAGGAGAATTAAGCAAACTCACAGACAGCCAGACTTGGGGGCCCTGCCCTATGAGAGAATCATCTCTATAAGTTTTTAAAGTTTTCCATGTGATTCTCACGTGCAGCCACATTTGGGGATAAGCTTTGCCTGGACTCTCTGGTCTGCGTCACAGTATTTGGCATTGATGGCTGACCGGTGGAGGGCCTCCAGCTTGGGGAGACCCATGCCCTGAGATGCACTCAGAAGTCAGGTCTCTTCTCAATAGAAGATGGACATGTAGACCTAGGCCAAAAGGCCTAGAGATTGTTTCTAGAGGTTGTTTTCAAACGATGAACTTCTGGGTCACTTACCAAGTGCAGCCCTTGGGGCACAGTCCCCTCCCCCAGGGCCAAGGTAGGGACTTCATGGAGCCATGTGGGGGAGATTGGAGAACATGGGGTCCATGCTACTCTCCACACTGGCATCTACCAAACCACATCACTGGCTTTGTCCAGGAGTTAGGTTACCTGGCAAGCAGTAGAGCCAGGTGGAGGGAGGGGTCAGGGCTTGTTTATGGGCCCCCAGGGATTTTTCTCCTGTAAAGAGAGGATGGTGGTGCTTTGTCCCAGGCCTTGGGACACCGCCCATGACATTGCAGAAGGAAAGTGAATTCCATGGGTCTCACTCATCTCCAGTGCAGAGACATCTATCCACTCACAGCACTGCATCTTTCTGAGCCAGAGTGATTGGTTCAGGGATGGTCATGTGTCCTAAGCCAGGCAGACTGGTGAATAAGGCTCAAGTCCAGGCTTTAGCCGAAATGGTTGGGAAACACCAAACTTGACGTTGTCAGGATGTGGCTTGGAGCCCCTGTGAGCTATCATGTGAGCGAGAGAGTGAGCGAGCGAGCTGGCAGGACCAGAGCCAGCATAGAAGAAAGCTGAACTGAAGTGGGTAGGGTGAGTCCTAAGGCCTGACCTGGGGCTGTGCCTCTGGAATTTTCATTGCCACAAGCCAATAAATCCCCCTTCGGGCTCAAACCAGTCTGATTTGTGTTCTGACCCTTGTACCTTGATAGGCAGTTCTTAAAGGGAAGCATTGGATTTTTTACTTTGGCCTTTGTAGTGCTCAGCACAACATGGCATGCAATAGGCACTCGATTCTTAGTCCCTGACCCCAAATCCCCTGCTCTGAGTACTACCATTGCATGCTTGCATGCAGTGGTCACTGGGCTGGCAGGAAGATGTGTGTGCTGCTGACCCTGAGAGCAAGTGACTGGCCCTTCTTTAGGTGAAGGTGGCCCACAGCAGTGTTTAAAGGGAGAGAGGCCTGAGGGACCTTCAGCAAGAGCACACTGCTGTCACATTCATGGTTCACAGGAAAACAACCTCTCCCTCCTCGCACTGAGAAGGAAATAAGTCTGAGAGAGGACTGGATACTCTAGTAGTCCTCGTCCCCTAGCAAGGGTTCTTCCTGGCAGCTATCAGAGCGGGGGGCAGGGGGACGGACGGGGGACTGGCAATTACTCCCTGCTCTCTCCCTGCAGCAGCTGGGCAAGACTAGAAAGATCCTTGGATTTGGAGTCAAGAGATCAGGGTTCTGTCTTCAGCTCTGTCATTGATCGACTCTGTGACCCTGGACAAGTCACTTTCCCTCTCTGAACTTTCTTCTTCCATCTGTAAAATGGAGTTATTATAATACCTGCCCTGCAGGTTGTTATGGGCAATAAAGTGGACCATGCTTAGGAAAGTGCTCTGTGGGTGGTGAGGCATTGCCCAGAGGATGAGGTGGCATTCCTTAAAGACTCCTTATTGTTGTCCTTATCCATGTTCCATCATGGCATGCTTCTCCCTAAGCATCTTCTTTGTCTCTTACCTTTCTGTCATGGCCACCTGCTCCAGCATGGCAGAGCCTGTGTTGGCCTTCCAGTTTCCAGAGATGGAGGTTCTCCTGTATCCAAACAAATAATATAGTGAGGGCATTAGGGACATTTGTCACTGATCTGCTTTCCTTCTTCACCTTGGCTGTTAGGAGGCTCCAATTCAAATATCTGGTTCTCATTGCAATGTGTATTCTTAGGTACAGATCTTGTCCTCAGCTTTATTTTTCATGTTGATTGCCTTATTTCTTGGATCTCATGTGTCTTTTTGAAAGTCACTTTTGAAATCCAAAAATTAAACTAAAAAACATCTACATTATCTAATAAAATCCCCCAAACCTTGGCTGTTGCTTCTTCTTTCTCTTTTATTTTTTTTTCCCTTCTTTTTTTTTGCAAGAGCAAGAGAGATGGACAGATAGGTACAAACAGGCAGAGAGTTAAGAAGCATCAACTCATAGTTGTGGCACCTTAGTTGTTCATTGATTGCTTCTCATATGTGCCTTGACTGGGGGGCTCAAGCCAAGCCAGTGACCCCTTCCTCAAGCCAGCGACCTTGGGCTTCAAACCAGTGATTTTGGGCTTCAAGCCAGTGACTATGGGCTTCAAGCCAGCAACCTTGGGCTTTAAGCCAGTGCCTTTGGGCTCAAGCAAGCGACCATGGGTCATGTCTCTGATCCCACACTCAAGCCAGCGACCCTGTGCTTAAGTTGATAAGCCCATGCTCAAGCCAGATGAGCCCACACTCAAGCAGGTTACCTCGAGGTTTCAAACGTGGATCTTCAGTGACCCAAGCCGACGCTGTATCCACTGCACCACCACGTGGTCAGGCTTGGTTTCTTTTTTTGAGAAGAACTAGGGCAGTATAACTCCTGGGGATTCTGGAGTTTTTTGAGAGCCCCAAAATATAGGGAAAGTGATCCATGGAGAGGCGTGGTTACTTTTCCATGGCGAAGAGCAGGAAGGCCTCCTGGCCTCATCACCCTGTCAGTTCCCTTGTCTTTTCTGCCTAGCAACAACTGGCCTCCCTTTGGGTGCTCCAACGCCCAGGGCTCTTTCCTTTGTCGAGGCCTCCACACACCTTCCCCCCTTGCTTTATCCAGTCTTTGTCTCCATCTTTGCCTTCCTCAGTCCTACCCATCCTTCCAGCTTCATCTGAAATGTAACTTCCTGGAAGCCCACCTTCCCTAACAAGTGCATACCCCCTAGGCTACACCCTATTACAATGTTTAGTAATGCTCATCTCACTTGTAATGATGGCTTTAGTGTCCTGTCTTCCCTGATGACAGGGGACATGTCTGACTCATCCTCTGATGTTCAGTGGGACCTGGCAAGTAGTAGGTGAGGAGGGACTGTGTCTGCAGAATGTAGACACACCTTTTCCAACGGCTGACGCACACTTGGCAAAGGCTGACTGAGTCTGAACAAAGTGGCAGAAGCAGAGCTGTTTGTTTTACGGCCAAGGGCAGGCAGGTGGTTGAGATTAAAGCATGAGGTAGGAGAGTGGAATTGCTACAAAAATCTGTCCTTCTAAAAGAGGAAAGAAAATGTATCCGAAGACAGCAGAGAATAGAGGGCAGCCAATAGGAGTCATAATGACTAAGGGACATCGATAAGCAGAAACATTGACAAGTTTCGTATCAATGAGTTCAGTTTCATTCATTTCAGCTCAGCTGAAAATTCAATTTGGCAAACACTCACTGGGCCACCCAATGTCCTCCGGAATGGTCTGAGTCTGCAGAGATGACCCCTTCTCGGGCTGCTCACCCCCTAGAAGGGTGGACTAGCATAAAACCAGAGTATAGGCAAGGTAGGGGAAGCAAAAAGGAAACCAGAGTCACTTCATGTGACCCCAGCAGGCAGCTACTGAGATGTGTCTTGGAGGATGAGTAGGGGTTATTCTAGTGGAATCTATATTGTGAGAAGAGAAGGTCAACACTGACTTGGGTCAGACAGATGTGAGTTTGAATCTGGGTGCCGGCATTTTCTAGCTGTATAACTATATGGTCAACATCTCTGAGTCTTTATTATCTCTTTGGTAAAATGGGAATAATTAAAGTATCATCCTCAGAGGGTATTATGTGGATAAAGGGACATATTCACATAAATCTCTTGGTGCGATGGGTGCTACTAACATTTTTTAGTGAGCGGAAACAAGAAAAGGAGGCATTCAAATACCAGCAGCAGCAGGAACGGAGCCAGGCTGCTCTCCTTCCAAGAAGATAATGCTGGTGAGAGTTGATGTTTAATGAGTGCTTTCTATGGGTGAGACGTGGGGCCCAGGGCTTTATAAGCACTGGCTCATTTCAGCCTCACTAAACCTAATGAGAGGTACATTATTTTATTATCATTCCCGCTTAGCAGCAGAAGCCAGCCAATCCTATCTGAGGAATTTCATACTCTCAACTATGACTACAGAGTCCACCACAGGCTTGGAGAAAAGATCTGGAGCCCAAATGAGATGCAGCTACTGGAATGTAGGATGAAATGTAGGCCATAACAAAAGGACCTATCTGTGTTGTGAATACACGGCATCCCCCCCACCCTGCTCCCCTGAGGAGGGTGGAGCTGGGGATAAAGGAGTCAACCTAAGTAACCTTAGAAATGAGCAGAGTCTGTCTGACTAAACCCAGAGGAACTGTACATAAACCCCATACTGCAGTTGTGATGTTCTCATAGGGCTGTGGGTTAACGGTCTTGCAACTGCACACAGAAACTGGGATTTATGTGTAAGGAAATGGTGGCGGACGGTGGGAGCCAGGGTGTTCCCTATTGGAGTGGGAAGTTCAGATAAGCAATCTGGGAAGGCTAGATGAACCATGTGGTACTACATGAAAGTCTGAGACATCAGCATGAACTCAATTTAGCTTTAGACATAGACCAAATATTGATATGGAAATAATTACGGATATGTGTATACACACAGGTGAAAGCACACGCTTATTTTTCCTAGATCCATTTGCTGAGGGGACCTGGAAACAACGACACTCCAGTCGCAACGAGCACAGAGGCCCGCATGCAGGTTAGCAAGTGGGCCGGGAGGAGGGTGAACGGTCAGGGGCGGAGAGGATGTTCTACCCTGAGGTTGGACGTGAGCCCCTCCCTCGGATGTCGGCCAGCTCAGGGTCCAGGAAACGCCATAACTAATGACAAATCAGGGCTGTCAGGGAAGAAAGGTTCAGCATAAAGAATGTGGCAATGAGGTAATCCTCAAGAAGAGAAACTGGGACAAGGTGCAGTCAATGTCAAGTGGAAACTCTAACAATGGGGAGGAGGGAAGTGCTATGATGGATGGTGGAGGCCTGAGTGCACGGGACGGCTGCACAGGAATGTTCCCTAACTCACAGGGGCAGGGAGAAGGGGATGGCATCCCTCAGGGGGCATCTGAGAGTGGTGACTGGTCGGGCCAGGCTCACGGGGGCAGAGAGTAATTGATCAGCAGGACAGGGCCGGAGGGTTCCTTGAGAACTGGCTCCATCTCTTTGGAGGAAATAGGTCAACTGCCTGCTCTTCTTCAGCTTCCCAGGCAACGTCAGAGTGGAGTGGTTACAACAGAGACTGTGTGGACCACAAAGCCCCAGCTTACCATCTGGCCTATTACAGAAATATTTACTGACCCCTGGTCCAGGCAATCCAGGTAGTGCAAAAGCAATGCTAGACCGTATATCAATGGCGGGGTATGGCCATGATGGATAACACTTTATTCACAGAAACCGGTAGCAGCAGCGGATTTGGCCTATGGGCTGTGCTTTGCTGACCCTGACCTAGAGCACAAGCTCCACTGTGCACAAACTCACAGAGATCTCTAACCGCCCGGAGCCCGCCGCTGCAGTCCTCTGACATGTGGCCATCCACACAGTCAGGGCTCCACAAATGCTTGGCCCGCAGGCGCTGATTGGCTCTCTGGGGTCTCATCATTTCAAGTGGAACTGACAGCAACATTCCAAAGTGAGAGACAGAGAGCCTCAGAGCAGATAAGACATCTCTAAAGACTGAGCCCTCCCACAGTGGAGAACCCTGCTCATCCTCATAACCACAGCTCCTGTGTGAATGAGTCACCTCTGGCTCAAGCCACCCTGGGGTGAATGTGTTGGATTTTCTGTCGCTCATTCCTTTCCCTGGAGTCAGAGCACCTTTATGTCCACTGGGGACTGCCCCTGCCCATATGACATGCCATCTCTGCGGGACTCTCCATGCTGGTTTTCTGCCTTTCTCTGACCAAAAGCCAGCGACCAAAGCTGGACTAGTCAGCACCGTCTCCATGGAAGCACAGTCTTGACTTAAGTCCTGAACATGGGTAGGGCAGATTCACTTCCTCATTGGTGGGCATGAGGGCTGTCTGTTGCTTCTAGCTACCCAGATCTCTGGGGCTGCCCTGGATCCTAATGTTTCTGAAACTGATAACTGAGTGATTCTGTCAGTTTGTTTTAAGTTTTTGAACATCCTTGGTTTTCTAATAAATCTCCTTTAAAAAGCTCCAATTAGTCAAATGTAGTTTCTGTTGCTTGCAGCCAGAGAAATCTGATAGAGTCTCCTAACTGGTCTTCCTGGGTCCAGAGAGGCTCCCCTGCAGCCCATGGCCCCAGAGAGGCCCTCTGCAGCCCACGGCCCCAGAGAGGCCCTCCTGCAGCCCAAGGCCCCAGGGAGGCCCCCCTGCAGCCCACGGTCCCAGGGAGGCCCCCTGCAGCCCATGACCCCAGAGAGGCCCTCCTGCAGCCCATGGCCCCAGAGACACCTTCTTACTAACACAGCTCAGATCATGTCATATCACTGTTAGAAGGGAGCAGAAGAAACTCCAAAGCCTTCAGCAAGGCAGTCATGGAACCTCCTAGATTTGGCCCCAACTTTCTTTTCTAGTCTCATCTCCTATGACATACTTCCTGTACGTTCTCAAAGTTCCCCCAAACATGGCCTGCATCTTTCTTCCTCTGGGGAGACAGCCCTCATTTGGGCGGACAGATGTCCACCCTGTGATGGGACATCAACCCCCAGTTGCACAGACCAGGGAAGAAAGTCAGTGAAAGAGACAGAAAGGGACAATGGTGATGTACTGCTGGGATCTGTGCTTGGGGTGGAGGAGACAGGGACTGGACATGGGTCTCTGATCTCTATTCCCCCACACTCTGCTCCCACCCTTTCTGCCAGAGCCCCAGCCCCGACCCAGGGACTCACATGTAAGCCTTGTAGTTGGATCCGATTTTCTGGATGCGGATGTCGTACTTGGAGTCGATGAAGGCCTCGGTGGTGGCGTAGGTTTTGGCCATGGCCACCATGCTGGTGATGTCCTGGTAGTCATGCTGGTTTTCTACTTTGATCTGTGTGGGAGGATGAGAAGGTGAGTGCCACCTACCCAGTGTTCACTGAGCACCTGCCCAGTGCCGGATCCAGTGCTCCATATAGGGTGACTTTGAGATGGTCACCTGCCTAGCTGGGGAGGCAGACGTAGGACACCAGTCTTTGGAGGAAGGGAACTACTAGGGTTGTCAGGGAATCTTTATAGAGGAGGTGAGCTCTGAATAGGGTTGGAAGAATAAGTGGAATAAGTGTGGTTTTTAGATAGACTACCCGGTAGGGGCACTCTCTGGGGAGGATGGAGGACTGGCATTGTAGAGGCAGCAGGAGCCACATGGGGTGGGTGGTGGGCAACAGGTTCAGACTGGCCGGTGGGGCAGGAAGGTGGGCATAAGCTGAAGGGGTCATCAGACAACAGACTGTGGATGGCCTCCATAGCGTAGTAAGGGGCTAGAATTTTAGCCTGAAGACGCTGGAAAGCCCCTGGAAGAAGGAAAGGAGTTTTAACTAAAAAGTAGCCTAATTTGTGGTTTAGAAAAATCATCAAGCAGTGGGATAGAGGGTTGAATGAGGGATGTGATATGGGATAGAGACCAGTTAGAAAGAAAAGGGTGTATATATGTGTATGTGTGTGTGGTGTGCATGTGGGTTGTATGTGTGTGAAGTTGTGGGAGATGTGTGTGTGGTATGTGTAGTTTTTACTGTATGTATGTAGTGTATTTGCATGTGTGTGATGTGTGTTATGTGTGGTGTGTCATATGTGATGCTTTTGTGTGTGTGTGTGTCTGTGTGTGTGTCTGTGAGTGCCCATGTACTGGACAAGCCCAGCTCTGCTAGGCCAAAGGCCTGGGGAGAAACTAACACTGTTTACTGGCGTGAGGGTAGGAATACTGTGTGGTGCCCTGCAGCCAGGGAGAGGCCTCAGGAGAGCTTCCAGGCCAGGTGCAAGGGACAAGGCCAGGGCTCTGTGATAGCAATTTAAGACAGAATATGTAGGAAGATGATGTCAGAGTAATGGCAGCCTGAGAGATACTCTTGACCTCTCGCCTTGAAATGTCAACAGATTGAACAGCTATAACAGAATGAAAGAATCCCAGTTGTGCTTATGCCTGAAAAGATCTGCATGTGGAACCAACTACAGGTGGGAAGGGTTGAGAAGGGGGATGGAAGATAAGGCAAACTCGTGGTCAGCTCTGGAGAGGAGAGAAACTGAGAGTGACTGGGTCTCCTTCTGCCAGGAGGGGCAGAGAGATTGAAGGGAAGAGGGGAAGATACTAAACCACAGTGCTAGCAGAACAAGGGGTCATGGCCAGTATTCCCATCCACACTTGGCACAGAGACAGAGGAAAGTGCCCCCCCCAATGGCCTCACAGATCCTGCCTCCCTCACCTTGTGGGAATGGAGACTGGCAGAGACAAACCCCACAGCTAGCTTTCCAGAACCACTCTCTCCCCTGAAGAGAAGACTCTGTGTCTGGTCCCCTGATCTGTTGAGATGTGGGGAGGAGTGCCAGGAGGCCTGAGATCACCATTGCTAAAGCTGTAAAACCCTCATAATGTTCCCTACCCATCATTGCAACTGTAGCCCTGCATCGCTCATTGCGATAGCAATGTTGCAGCAGAGGTCATCCCAGGAATTTTACAGAGCTAAAACTAATAATAGTGTACCATGCCACTGACTGGGAGAAAACAGAAAAACCTCAAAACTGAAATCTCTTTTTTTTTTCTTTTGAATTACATCTTTTAAAATTTTTATATTTTACATTTTTATACTTTCTGGGTGTTTTGTTGGTTTTTGATTTTTATTTTTGCTCTTTGTTTTTTTTTTGGTTTTCTTCTTTTACTTATTAAAATTTTTAATTTTTTATTTATTTACTTATTCATTCATTTATTGTTGCTTTTGTTAGATTTCTTAACAATACCATTCTCAAATGCCATCAAGGAAAAAGAAAATGAATACCTTGGCAACATAAGAAAGAGACATAATTCAGAAGGAAGATGAAAAATCTCCAGGAAAAAAAAATCTCAATCACATGGAATCTGTGAAGTTAAATGATAGAAAATTCAAAATTAAAGTTCTAAAAATAATGAGATGTGAGAAAACACTGATAGTGCTTTAATTTAATGAGCTCAAAAACAAATGAACAAAACGAGTACTTCACCAAGAAGATTGGAACTTTATAAAGAACCAAGCAGAGATTAAAAACTCAATACATGAACTGAAAAATGAAGCAGGAAGTTTAGCTAATAGAACAGGCAAGATAGAGGAGAGAATCAGTGACATCAAAGACAGTCACCTAGAGATGCTATAGAGAGAAGAAGAAAAAACACTTGTGCATTAAAAAAAAATGATAGAACTCTACAAGAATTGTCTTACTCCATCAGAAAGAGCAATATAAAAATAATGGGTTTATCAGAAGAAGAAAAGAGGGAGAAGGGAATGGAGGGCCTATTCAAACAAATAATTGATGAAAACTTCCCAAGCCTATGAAGAGTTAGATCCTTGAAGCCAAGAAGTAACAGAATGCTGAATTACCTCAACCCAAATAGACCTTCTTCAAGGCACACTGTAATAAAATTGTCAAAAGTCAATGACAAAAAAAGAATCCTCAGGCAGCTAGGGAAAAGAAGACCATAACATATAAAGGAAGACTGTTAGGCTATCACCAGACTTCTCAGCAGAAACTCTACAAGCCAGAAGAGAGTGGACCCAAACATCAAAGTACTGAAAGAGAGGAATTACCGCCAAGAATACTATATCCATCAAAGTTATCCTTTAAATATGAAGGAGCAATAAAAGCTTTTACAGACATACAGAAGCTGAGGAAATTTATCACCAGAAAACCCCCACTTCAGGAAATACTTAAGGGGGTTATTCTACTGAATACAAAGAACAAAACAGAACTATAAGTAAAAGTTCCAACAAGGTTACAATAAAAACAAGGATAATCTTCGACACTAATAATATAAAAGGAGAGAGGATAAAAATCTGTAGTAGCAAAAGATCTATGAGCAGAAGCACTCATAAGACAAAGGACTCTTGCCCTGGCCGGTTGGCTCAGTGGTAGAGTGTCGGCCTGGCGTGCAGAAGTCCCGGGTTCGATTCCTGGCCAGGGCACACAGGAGAAGCGCCCGTCTGCTTCTCCACCCCACCCCCTCTCCTTCCTCTCTGTCTCTCTCTTCCCCTCCCGCAGCGAAGGCTCCATTGGAGCAAAGATGGCCTGGTGCTGGGGATGGCTCTGTGGCCTCTGCCTCAGGCGCTAGAGTGGCTCTGGTCACAACATAGCGACGCCCAGGATGGGCAGAGCATCACCCCCTGGTGGGCAGAGCATCGCCCCTGGTGGGCATGCCGGGTGGATCCCGGTCGGGCGCATGCGGGAGTCTGTCTGACTGTCTCTCCCCATTTTCTCTTAATAACCTAATGGTAACCACTCCTGAAAAAAGCAATACTGAAACACATAGCTTAAAAATTAAGAAATAGGGGGCCCTGGCCGGTTGGCTCAGCGGTAGAGCGTCGGCCTGGTGTGCGGGGGACCCGGGTTCGATTCCCGGCCAGGGCACATAGGAGAAGCGCCCATTTGCTTCTCCACCCCCCCTCCTTCCTCTCTGTCTCTCTCTTCCCCTCCCGCAGCCAAGGCTCCATTAGAGCAAAGATGGCCCGGGCACTGGGGATGGCTCCTTGGCCTCTGCCCCAGGCACTAGAGTGGCTCTGGTCGCAGCACAGCGACTCCCCGGAGGGGCAGAGCATTGCCCCCTGGTGGGCAGAGCGTCGCCCCTGGTGGGCGTGTCGGGTGGATCCTGGTCGGGCGCATGCGGGAGTCTGTCTGTCTGACTGTCTCTCCCCGTTTCCAGCTTCAGAAAAATACAAAAAAAAAAAAATTAAGAAATAGGGGAAAGAAGTATGGAATACTACCAAACAAAAATAACTGACAGAAACATAAAAGAGAAGAACCAAAGGAGACACAGAGCTACCAGAAAACAAAAATATAAAGTGGCTGTAGGAAATCTTTAAGCATCAATAATTACTCTAATTATAAAAGGACTGAACTCATCAATAAAGAGGCACAGAGTAGCAGATTGGATCAAAATGTAAACCCAACTGTATGCTACCTTCAGGAGACACATCTAAGCTGCAAGGACAAAAATAGTCTCAAAGTGAATAGTCGGAAAATGATTCTCCAAGCAAATAACACCTAAAGAAAAGCAGGTGTTGCCACACTGATATCTGACAATGCTGACTTCACATCAACAAAGGTAACAAGAGCCAAAGATGGACATTTCATAATGATAAAGGGGACACTAGATCAAGAAGATTTAACACTTCTTAATAGATATGCACTGAATCAAGGAGCACCAAAATATATCAGACATCTACTAACTGATCTAAAAATAGAAACAGACAAAAACACATTCATACTTGGAGATCTCAACATACCATAGACAGCTTTAGATCGATCATTCAAACAGAAAAATCAATAAAGAAATATTGGTCTTAAATGATACACTAGACCAAATGGAAATAATAGACATTTATAGAATATTTCATCCCAGAACATCAGATTATACAATTTTTTTTCAGTGTGTATGGAATATTCTTAAAATTAGACCATATGTTGGGTCACAAAACTAACTTCAACAAATTCTAAAAAATTAAAATTATACCAAGCATATTCTCTGATCATAAGACTTTAAAATTAGAACTCAATTGCAAAAAAGAAATAAAAAACCCATAAAATTGTGGAAATAAACAACATAATTCTAAAAAATGACTGGGTCAAAGAAGAAATAAAAGAAGTGATAAAAATATACAAACGAGAATAACATAATATATCAAAACTTCTAAGATGCAGCAAAAGCAGTAATAAGAGGGAAGTTTATACATTATAGGCTTATATCAAGAAACAAGAGATCACAGGTAAACAACCTAACATTATACCTGAAAGAACTAAAAAAAGAAGAACAAAAGCAACCCAAAGTCAGAGGAAAGGAAATAGTAAAAATTAGAGCAGAACTAAATGAAATAGAGAACAAAAAAAACTATAGAAAAATGAATACAACAAAGAGCTGTTTTTTTTTTTTGAAAAGATCAATAAAATTGACAAACCTCTGTCTAGACTCACTAAGGAAAAAAGAGAAATGATTCATACTAATGAAATCTGAAATGAAAGAGAAGAAATTACCACAGACATCATAGATATTTAAAGGATCATATTAGAATACTATGAAACATTATATGTCACCAAATTTAACAACCTAGAAGAAATGGATAAGTTTCTATAACTATACAATTCTCCTAGACCAAGTCATGAAGAAGTAAAAAACTTAAATAGATCCATAAGCAGGGAGGAAATAGAAACAACTATCAAAACCTCCCCCCAAATATAAGTCCAGGACCAGGTGGCTAGCCTAGTGCATTCTACCAAATATTTAAAGAAGAGTTGGTACCTAACCTTCTCAAAGTCTTCTAAAAATAAAGGGCAAAGTAATACTCCCTAACACATTTTATGAAGCCAACATTACCTTGATACTAAAACGTGGCAAGGAAAACTAAAAAAAAGAAAACTATAGACCAATATCTCTAATGAATACAAATACAAAATCCTAAACAAAATACTAGCAAATCAAATACAATGATGCTTTAAAGAAAATAATACATCATGATCAAGTGGGATCCATAACAGGAGCACAAGGATGGTTCAACATATGTAAATTGATCAATGTAATACCACATCAACAAAACAAAGGACAAAAAAACATATCATTCTATCAATAGATGCAGAAAGGGCATTTGATAAGCTAAAACATCCATTATGTTTAAAACACTCAATAAAATGGGTATAGAAGAAAAGTATCTCAACATAATACAGGACATATATGACAGACCATTGGTCAATATCTACTAAATGATGAAAAACTGAAGGCTTTCTTCTAAAATCAGGAACAAGACAGGGTTGCCCACTCTCTCCACTCTTATTCAACATAGTTCTAGAAGTCTTAGCTAGAGCAATCAAGTAAGAGAAAGAAATAAAAGGCATCTATATTGGGAAAGAAGTAAAGTATCAGTTTTTGCAGATGACATGATCCTGTATATAGAAAACCCCAAGACTCTACCGAAAAAACTATTAGAAACAATAAACAAATACAGTAAAGTCTCAGGATACAAAATCAAGATACAAAAGTCTACAGCTTTCCTATACACCAACAAGGAAATTTCAGAAAATGAACTAAAAATTTTTTTATTTTACAACTGCAACAAAAAATAAAACATCCAAGAATAAACTTAACAAAGGATGTGAAGGACCTATCTACTGAAAACTACAACGCATTATTGAAAAAAATTAAGAAAGATACAATGAAACGGAAAAACATTCCATGTTCATGGATTTGAAGAATCAACATAGTTAAAATGGTCATATTATGCAAAGCAATATAAAAATTTAATGTAATTCTCATTAAAATACCAATGTCATTTTTTAAAGAAATAGAATTTTAAAAATCATCAGATTTGTATGGAACCATAAAAAACCCTGAATAGCAAAAACAATCCTGAGAAAAATGAATAAAGCCTGTGGTATCACACTACCTGACTTCAAATTATACTATAGAGCCACGGTAATCAAAACAGCATGGTATTGGCAGAAAAATATAAATATAGACCAATGTAACAGAATGGAGAGGCCAGAAATAAAACCACATAATGATATATATGGACAAATATCTTTGACAAAGGAGCCAAAGATACACAAAAAAGAAAAGAAAGCCTCTTCCATAAATGGTGCTATAAAAATTGCTGTAAAAATTGGAAAGCCACATACAAAAGAATAAAACTCAACAACACCTTGACCCCTGCACAAAAATTAATTCAAAATAGACCAAAGACCTAAATATAAGATCTGAAACAATAAATTACATAGAGAAAAACATAGGTACTAAACTTATGGACTTTGGCCATAGAGAACAATTCATGAATTTGACCCCAAAGCAAGGGAAGCAAAGGCAAAAATAAATGAATTGGGACTATATCAAACTAAAAATCTTCTGCACAGCAAAGTAAACTGACAACAAAACAAGAAGACAGCCAATCAAATGGGAGATGGTATAAATATTTATAAACAACAACTCCAATACGTGTTTAATATCCACAATATATACATATAAAGAACTCGTAAAGCTCAGCAACAAACAAGCAAAAAATCTAATTAAAAAATGGAGAGAGGACCTGAATAGACATTTCTCCCAAGAATACATACAAATGGCCAACAGATACATGAAAAGATGCTCGTTTTTGCTAACTATTAGAGAAATACAAATCAAAATTACTATGAGGTACCACCTCACACCGTTAGATTGGCTGTTATCAACAAGACAGGTAACAAGTGTTGGAGAGGCTGTGGAGAAAAGGAACCCTCATTCACTGCTGGTAGGAATGTAAAGTAGTACAACCATTATGGAAGAAGTATGGTGGTTCCTCAAAAAATTAAGAATAGAACAATCATGTTACCCAGCAATCCTGTTACTGGATATCTACCCAAAAAAGTAAAAAATATTGATATTAGTACACAAAGACACATGCACCCCCATGTTCATCACAGCATTATTCACAGTGGCCAAGACATGGAGACAACAAAAGTGTCCCTCGATAGAGGATCGGATAAAGAAGATGTGGTACATATATACAATGGAATACTATTCAGCCATAAGAAATTATGACATAGTGCCATTTACGACAACATGGATGGACCTTGAGAGCATTATACTAAGTGAAATAAGTAAATCACAAAAAGCTGTTGAACTATGATTTTCATACATAGGTAGGACAATAAAACTGAGACTCATGGACATAGATAAAAGTGAAGTGGGTATCAGGGAAGGGAGTTGGGGAGGGAGTGAAGAGGGACAAATTATGGTGACAGAAAATGATTTGATTTTGGGTGATGGACACATGACACAATCAACAGTTCAAATGCTATAGAAACGTTTCCCTGAAATCCATGTACTCTTATTGATCAATATTACCCTGTTAAATTTAATTTTATAAATAAGATAAGAAAGAAAAAAGCACAAAGTCTGACTGCAGACAGCTGGTTGGGCTGCCCCTCCCCTGCCACACTCAGCTGGACAGCAGAAGGGTTCTGATGCTGGGCCTGAGGTGGGTCAGAGCCAGGTCCCTGGAAGGGCTGGATAGGTGCTGGAAGCCACTCTCGGAGTCTGTCCTGTCCCCTCCTTCTAGTTCTCTCCTGCCTCTCTTCGAGGCTCAGCACTGTCCTGACAACTTCATTCCTTCATGGTGATGCCTACCCACACCTGCGCCACCTTCAGAACTCATAAGGCTTCTTCACAGCTCTCCTTGGGACCCAGAACAGAACTGTGAGGTCTTCAGAGTGAGCACTAAAATGGCCATTTAACAAAGAAACTGAGATTTTTTGCCTTATCCAAGTCCACAGAGCAGCTAAGCACAGAGCTGGAAATGAAACCCGGACTCCCAGAGCACAGCTGTTCTTGGAAGCATCTCAGGGTACCCACCGGCAGATCACAATGATACTGGAGGAGGCACTTGGCAAACCTCTCACTCGGCTGAGAGTCTCAGCCTCTCAGCAGTGAATCTGAATCCCACTTTGCAGAGAAAATGAGACCAGGCAAGTGTTCCCTTATTTTCCATTTCTTTCCAGGCTCATCAGCTTTCCCATTTCTTCTTCCCAGTGGCAGTAACACTGTATGCCTCCTCCCTAGTCATGGCTGAACCTACCCTTTGTTCTAGGACTCCTAAGGCTGACTGCTTGCTGCCCCCTCCTCCTTCAGGAATAGGACCCCTAAGTGTTATCTGGGCATCTGGTCTCTCAGTTGACTTTGTTCCCAGCCTTCCTTGCAGGTATCTATCGTCAAGTCTCCAGATCTGGTCAATGAAAATGTGAGTGCCTCTGATGTCAGCAAACTCTGGGGGGTGCCTTTAAAACAAAGGGGATTTTCCCTTTCTCATGGCCTTCCTCTACCTGGCTGGGATGTAGACCTGATGGTGGGAGCTGGAGATGCCCTGCTGGATCACAGGATGGAAGCTGCACTTTAAGGATGGCTGAGTAATACTATGCAAGGCACCTGGATTTCCAACACCATGGAGTGACCAAGCAACCCTTTGACTGTCTATACTGAGACTCTTACATGAAAGACAAATAAATCTTGATCATGTTTAAGCCACTGTTGTTTTGGCCGTTGGTAAAGCAGCCAAACTATATTTCTGCCGTGGATGTTTAGTGTCTGTTCTCATTTGGATCAACATAGTCACAGACCGTCTGCTCTCCTTAAATCATTCCTGCTTTTCAATACTTCAGTTACTCACTTTTCCCCCCACCTCTTCACCCTCATCCTCCACCTGCTCCTAAACCCACTCTCTTCAGGCTCCTCTCTCCATGGCTCCACTGAAACTGATTTAGCAAAGGTCGCCTTTGACCTCCCCACTGGCTAATCCAGGAGAGTTCTTCGACCCTCATCCTGCATTGGGGCTCTGTGGCATCGGAAATTGGTGAGCTTTTTGGAAGACAATTCTTTTCTGGTTCTCCCTTTTTTTTTCCTCTGGCAATTCCTGCACAGTCTATATTGCCTCCTCTTCCTCCAACATTCCCTTTGATAACCATAGTGTTTTAACATTTGGGACCCAGTAGAGAGTTAGAGTTACCAAAATGAAAGAATGGGGGCAGGGCTTGCAGTGACAGCTTGTCTAATTCAGTTTTGTCACTGGTGACTCTGGAAAAGACCAGAAGTCCTGCATCTTGATTTCCTAGACGATACAACACTCAAGGCAGGCTGTCTCAGAGATGTCCAGCTGTCTACAACATCCATTCTCTTCTTCTGCAGTCATGAAACACACTGATGTGGGGGCCCATGACCATCCAGACTGAATATTGCATTTCTCCATCTCCCTGGCACCTGTGTGTGGCCATGGGCCACGTCTTGGCCAATAGAATGTGAGAAATGGGGTCTGAACTTCGAGGTCTGCTGTTAAAGGGAAGGGCTGGGGGAAGTGCTTTTCCCTCTCTCCTTTCCTCTTCCTGCTGGCTGGAGTGTGGACCATCACTGACCTTGTGGCTGAAGAGCACCATCCCAGGAATGGACAAGCAGCAGGGTCAAAGGAGTCTGGGTCCTTGAAACCAAGGGTGTTCCACACCAGCCCTAGGCTGCTTTTGCTGAGACTGTCATGTGAGAGAGAAAGTCCTGGTTTGTTTAAGCCACCTTAGGTCTTGGTTACAGCAGCTGATCTCTGTCCCGATTATTAGAGGAGTCCTGAGTCAATATTTGCTGAACGCATCATGCATGCATTCATTTATTCACAAAACAAAGGAGAGCAAAGGGAGAAAGCACAAATGTTGGGGCTGAATTAGTTAAATAGTGGTCAGTCCAATCTCCCTTTATGAAGCCCTCTCTCCTGTTGTCATCTGGTTGCTCGGCGTGGGTATGCTCAGCCTATCCTCTTCAGGAGTGAGGATGTGAGGCAGGATTCCCAGACACGGCTTCTTCCAAAACCCCAGGAGAGCCCTGGCCCAATGATTCTAGCAATTTTATGTTCTTTTCCTTACAGCAAGCCTCTGAATTGTATAATGTCCGGGCGCAGTAAAACCCGACCTCAATCCCGCCCTCACCCACGTCTGTCTCCCACTGGGCTGTGGGCTTCCTCAGGATGGACAGGCGACTCCTTCCCAGCGGTACACTCAAGGTGTTTGCAGGACTGAATTTAAGAAGGTTGGATAAAGATCCTCTCATAACATGGGAAGGGGCCGGAAAAATAAGGGAGCTTAGAGAAAGGCAGAGAAAATCTGCCGCAGGAAAACATGTTCCTGAAAATGCTCAGAGTGAACTGGCAGGCTTTCCGAGTGAGTTTACGGCTTTTGTCCTGATTCCCTGAGAACCTGAGGAAGTCAGGGTCTCCGGAGAAGGGGGCGGGGCCTGAGCCATTGGGAGCGTGCTGGAGGGGACTGCAAGGTCCTCCGCATACAGGGTAGGTATATGGGCATACAGGGTGAGGGGTACCGGGGATGAGCTGCCACAGGGATGGTGAAATGTCTGCTGGTCTGGGGAGGCAGTCTTAGCACCCCACTTTGTTATTGTTCTTCTTCTTATTATTACTATATTATTTATATTAGAGCAAGAAGAAGGCAGCGAAAGAGACAGAAACAGCAGGATATGCTCTGACTGGGGCTCAAACCTGAAACATCTGTACTTTGGGAGGAAGCTCTAACCAACAGAGTTACCCGGCCAGGGCGGCACTCCACTTTAATTACTGGCTGGTATCCCCTCCAAGTGTTTACAGACGCAAGCCGAAAACAGGAAGCCCTTAATAAGCTGTGGGTCAAGATGACCCATTTGCTGCTCTGGGGACCTGTGACGGGGCGCCGTGAACCCCCTGACTCTGAAGGCTCAGCGCCATCCCCACCTCCCCTGCCCTCCTCTCCCTTCCCCATTTCTTCTCTCCTTTCCCCATATCTGGCTTCCATGCCTTCTCTCACCTCCCCCCTCCTACCTTTCTCCTTCACCTCGTTGTCTTCTCTCATCCTTTTCCTCTTTTAATGTCATCCATCTCCTCTTTGTCTCTTTCCTTCATTTTCCTTTGCCACTTCTTTCTTCTCTCCCTCTGTCACCTCCTTCTCCCCCTCACTTTGTTAGTTTTCCTTGAGTCCCTCTCAGTGTTTCCTTTCTCCTTCCTCTGCTTTTTATTTCTTCTGAATCCCTTTCCTTCTGTCTCTTCTACCTGCCTCCCCTCAGTGAATCCCCAGTCAGTTTCTACCGCATTTGTCCTCTCCTGGTTTCTGTTACCTCTCGCGCGCGTGCGTGCGTGCGTGCGTGTGTGTGCGTGCGTGCGTGCGTGCGTGTGTGTGTGTGTGTGTCTGTGTGTGTGTGTGTGTGTAGGGTGAATGGAAGCAGAGAGAGAAAGAGACACTGGAGAGAGGAGGCAGGATATAGTTCTGAATTTCAACAGGGTTCATTCACCTCAGAGGCTCCTGTTCAAATTCCAGCCTGGGATGGGAAAGTCATCTTCATCATCCTCGACAGGTTGTCCACTGTTTGCTTGAACCCCTCCAATAACAGGGTGCTCACTACTGGCAAAGCAGCTCATTCAGCTTTAGAGAGCCCATTCTACTGCGTTTCACACCAAGAGTGAATGAAAGGTCCTAATTATTGAGTATGCGGTTAAGTCTCTACCACCTGCCTTGTGCCTGCTCTTCATCCACTTGAAGAGAGCTACCCAGGTGTTCCTGTCACTCTCTTCTTTAACCCACCCTAACATGACATGACTCCACACCCTTAACTGCCTCGAAATGCTCTCACTTGACAATATCTTAAACCACATGGGGCCTGGAATTACATACCATACTCCACCTGCAGTTTCATCACTGACATTGGATAAGACTGTCACCTTGCTCTATCTGGAATACATCTGCATAATCCGAGTTCCAGGGCCTTTGCACTTGCTGTTCCCTGACAACATGGTTCCCACCCTCACTCCACTCTAGTCTCTGCTCCAGCACCATGTCTTAGAGCTGTCTTCTCTGATCACCATAGATGAGGTTACTCTTCCCACCCAGCCCTCCCCATCCACCTTCTGCTGCTTAATTTTTCTGTCACACTTCCATCACCGCTTCACATGGTTATCTATATATTTATTTGTTCATTGTCTTTCTTTCCTACCATTCCACTAGAATGTGAGCTCTGCGAGAGGACGGCTGTATTCCAGGCACCTGTAACAGCACTCAGGGAATAAACCACAAGTGCTCAATATGTTTGTTTAATGACTGAATAAACACATCTAAGTAATACAGATATGTATCAGGTGCCCGTTATATGCAGATAATTACTGAGTGTTTTCCCAGACACAACACTGGAGGCTGGGGATGCAACAGGGAACAAGAGGTTTAGGATTATTATTACAATGGCACTTTGAGCCTATTCATTATCTTGCCTATTAATACAGCTTCATATGATGTTAGCTTTTCCAAGATCCACATGGGGCTTGTTCAAAGCTAATATCTCTAGGTCACTTTCAAACACAAAATCCAGATAATCCACGTCTCTCTGAGCTTGGACTCAAGTGATCTTAGTCCCAGAGCAGGTTTTAATACAGGGATCAACATAAGGCTCTCATGTGTTCATCTGTCCTTTCATCCACCAATGCTGATTCTGTCTCCTAACCTGCTAGCTCTCCCTCTCAGCTCTCTGTCACCCATGATTGTGGTGCACCCTTCCTAGACCTAATTCCGGCTGTTTGACCTTATTTAAGTTACTTCTCTGAGCTTTAATTTCCCTATATGTTAAATGTGATAATAACAACTACTTTGCAAAATTATCCTGACTTTTAAATGAAATTAAAACGAATGTCCAAAGACCTCCCTAGCATTGTGTCCGGCACTTGGTGGATGCTCAAAAAAAGTTGGCTCTCTTCAGTTGGATAATCGTTGACATTCCTTGCTGATTTAAACTACCAATCAACACTTTTTAATACAGTTGTTTACAATTTTATGCATCCAGCTAAAAAGCTACCTCCTGCATAATCATCCTAATTAATGAGGAAAAGTTCTACTTTTTAGATGAATTCCAGCTAATAAATGCAGAAGGAGTATGAGAATTAGAGCATCCTTCTGCAACAATCATCCTAATGTAATTATGGATGTAGTCAATAATGATCAATGCCAAGACCACTGGGAAAGGCTGATGGGGACCTTCTCATGTATAGATCAGGCAGACCACACTTGTACCCACAGATCAGTCTTAATTTGAAAAGAGAGGGAGTCAGGCATGGTTTTGTCTCCAGATACACCAGAAAAACACCAGCTACCCACTATAAAATATTCTTGCCAAAACCCAGAATCTGAAGGAGATCTAGTATCTATGTCCAACTACTAGCGTATAGGAAAACGCAGGTAATGGAGAAATACCATGAAGCTGTAAACAGCCTAATTTAGAACGCAAGAAATTCTACAGGAAAATACATTTTTCCCCCTTCCAACAAATAAATGACAAGGAAAAAAAAACAGACGGAAGGGAACTGGTATAGAACAAAAGAGATTTGCGTCACACCAACTATGTGAACTATGAAGGCCTTGTTTGGATACAATGAGAACAAACCAATTAACGGGGGGGGGGGGGGGCTATTGAACATAGACTGTGTATTAGATGCTAATAAATAATTATTACTAAGTTTTTAGGTGTAATAATAGTATTTCAATATGTTTAAAAGTCCTTATTATTAGAAATATATGCCAAAATATTTACAAATGAAATGATGTGATATTTGGAACTCATCAAAGAATCCAGTGATGGAGACAAAACAGATGAGGGGTTGCCAGGAGCTGGGGGCAGGGGCACAGGAGTGACTGCTAAGGGGTGTGGGGTGATGATAATTGATGACAATTTCTTAGAATTATAGAGTGGTGAGGGTTCCACCTAGTGAATATACTAAAAAATAAAAACCCCACCAAATTGTATATGGTAGGAGGGCACATTTTATAGCATGAAAATTCGATTTCATCTTTAAAAAATGAAAAAACATCTGGTGGTTTTCAAAAGGAAGTGTGAAGGGGCACGTAAAATAAAATTGGCCATAACTGACTAGTGGTTGAAGTTGGGTGACTGGTATACAGGGATACAGTTTACCATTTTCTCTTCTTTTGTGCATATTTGGATTTTTTTATACCATAATAAAGGTTAAAAAGAAAGCAGGACTAAAGGAGAAAGACAAATAAAGATGAGGAAATAAAACTGTGCTCATAGGTTAAAAGTGCACATTTGAATGTCTGGCCAGGGTGTGACCCCTTTTATGTGTCCATTAAAGGATAGGACACTTTGGTCAGTAACATGATTCAGTCTTCCTAATAGGAAAGCCACCAGGTAGCTAAGAGAATTATAAGCATTCTTGGAATTACCATCAGTATGATGTTTCAGGCTCTTCCTATGGAAGACACTGTGACGTCTAACAAATGTCAACAGAGCTCTCTGATGATTGGATATTCCCGATGGCATTCTTTAGGGTAGGCTCATATACACTACACTAAGGCATGTCATCCCCTTAAATCATGACTTGTAGAAAGCAGTTGGCTAATAGAATGCAATCCAGTGATCACTGACCCAGTTTTATATTTTATTTTTTATTGGGAAAACTAAGGAAATACATATATGGCAAAGAATAGGTCAAAGGTATTAAAAGGAAATTTGGGGAAAAAATAAGTATCTCTCTTACTCTAAACCCTAAGCTCCGTGGTGATAAGATTTTTTTGGTACTCTCCCAGAAATAGTCTACAAAGATAATTTAAGAGAATGTAAGATGGGTTTTCTCCTGTCTGTGATGTTTAATTCTATGTGTCAACTTGGCTCAGCCATGGTGCTCAGATATTTATCAAACATTATTTTAGATGTTTCTGTGAGGGAGTTTTGGATGAGATTTATATTGGAATCGGTGGACTTTGAGTAAATCTGGGTGGGCCTCATCCAATCAGTTGAGGGATGGAATGGAACAAAAGGCTGACCTCTCCTGAGGGAATTCTGCAGCAGTCTTAGGACTTGAACTGCAACATTGGCTCCTTTCTGGGTCTTTAGCCTACTTTGCAGATTTGGACTTTGAATTGTGTGAGCCAATTTTTAAAATCTCTTTCTTTCTATATATATACTTTGTATTGCTTCTGTTTCTCTGGACAGGCTTGAAGGTGCACTGTCTCAGAGCCGAAGCAAGAGACAAAGATGTGCTTCCCAAAGTGAACCATGACAGAGATCATGATGGACAAGAGCTGGTGGATTAGCTCACATTGATGAGCAGGGTTGCTGGAGAGTAGAGATTTTGAGATGATGATTTTTTGGGGGAAAGTTGTGACAGCCTACTACTCCTCTTGATATGTCTGGTAAGTGCTTCTGTGGGACACTCAGCAAGATTGACAGGTGTTTGAGAAGCAAGGTGGGACCAGTGCCCTGGTGCTGAATCCCTTTCAGGCTCCTTGCAGCCGAGCATCTCTGCCTTTGGGTTATCCAGGCTAAGAATGTGAGTGCTTCCTGTGGACCACAGATGGTCTATGAAGGGAGGGGCCAGCCCAGAGCCATTTAAAATCCTGTATGGGCCTTGGCTGAATAGTTCACTTGGTTAGAGTATCATGCCAGTACGCCAAGGTTGTGGTTTCAATCCTGTTCAGGGCACATACAAGAGTCAACCAATGAATGCATAAACAAGGGGGACAACAAATGGATCTCTCTCTCTCTCTCTCTTCCCCTCTCTCTAAAATTAATTTTAAAAATCCTGTGTGGAGAGAGCAGGGGCTGAAAGAGAAATGCTTCCACTTCCACTGGTCCAAGTCACCATCTTCCCTCACTGGACCACTGCAACCAACTCCTTTTAAAATTCCTCTTGCCCAAGCCAAAAACCTCAGACTGATCCCCTTAGGATCTGAGTGTGGGCCAAGGCATCAGTCTTTTTGGAAGCTTCCCAGGCAGTTGTGTGCAGCTCCAGTTGAAAAACACAACCCTAGCCTGACTAATGGTGGTGCAGTGGATAGATCATTGACCTGGGATGCTGAGGTCCCAGGTTGGAACCCTGAGGTCACCAGTCTGAATGCAGGTTCACCAGCTTGAGTGTGGGATCATAGACATGACCCCATGATCACTGGCTTGAGCCCAGAGGTCACTGGCTTGAGCCCAATGGTCACTGGCTTGAAGCCCAAGGTCGCTGGCTTGAGCCCAAGGTCACTGGCTTGAGTAAAGGGTCACTGGCTTGGCTGGAGCTCCCTAGTCAAAACACATCTGAGAAGCAATCAGTGAGCAACTAAAAAGTGCTACAGTTATGAGTTGATGATTCTCATCTCTCTCTCTTCCTTTATTTCTCTCTCTAGCATGTGCACATTCTCGCGTACGAGTGTGCACATGAGAGGAGAGAGATAATACACATATTAACAGATAAGTTAATTAACAGATAAGATAAGCACACACACACACACACACACACACAAAGAAAGAAAGAAAGGAATGCACGATCCTAGATCGTTCCTGGTCATCTCTCTTTTACACTTGGTCAACCTTGTCCTTGCCTCAGTGCCTCTGTACGTGCTATTCCTTCTGCTTGGAACAATTTTCCTGAACACCTTCCCATGGCTGTTTTTTTTTCCAGGTCTCAACCCAGATGACCCCTTAGTGAAGGCTTTTCCAAATACTGATGTAAAGTAGCTACTCTTCTCTGCCCACTCTGGGAAATATCTACTGAATTATCTTGGTTTATTATTATTACTTTTTTTCTTATCTGAAATGACTTATCTGTTAATATGTGTATTATCTCTCTCCTCCACTAAAGTGTAAGCCAATATGACCAGGGACCTCCTGTGACTTGCTAGAGAGACAATATAACAGTATTTAAGAATGCAAGCTCAAATCCAAGCTCCCTTTCTTTTTTTTTTTTTTTTTTTTTTTTTCATTTTTCTGAAGCTGGAAACAGGGAGAGACAGTCAGACAGACTCCCGCATGTGCCCGACCGGGATCCACCCGGCACGCCCACCAGGGGCGACGCTCTGCCCACCAGGGGGCGATGCTCTGCCCATCCTGGGGGTTGCCATGTTGCGACCAGAGCCACTCTAGCGCCTGAGGCAGAGGCCAAGGAGCCATCCCCAGCGCCCGGGCCATCTTTGCTCCAATGGAGCCTTGGCTGCGGGAGGGGAAGAGAGAGACAGAGAGGAAAGTGCGGCGGAGGGGTGGAGAAGCAAATGGGCGCTTCTCCTGTGTGCCCTGGCCGGGAATCGAACCCGGGTCCTCCGCACGCTAGGCCGACGCTCTACCGCTGAGCCAACCGGCCAGGGCCAAGCTCTCTTTCTTTTCTTTTTTTTTTTTTGTATTTTTCTGAAGCTGGAAACGGGGAGAGACAGTCAGACAGACTCCCGCATGTGCCCGACTGGTATCCACCCGGCACGCCCACCAGGGGGCGATGCTCTGCCCCTCCGGGGTGTTGCTCTGCCTCTCCGGGGCATCGCTCTGCCGCGACCAGAGCCACTCTAGCGCCCGGGGCAGAGGCCAAGGAGCCATCCCCAGCGCCCAGGCCATCTTTGCTCCAATGGAGCCCTGGCTGCGGGAGGGGAAGAGAGAGACAGAGAGGAAGGAGGGGGGGGGGGGTGGAGAAGCAAATGGGCGCTTCTCCTATGTGCCCTGGCCGGGAATCGAACCCGGGTCCCCCGCACACCAGGCGACGCTCTACCAACCGGCCAGGGCCCAAGCTCCCTTTCTTATTAGCTGTGTGACCTTGGGAAGTTACTTAGCCTATCTGTGTCTCACTTTCCTTATCAGCAAAATGTGGATACTTGTTGATATAAAGCAGCTACTCCACATCAAATGTGAGTAACTTGCTGGATTATTATTGAACATTGGATTGTTGTTGAGCATTAAAGGAGATTCTAAACATAAATGGTTTAGAAGAACACTTGGCTCTTTATAAGCACTTGATAAATGGTAACTATTATTACTATCATTTCTTCTTGTAACCTCAACATCCAGCATAGTGCTTGGCACACAGTAGGTACTCAATAAATATTTGCTGAGGCCCTGGCCAGTTGGCTCAGTGGTAGAGCGTCGGCCTGGCTTGCAGGAGTCCCAGGTTTGATTCCCAGCCAGGGCACACAGGAGAAGCGCCCATCTGCTTCTCCACCCCTCCCCCTCTCCTTCCTCTCTGTCTCTCTCTTCCCCTCCCGCAGCCAAGGCTCCATTGGAGCAAAGTTGGCCCGGGCGCTGAGGATGGCTCTGTGGCCTCTGCCTCAGGCGCTAGAATGGCTCTGGTTGCAACAGAGTGATGCCCCAGATGGGCAGAGCATCGCCCCCTGGTGGGTGTGCCGGGTGGATCCCGGTCGGGCGCATGCGGGAGTCTGTCTGACTGCCTCCCCATTTCCAACTTCAGAAAAATACAATAAATAAATAAATAAATAAATATAAATATTTGCTGAAAGATTGAACGAAGGAGCCAATTGTGGTAATAGCTGGGTGAAGAGAGTCTAGGCAGAGCAAAAGAAGGTGCAACGGTCCTGGGGCTGATGCTGCCTGTTGAAGGGAGACAAACTTTAACAGGAAACTTAGCCTTAGCATCGTATCAAAGCTGAGGGCTAGGAGAGTCACGCTCGTCAGTCCAATTTCCCTTTTGAAGTGAACACAGAATATGGGAGCAAAATCTTTCCCAGGTAATGCTTTGGAATCAGTCCCAATATAGAGACACACGAGCAACTGAATGAAGTCCACGGCCCTATTTCCACAGTCTAGAAATGATTTCAGGCAAGTGTGCCCAGCGTCTCACCCCATCCAAACCTGTCTCCGTCAAGTTCCCATAGAAGGCCAAGTTTGGAGCATTCTTCTTCCTGGGGGTCGCGTGGAGGATGGCCCAGACAAAGTTGTTTTTTTTTCAAACAAAGATAACTGCATGAGGTAATTGACTGAACCCAGTTATTTACGAATAAGCTCAAAGTGGGGAGGCTGTCTTCCAAGGAGAACAGCCGTAGCTTTAGGACACTGGCTCTGTGGTCGCTTTCTGGCAAGAACTAGCGCAGGGCCAGCTGGACGTTCAGGCCACCCCCTAGTTTGAGATAACAAACCACGACCTTGGCGCACACACGGACGCTCGTCTTTCTGCTTTTATAACAGGAAGATGTGCGTCCAGCTTGCTCCAAAGTGCTATCTGTTCATTAAAAAACTAGTTAGATGGGGTGAAGAGGGACAGGCTACACCCCTGCTTTACCCCAGTAAGCTCTGAGCAGCCTTCCAGCTCCCAGACTCCCAAGCTGTGTAGTTCAGAATCCATTCCCAAGCTCAGCATCAGAGGCTTAGAAGTCAATGGGAGTTGCAAAGAACCTAATAAATGTAGAAGTTCCCAAACTTCCTGGGCTCACAGCTTCCACTCAAGAATTATTTCATGGTATTCCTAGGCCAAAAGAAACACTGAGAACTTTCTTTTACTAAGCAGTTAGAGCAGCTAAATAGCTTGATAAGTACTTATGTCCTAACAACTTGGTAATTATTTGGAAAATAAAATACACATAATATTTTTATTTCCTTTTAAATAACAACAACTGCTAATGGAGTGAGTGTGCTTGGTGGGCACTGTGAAAATTCTCAAACCTCTGACTCAGGCTCTGTCACCATCCCCCTCATTTCCCACCGCACGCTGATTTTCATATGGTACTTGCTTTTTAGCACAACTGGCATCCAGAGCCCAGCCTTGCAAAGATGCAACACCAGCGGAAAGAGCATGTTATGATCTAGCATTGAAACCGTGGACTACTCGGCTAGTGATCTGCATGTGTCTGACAGGTGTGCAGAGCTGCTGTTTCTCTTGAAAACTTAACATATACTGCGCTGCCCCAGGGCATCTGGGTGCAGGGATTTGGAGTCAAGGGCATAATGTTATGATTTGTGACACTCCCCTAGCAGTGGAGAACAGAAGCTCTGGGCAATATTTCTGGGAGAAAGCCTACTTGATTCTCATGGGAAATGTAGGACTTAGAACCGCCAGGGGCACGGTATCCAATAAACCAGTCTACAGGTTAAACCAGTCTATATTTTAGGAAAATCAAAAGGCCATTACACTTGTTAGGATGGTATAAACTCTATTCGAGATTGACTCATCAGGATCATGTTCTTAGTGCAAAGGTGGGTTAGTGAGAGTAAGCTCATTACTTAGAATAGTCCTTAAACATACTGCAATAAAATAAGATGCTCAAGTGTTGTATTAAACACATAATTAAGGCCTGGTCCCTGTCAATGAGGAGTTCCATGGGAGAGAGACAGACAGACAGTTCAGTAGAAGGTGACAATGCTACCACCACAGAGGCCAGCGCAGGGCGCAGTGGGAGTGCAGGAGAGGGGCCCTGACCTACACTATGGGGGCAGGGGACGTTTTCCCAGATGCGGTGATAGATTTCACCCCAACTTTTCTTTGTCATGATTGTGGAGAGGAGGGTGAATTTAGATCCAAAGCTTCTTTTCCCTTAAAGTGCAAAACAATTCACTGTGGGTGTAGTTATGGGGCTTTACAGTATCTCAGTACTTTCACACTCATTCTTTCAAGACATCTTACTCATTTTTAAAATAAGCACCAACTATGTGCCAGGAAGCGGATGACACAGTTTACCTATGTGATCTTATTTAATCTTCAAAAACAACCCTCAGGACATCTGGCCACGATGTACCCACAAAAGCTCTGTCTCTGTAAACAACTATAAAACTGGGAGAAATTTACGAGGGGACAATTTTTTTTTGAGGCAGTGGAAGTAGACAATGCAAGGCTATGATCCCTGGGTGGAGGGAAATTCAGGAGGGAGCCCAGAGGGGCCTGGCCAGCTTTCTCACGCCACTCTGCACTGGCCTGGGACACTGCTTACCCTGGGTTCCCAGGGCCTCCTAATGCCCAGCGCTTTCCTGCCTTTGGGCTTTGCATATACTGTTCTCTCTCTTCGGAAGGTTCTCCCTACTGTTCCTCGTATGGTGGCTCATTCTCACTTTCAGGTCTTTGCTTAAATGCCACCATCTCAGAGGTGGTGTTTCTCTGATCACTCCATCATATTTTTCTCTCTTTTAACCATCTGTTCTTCTTCTGCCTAGTTCTGAGGAAAGTGAATAATTTTTTTATTTTTATTTATTTTTTAATTTTTTTAGGCGTGAGGAGGGGATAGTGAGGTAGAATCCTGCACGTGCCCAGCTGGTATCCACCTGGCAACCCTACCTGGGGCCGATGCTCAAGTATTGAGCTATTTTTAGTGCCTGATGCTGACAAACCAACTGAGCTATCCTCAGTGCCTGGGGCCATGCTCAAACCAATTTAACCACTAGCTGCGGGAGGGGAAGACAGAGAGAAAGGGGAGAGGGAAGGGAAGAGAAGCAGGTGGTTGCTTCTTATGTGTTCCCTGACTGGGAACTGAATCCAGGATGTCCATATACCAGGCCAACACTCTATCCACTGAGCCACTCTCCTGGGCTTAGTATATAATTCTGTATTTATTTACTCGTGCCCATATTGTCTGCCTTGCCCACAATTTTCACACCCAGCACTCAGCACAGTACCCAGCATGCAGTATGTGCTCAATAAAGAGCTATTGAATGAATGAAGGAAGAACAGATGTATTAGATTGGCCCTTTCCCTTCCTGGGGGAGGTGGGAGAAACATAGGGAGGGAGGGAATACCTCCTCTCCTTTTACAAAAGTGACTGAAACTCTGAGACCTTACAGCATAGATCTGAGAAATCTTTGTGAAGGGTTTGGGACTTGGAAGATAGCGTACATCGACAATCCTCCCAGGAACCTTGAAAGGGAGACGTTGTCCTCCCCACTTCACAGTGGAGACTCAGAAGTGAAGGACTTGTCCAGGGTCACCCAGCTAGTAAGTGGAGGGATGGGGACTGAAACCCAGGTCTGGTGGGTTCAGAACCCTACGACCTGTCCATGATGCTGTCCTGCTTTGAAAGCAGAGGATAGAGGCAACGTCCTCTTCTCACATTATTTCTCTTTCCTATTTTTTTCCTTTCCACACTTACCTTTCTCTTGTGTTTTTGCAAACTCTATGGACAAATGGACTTGACTTTTCTGGCAAAGTGCAGTTGCTGAGAGCACAATGGGGCAGGTGACCAGTCTCTTCCTGGAAGTACCTGGGGAGACAAGCTCTGCCAGCCAAACTCCATAGCCAGGGTGTCCTCTGGCCACACTGTGGCCCTGATGACTCACTCCAAGGGCTCCTGGGCCAAGGCAGCCTGGGCCAGGGGACCCCGGCATGGCAGTGAGGCTCAGGGCTGACTCACTGGGCAGGCTGCCACCCCCTGAGTCATCCACAATCATCCGTCCACTCCACCACTGACCGAAGAGAAGAGGCCGGGAGCTGGGGTGGGGTACTGGGCTGGGACCATGTGACTCATCCCGTGAATAAATAATAATGATGATCGTAATAACAACGATGGATAATAACAGCTACCTTTCATGAGTGCTTTTTATATGCCAGGTGCTACTCTAACAGCTATAAATTCATGTACTTAGTCTTCACAACAATCTTATGTAGTAAAGTACTATTCTCTCCCCATTTCACACATGAAAAGACTGGCCTAGCAAGGTTATATAATTGGCCGCAGGACCTGAGCTGGCCTGTGGAAGTGCTGAGATTGTAACCAAGGTCTTTCTCACTCCAAAGCCCAGCCATTCATTTGATGAATATCTACTGAGCCCCTACTATAAGCCAGGGAGTGTTCTAGGGACCAGGGATACAATGCTAGAATTGGGTGAGAAGTTAGTAAACAAGTACAGCTATGATGTGTTAGGTAGAGATGAGTGTTATGGGGGAAATAAATTAGGTTAAGAGGTTTGCGCTCACCAGAGGTTAGGGTGGAGATGTTATTTCATATGGGGTTTGTTGGCTTCCTCTCTGATACATTGGCATTGGGCAGACAGCTGAAGGAAGTGAAGAAGTCAGAGATGAGCTAGGGCCTGAACCTGGGTCGACCTGAGGTCTGATTCTGGACCTGGGTTGAACTGAGATTGCTGGGTGTACCTGACAAGCAGCCAGGAGGCCAGAGTGGCGCAATGGGTCGGAGCAGCGGACCTGTGGGCCCTGTAGGGCGTCAGAGCCAGCTCGAGGACTCGAGTTTTTCTTCTAAATAATGTGGGGAGCAGGGGAGGGTTCGGGGCAGGGGAGCGCCAGTGTCTGACCTATGGTTTGAAAGGATCACTTTGCGGTTAGAAGACTAAAGCAAGAGCTAAATAGCAGGGAGACCTGTTGGAAGGCTAGTTTAATACTACAGCTGAGAGATACCAGGGTGGTCGATTCTAGAAGTGATCTGAAGGTAGGGCTTAGAAGGTTTGCATATGGAGAGGGTGAGGGGTGTGAGAGCAATGCAGGAGTAAAGAATGACTTTGGGGTTTTGGTTGAAGCAGTTGGAAGGATAGATCCTTCTCCCACTTTACCTCCTCTTGAAATGGAAAAACATGTGTAAAAGCAGTTTTGGAGGGAAAAACCAAGTGCTCAGTTGTGTCCACTATCAGAGGCCTTGGTGGACATTTGATCATAGAAGTTCAGAAAGGAGAGCCCCCTGGAGGATCTAAATGACAGATGGTACAGACAGCCATGGAATGGATGAACTAGCCTATGGAGGCAGATGAAAGAGAGAGGGGTCAGAGGAACTGCCTTCAGCTAAGGGGCGATGCCTTGCCCAAGTTTATCCCACATTCCTAGGCAGCCCACAGCCAATGACTGATTGGTGCAGGAGTTCAATGGCCTAGCCTCTCGAGACAATTCCGAAGGTTCACTTCAGCTCCTTGCAATAGCTGAGGTCCCTATTGTAACTGTCTGGTGGTTCAGCTTCTCCCTGTCTCAGCCTGCCTTTCTCACTTCCCGAGGTAGTGCCCACAAGTGCAGACCCCAATAAACATCCTATAAGAAGTTTATGTACCTCAGAGTCCATTCGCCCTTCTCCCATACTCACCTGATTTGTTTAGGTACTAATCCACCTCCATCCCTCCCTGGGCTTCAGGAGAACTGATGAGAGGTGGGTCCTGATGACCCCAAGCCAATTAGAACACAACACTCCTCTCTCAATGGCCTGGGGATGGACCCATGAATAAACTGGCCCAGTCAGATGGAAAAGAGCACTCTACTCCTCAATGGATGTGACCATCGAAGAACGAAGCATATCATCCAGAAAGCAGCTGGTGGCTGGCAAAGGAAAGAGGGAGCTGCCCACGCATAAAGCCAGCCAGCAGAGGTGGAAGAGCTGAGGACCTCGGTGACTTCCCTGAGACGTGAATCTCCAGGGTTTTGGAGTATTTCAGCCAGTCCGGGGTGGAATTTTTCATGACTTGCAGCCAAAATAATCCTGATACAGGGTGAATGCCATTACTGGCGACTGGCTGCCCACGCCTACTTTGCTGGACCATGCGTGTGTCTGCAGGAAGGCATTCTTACTGAGGCTCTTGTGGGAGGCAGAATTTTTCACTCTAAAGGGAGTTGGGGGCCCTGAGTCCCTTTCTTCAGCATCAGAATACCTTTAAGCTATTAGAGGAAATCCCTTATTTCCAAACTCCTGCATTTTCTTCATGGGGAGGACGCAACACCCCTGGCCTATCTGCCCCTTGTCATTCACACCTCCTTAGAGGGAGTGTCACATTTGGATTGGGGAGTTTGGAGGAGAAATTGGGTAAGTGCAGTGACCCAGCCCATTCCCCTCCACTTTCTCTCTGAGAATCATCTTTCCCACGAATAGCGTGTAATGTGTTTTGCTTCCCAGACTGTAAATCTTCAGGTCAGACTCCTCCATGGGGAAGCCTGAGGCAACCCCATGCTGCCTGTGCTGGATGGGTAAGTCTGTCTCATTCTGGGGGGCAATGCTGAGAAGCCCATTTGACAGCGCATCCACACCACATTCTTCAACATCTGTATTTGAGCTAAGGTGATGCATTTGATTTTGCAAATCCCTTACTCCTAAGAGACCCCAACAAGAGCCTGCAACATGGCTGACTGGTTGCAAAGCTGACTGCGGGGGCAAAGTCAAGTGTGAGCAGCTAGGTGACCTTGAATGCTTCTTCCAATCTGAGACCCAGTGATTCTCTTATCTGACAAAGGGAAGTGCCCCAGTTCTGTCGAAGAAACAATGCTTATTGTCCCCTTACACTTCATTCTGAAAGGCCTTGTGCAATGAACAGCAAAGAACACCATTAGTAGTGGTTTTATAAAAGTTTCCCAAACTCCCCCTGGCCTAATGGGCACCTCCCTTTTGCCCTTCCCCTCCTTTCCCTTATGACCCTTGGGCTTTCTGGGATAAAGAGAGGGCAGCAGGCTCTTTGCAGAGCTCATTAAGGTTTGTTTTTTCCTTGCCCAAAGCAATTCTCAGTGAATGTCCCCATTGGGGTCATCTTAGTTGACTTGGAAGAGTATGATTTATTCACTGTGAAATGATCCCCCCACCCAGTGACAGGTTCTGAAAAGTGCCTGGCTCCTCCAGGTCTCTGCCTAGCATGCCCCTCTCTCTGGGCTCTCGCTGGGAGTGCCCCAACCCTGGACTTGACTGGCTCGCCTCCCTGTCAGCACATTTTAGCTCAGCGGCTCCACCCTGCTCTCTTACAGGAGAAGAGGGAAGCCTGGTGCCTCCCAGGCGGGATTGAATTCCAAATCATTCATAATGAAAACACACTCAACCAAGCAAACAAAGCAGATGCTCCCTCAGCCCTGTTTATTATTTCAACCTCCGCTTGGACATTTCATTACTTCAGCACATGTCTGTCGGCGGCTGCCAAGGGTTCCTTCTTCTCGTGGCCTGGGGGTGTGGATGGGTGGGGGGCATCAGCCTTGGGCTTTCATGGCAAGAACACATGAACAACCAAGAATGAGAAAAAGAACATTGAGAACCAGGCGGCCCAGACTCTGCTTCCGGCTGGGAAACGACCTCATTGGGTGACCTTGGGCAAGGACCTTTCCTTCTCTGAACTATTGGCTTCAAAAATTAACCCTGCTAGCTTCGGTTATAAAAGTAACTTGAAGGCAGCCTTATTCACATTATCCGAGGTATGGAGACAACCCAAGTGCCCATCAATGGATGAATAAAGAAAGAAAATGTGATTTGGCACAAGAAAGAAGGACATCTTGCCACTTTTGGCAATATGGGTATTTCTTTAGGACATTATGCTCAATGAAATAGGTCAGAGAAAGACAAATACTCTGTGATCTCAGTTATACATGGAATCTGAAAAAGCCAAATTCATAGTAGAAACCGAGAGTAGGAGGGTGGTTACCAGGGTCTGGGGAGTGAGAGGTTTGGGGAGATGTTGGTACAGGGCACGAATATACAACTAGAAGTTGAACATAAGTCTCAGAGATTCGATACACAGTATAGTGACTAAACTCAACAATACTGGATTATATACTTCAAAGCTGCTAAGAGAGTAGATCTTGGATCTTCTTACACACAAAATAAATGATAATTACGTGATGTGACAGAGGTTTTAGTTAGGTGATAGGTGGTAACCATATTGCAATATGTAAGTGTATCAGATCAACATGTTGTACCCCTAAACTTACACAAAATTATAGGAAGAAAAGTAAGTCAAGGTTAAGAGTGTGGTGTCTGAAGCAAGACCACCTGGCTTTGAACTCTGGTGGGGGTGGGGTGGGGCTGGCTCCGCCTTTTTATCCTCCTGCTCCCTGAGCTGTAAAGTGGTTATGCGTCCCCAGCTCAGGGTTGCTGGCGACGAGAAGAGGAAGGTACCCATGTCCATCCTCGGGCAGTGCTGGCACAGGGCACACTCTCATAACGTAATCACCTTCATCACTATGCCTAAGATGTGCACGGCTTGTAAGAGAAGCAGGCATGCCAACTGGGAGTGCATGAGTGCAGGTGGGGCAGCTACGCACAGAACTCCGTACAGGCCCCGTGGGGCGCAGATCGGGGGGGGGGGTGCTCACATCCACTGAGGGGTGAGGGGAAGTTCAGGGAACTCTTGAACCTGAGCTGAGTCTGGTGTAGCTGAGTCTGACATGGCCGTGGGCGTTCATGGGAGATGCTGGAGGAAGGGAAAGGTGGGGGAGTAGGGCACAGCCTGGCCTGTTTAGGACCGAACGGGCTTGCCGTGGCCCGAGCACTGGGTGTGCGGAGGCCTGTGCTGAGAGAGGACCCCGGGGGAGTTGGGGGATCCTGGTGGGTCTTGCGGGCTTTACCAGTGTGCACCGTGAAGCTCTGTTGGATTTAGGGCAGGGGGGGGGGGGATGTAGCAGTTCTAGGATTTAGGACTCACTCTTTAGCTGACGTTGTGGAAAATGGATGGGAGGGGCCCGCCAGGAGGCTGTGATTGCTGAGGCTTAGGCCAGAGGTGATGCACAGCTGACTGGAGGCAGTGGGAAGAGAGGGGAAGGAAAATGCAAACTTGTAGACACAGGCCACAAAGCGGTGGTTACCAGAGGGAAGGGGGTGGGGGAGGTCAGAGAGGTAGAGGGGCAGTAAATGCTGACGGACGGAGACTAGGCTTGGGGTGGTGAACACAGACTACAATACATAGCTGAGGTGTTATAGAATTATACACTTGAAACCTACATAATTAACCAGTGTGACCCTAATAAAGTCAATAAAAATATTTTTTTAAAAAGAAAAACTGCTTGTGGTGGATATCAGGGCAGCCAAACACGAGAGTCGTTTGCTGAGTGCTGACCATGTGGCAGCCATTCCCAGGAGTCCTTTACGCTGGGACTCCTGTCATGTTGCAGGTGAGGAAAATGAGGCTCAGGGAGGGCTGAGTAACTGCACGGTTGCACAGCTGGGGGCAGAGGAGAAGGACACCTACCCAGAAGCCTGGTTGAAGAGCTCCCAGCTGTAACTGCGGTGCAGGCTGCCTCTATAAGATGGCTAACTTCATCCAGTGCCTTCCAGGCACCAGGCATCGTTCTAAGCTTGCTCGAGGCTACTCAGCTAGTCAGAGGCAGAGCTGGGATTCCAGCCCAGACAGCGGAGTTCCTGGACTACCCTCCTTATCACAATGCTGAATTGCTTTGGACGTCACTGCGATACTGGTGACTGTGTATTGTTCTACAATTTCTTGTAGCCACATTAAAACACATACTAGAGCCACATGTATTGTTCTACAATTTCTTGTAGCCACATTAAAAACAACAACAACAGGTGAAATGAATTTTAAGAATATATTTCATTTAACCCAACATATACATTTTAAAAATAATTTCTGTTTGTAATCTCTATAAACTTTATGAACGAGATATGGTATATCCTCTTTCCTTGGACTCCACGTCTTAGAAATTGGATGTCTGTGTCACACTCACAGCTCATCTCGACCGAGTCGCATGTCAACAGCTCAACGGGCACTCATGGCTAGTGGCCACCACAGTGGACAGTGCAGGCATGAGGAATCTGTGTACAGCGAGGAGGAGAGAGGGGCCAGGATGGAACCTTGGGGCATACGGGCAGAGGGGTGGGGGAGGGGCTGCAAAGGAGGTGAAGGGAGTGTGGAGAGAAAGCAGGAATGGTGGGTGACAGTAGGGTTCCAGAACCTTCAGGGGACAAATAAACAGTGACAAATGGCCATGGAGCAAGCCAACGGGCTGAAGATTTTATTAGATGTGTTCACCTGGAGGGCATGAATGATTGTTGCTGGATCAAGTTTTGGGGAGTGGTGGGAGCTGATTCAGGGAGCTGTAGCGCGAGTGAAGACAGCACTGCACGCTCATCTTTAAGAAACTTGGCTGAAAAAACAGGGGAGGAAAGGCATACAGGCTTGGTGCAAACACACGTCTTTTAAAATCCAGGTGAGACTTGAACATGTGTCATGTTGACAAGGTGCCCGTTGGAAGCAGCACAGGAACCAGGGGTGGGTGCCCAGGTAGCCACGCCCCAGAGGAGAGGGGTGAAAATGGGAACCAGAGCTCAGAGGTAAAACCAATTCTGAGTAGGAGAAAAGACAGCACTGAGCCAGGGCAGGAGGGTGTGAGGGAGGGCAAAGATGCAAGACAGGGTCTGCGAGTGAGTGCAGAAGGCCATGGGGGTGGCTGTCAGTGTCAATGAAGGTTTTCAGGGAGCTGGAGCTCCCGTTCTGTGATGGGGCGTGCGTTCTCTTTTTGGGGGAAGGACATGGCACTCGTAGAGAGCAGTGAGGTTCTAGAGACTCCACAGTGGGGATGGGAAAGATGGCCGATGGGGTAGATGTGAAAACTCAGCCAGGAGGACCCAGGGGGGCCCCATAGAAGCTGGAGACGATGTCTTTGTAGTTGCAGCACCAGATCAGTGGTGGGATTTTCCCCCAGTCGTGTTCAGCAGCCTTGGACATGAAGTACAACATTCCATAAGTGGAGCTCACGTGGCCCACTGTGTGGCCCCAGGAGAGGATGGCTGCTCTGGACAGTGGGTACTGATCTTGAAGTCATGGAGGTAGGAAATACCATCTGCATATCCCTGGGTGGGACTGATGAGGCTCAGAGAGGGCATGTGAGCAACCTGAGGTCATAAAGCCACGGAATGGGAAGATTGTCTGGGCCCGGAGCCCGCTGCTGCTACTTCTCTGTATTCCCAAGTTGACCAGCACAATAAGAACATGTTTGTGGAGCCCCTGTGGACATGGGTGCCCCTTCCCTCCTTCCTCACTTGTCAGCCCCAGCTTGGGCCAGAGCCATGGCCACTTTGTGCACAGGTGGAGGTGTGTGTGTGTGGGAGCTGCTAAGGAGGATGACCCCCCATTCCAGAGGGGACTAGGCAGTCATAAGTAAAGAAAGTCCTCTGGATGATTCAAGCTCCTGAAGAGAAGGACAAGCTGTTAGGCTCTTCCTGAGGCTCCAGCTGCTTGGAGGCAGCTCTGTCTCATGGTCCTAGGAGATGCCAGCCTGTGCTCTCTGTGCCTCTGCTCTGGTCTCTTTCCTTCCTGGGATGCTCTCTTTGCTCATCTATCTAATATCTACTCACCCATGAAAACCCTAAAGCCAATAGTCCCCTCCAGGAAGCCCTTCTGGTTCACTCCAGCTCATAGGAGTTTCTCCCTGCTCCTCTGAATTTCCACAAGGCTCTGTACCACTTGGGGTGTTTGTTCTTCATTTAATTCTGAGCATATGCTCACTGATTAGTCTACAAATATTTATTGAGGGCACTGTGCTAGGCACAAAGGATATGGTAATAAACAAGACAGACAAGAAAATATTCTACTTGGGGGGGAGTAGAGAATAAAGAAGCAGACAGATAAAAAAATGGTTAAATAGATGGGTAGATAAAGAGGTAACAAGTAGGTAGGAAACAGCTAGTTTGTAGGTGCTTTGAAAAACACAAGCAGGAGAGGGTGATAGAGAAAGTACTACTGTGTGTTGATTGAAATTTTAGGGACCTCCTGAATCTGATCAGGCTAAGTTTGTGGAATTCCACTTAACAGGATCTGGGCTCTACTACAACACACTCCTTCCCTGCCTCTCAAGTCACAAAGTCGTCAGAAAAATCAGATGAAATTCTTCAGGCAGACTGTGGGGTCAGGCTGATCTAGGTTCACATCCTGGCTTATCAGGCACATACAAATACCACAGTCTGAACTGAGTTCTTCAGTTTTTCTGGGGCTCAATTTCTTCATGGGTAAAATGGAGATGATAATATTTATGCCCATTCTCATGGGGATGGGAGGACTAGAATTTGTATCTTTATGTCTATGTCTATCTATCTAATCTACCTATAATCTGTCCGTTTCTCTAAGTGACGGTTATTATTACATGCTAAGAGTTCTAAAAAGTACACGCTGCCCCACAAATAGAAGGTATTGCTTCGAGCATGGGTTTGGGAAGCAGGCTTTACCTCGGACTAGCTGTGCAACCTTGAGAAAGTTCTTAACCTCTCTAAACCTCGATGTTCTCATCTGTGAAATGAGGCTTATAATAGCACGTTGCTCATAGTTACCATGAAGATTTAGAGAGAGAAACCATGTAAACAATTTGAACAGTGCCTGGCCCAAAGTTGCAAACATTAGCTGTGTGTCATGAACTCTAAGCCCCTTTATGGATAAGATATCTAGAGATTTTGTAGAGGGCAATACACACTAACAGAATTCAAGCAACTTCCTTTCCTTTTCTGGCCCCACTGGCTCATATTGTCTGGGCTCGGGGAGCCTCTCTCACAGCCGTCTGTAAGGTGGTTTTACCAGGGGCTCTGTGGAGGGTGTGTTCTGTACAGCAATGCTGGGCCCAATCATGCTCACATGCAGATTCTGTGGGCGATGAAACATGGTATGTAACCCCCTTCCCTCCACACATCGTCATTTTGGGGGCGTTTGGAAACCTGTTGACTTTCCTGCAGGACTTGGGAGATGTCTATCTATAGCCAGAAGGGGGGGCTTCCCTGCATGGGGACCCTGCCAGGGTATGCCTAGGTAGACTCCTTGTCTCTCCTGTAAAATATTGAGATTATAAAGGTCATTGTAAACATTTCCCCAAAACAATAAAGCAATTTGTGTGTATGTGTGTGTGTGAGTGTTGGGATGTGACTTTCTGGCAAAGGGCACCACTTACTTCATCCAAGTTAAAGGACTGAGAGCACCGTGCTGAGGTTTGAAAACATTGGGGTGTTTTTCTTCTAATTCAGAAACTTAACTTTAAGTTAGGGTTGGGGCGAAGCAGGCTTCTCTGGCAGGTAGCCCTGCCTGGTAGGGAAGGGGGTGATGTAACAGGGTGGTGGGGGAAGCTGAGGAGGGAGGGGAGAGTGCAGGGTGTTGAGAACTCTGCCATGGGTGTGCTGCCTTCATGACTCTACATTTACAAAACAAACCACTCAGAGCCTCAGGGTGTGAAAGCACTTGAGAGGGCATCTGGTCAACCCTCTCCTTTTGTAGATGAGGCAAGTGACACATCGTGAGGGGCAGGTGACCTGCCTAGGGCTCCTCATAAATCAAGAACCAAGACTGGCCCCGAGTCTTTTCAGCAACAGGGGTGCCACCTGCCCTCTACCAGTGAGCCACAGTGCAGCGTGCACGACCCTGGTGGCCTACTGGGTGACTGAGAGGGCACACCAGGAACACTGACGCTTCAACAGATGTTTGTTTCCATGTGTATGAGGAAAAAGTTTCTGGCCCACACAACTTATACTTTATGATAGTAACATAAAGTGTCATTTCAAAATACATGTATTTAAGCATAGAGAGAAGACAAGTGTGTGTGAATGGGAGTTGTTTTAAAACTGTTGGGTTAATAACAGAGCAGGTGACCTCTGGGTTGTTATAAAGCATGACTGCAGTCCACTCCATCTCCTGGGCTTAGGGGCTCTATTTCCTCCTTTTCCTTATCATGTCTTTTTCCTTCTGATCCCCAAAGCCCAGAATGACCAGCAGGCAGTGGGAACGGCTGGCCCTGGGCTCATCTGGGAGCTGTCCCCATCCCAGCAGCGAGAGTCACACAGGGCCCTGGCTGCTGAGGGGCAGAGCCCTCGGCCTCTTTCTCATTCTGTCTTCCAGAAAATTCTAAGCTTACTTCACATGTTTTCCTTCCTCCCAGAGCTGCATAACCCATGAAACAACTCAGCCTAAGATATTAATGGGTTACAATAGATAAACACATAACCAGCAGCCTCTCCCTACAACCCCCAGTCTGTGACAACAGGACATGAATAGGCCTTCACCTATCCCAGAGTCATAATTAAAAAAAATAAAAATCAAGAGAATGAATCTATGGATTTTGAAAAATGTACAGTGACAAGTGCCCACGGTCCTAGTATCATATGTAATACTTTCACCGCCCTCAGAAAGTCTGCTGGGTCTGCCTGTTCACGTCTCTTCCCCTCGAAGCCCTGGCAACCACTGATCATTGTACTGTCTCTGTAGTTTTGCCTTTTTCCAGCATGTCATAGAGTTGGAATCATAGTACAGGGGATCCTCGGGTTATGACACAGTTCCGTTCCTACAACAGTGACATAACTCAAATTTTGGTGTAAGTCAAAACACACCCTTGCCTAACACAAACACAACACTTGTGCTTTTAATAGTCTAGAATGGTGTAGGTAAGTATAGTGGGGGATGCCAACTTCCTCCCTCACTCATATGCCGCATTACTGTGTATTCTTCTGCTGTGTGCGACCAAACTATACTGCTCACAAAAATTAGGGGATATTTCAAAATGAATATGGAGCTCTAAAATATCCCCTAATTTTTGTGAGCGGTGTAGTTTGCTCACATTGTCTTGGAAGTATGCCGCTAACAGCATAAGCTGAAACACTCACTCACTCATTGTTTTTTTTTTAAGTTTTTATGAGAGTGAACGTTGTAAACTCAAAAAGCCTTATGTTGAGACTGTTGTACCCCAGGACTCCCTTTATGTTGTCTTTTCAGATTGGCTTCTTTCACTTAGTAATATGCACTTAAGTTTCCTCCATGTCTTTTCATGACTTAATAGCTCATTTCTTTTAAGCAGCAAATAAAAGGTATCAATTAAAACAGATATACAGGCCCTGGCCGGTTGGCTCAGTGGTAGAGCGTCGGCCTGGCGTGCAGGAATCCCAGGTTTGATTCCTGGCCAGGGCACACAGGAGAAGCTCTCATCTGCTTCTTTACTCCTCCCCCTCTCCCTCCTCTCTGTCTCTCTCTTCCCCTCCGTCAGCCAAGGCTCCATTGGAGCAAAGTTGGTCCAGGTGCTGAGGATGGCTTCATGGCCTCTGCCTCAGGCGCTAGAATGGCTCTGGTTGCAATAGAGCAATGCCCTGGATGGGCAGAGCATCACCCCCTGGTGGGCATGCCAGGTGGATCCTGGTCGGATGCATGCTGGAGTCTTCTGACTGCCTCCCCGTTTCCAACTTCAGAAAAATACAAAAAAACAAAAACAAAAAACCAGATATACAACCCTGGTGGGGGATGTTGATCATGGAAGAGGCCGTGCATGTGTGGCAGGGGGGCGAGGGGGTGGGGGGGTGGGGGTGGAGGTGAAATCTCTGTCCTTTATGCTCTATTTTTCTGTGAACCTAAAATTTCTGGAGAAAAATAAAGTCTATTAAAAAACAAAGACTATAAAGGGTGGCTCTATTTTTGTGTGGGTTCTATGCCAGGGTTAAAAAAAAAAAATGAAAGCTCTCCTCTCCTAGTCTTCCTAAGAGCAGTGATCACAGGGGATTGTGAGACAATAATTTCACACGTACTGAGTGTCTTCTAGAATCAACACCCCTAGGAAGACAGAGGCTCTGTATTGTTCTCTACTGTAATCTTACTGCCTGGCACACAGGAGGGACTCAATTAATATTTGTTGAGTAAATTAACAAAATACCAGGGCCTATGCTGAGTACTGGGGTTCCAACCATGGTGTCTTCTCTCAAGGATTAGGCTAGAACACCATTAAGCTGATGGAGAACAGCAGGCCAGTCAGATGGTGCAAGAGGAAAGATCCATGCTAGGTCCCGAGCTGGCTCAAAGGAGGGCAGGAGGGCAGTAGTCACAGTTGCCGGGGCAAGACAGAGAAGGTTCCAAAGGGGTTGAGATACTTCAGCTGGGTTTAGAAGAACGAGCCCCAAGGGGTAGACATCCCAAGGTATGATCTCAATTGTGTAAAATACAGGTGGGCTCTGGAGGATCTTGCTTCAGGAGGTGTCATCATGACTGTCCCTGGGGTCATGCTCTGGACCTTTCTGACAAGAAACCAGTCCCTGTACTAAGGGACTCCAGCTCCTGTGCTTCTGCTCCCCTGTTCTCTACCCCATTCTAACTGCCCCTCCTCAGCTCCAGCCAAAGGTTCCAGGGCCTTGGGTGCCACTGCATCGTTGGTTTTTGGGTGAAGGCTTGCACGGGGGCTCCACCCAGAAACACCAACTACATATGAGGGTTGCAAACAGAAGTGTCCTCGAGCTGGCTCACACTGGCTCATGAGAAGCAATTGTGAAATATTTGGAAATTTTGCAAGCCATCTATTAAACCATTGCTAGCTTGAAATTGTCCACAGTGGAAGTATTTACACCCCAGAAATTGGCAAACACTATGACTTAGGGCTCCCCACCCCCTGCCCAGAGAGCCAGTCTACCAGCACACCACTGGCGGGAGACCATGTATGATGCTGACTGCTTTTCAATGTCCCATGAAAGGATTTGAATTGTTGCCACAAATGTTTGATTATTACATTGTAAAAAGATTTAAAAGCTTTACATACATGATTTCCTGTTCTTTATCAAATCTGTCCACCCTTATTTTTTTTAAAGGGGCATGCTAACCCAGCAGAGAACATATACTTACATTCTAACCTAATAAATGCATAATACAGATTGTTTAAAAAAGTTTTTTAGAAGCTTGATTGTAAAGCATCTGAAAAAAAGAAACACACACAAAAGTTTGCTACACATTCACTGGGGCCGTCTGGGCAGCTCTTTTTTGTGTGCTCAGAGTGAGGCTCCCTCCCATCTTGGTTTATTTGGAGAGTAACCTGAGACTGCAGAGCCAGCTGGTGAAACACACGTGATTTTCTCAAAACTGAGCTCTCCACAGACAAAAGCCGTAAAGGTAAACTGGGTGCTGAGGTTGACACACGGCCAAGTTCATCAAGAGACCCTCTGTGTTCGTCGGTGGACTTGATGATGAGGGTTGCAAATGAAAAGTTATGGAATAAAGTGACAGCTCATATATTATTACTTTTCTGTCTGTTATAATGTCAAGTTCCACGTGGGATTTCATTGGAGTGTTCTGATGTCACCTAGTCAAGTCATAAGACAGAAGGAAGAATGAAGTCCCCTGGCCCCCTGAGGGATGAGGTCACTTCGTTTCTGGTGCTGCAGCTTTTGAAAAGGAAAAGGAAGAAGGAAACCTGGGAGGGGGGAGAGGAACTTCCGAAAAGTCAGGACTTCCAGCGCCCCGTCACAGTGCCCTTTGCTTTACTAGGGAGACATGTGTACCAGTTTCATTATTTCAACAGGAAACCAAATCACCATGATGGGTGGACACCAAAAACACATCAGAACAACACCCATGCCCACCACAGTTTCATAAATGTGCTCCTGTAAGGGCCAGCAAGCCTTGGCCTTGCTGATCCTGCTGACCTCACCCCTGACTGCCTCTGCCTCACTTTCTCTCCCAGTTTCGGAAACTCACCAGCCCCTTGCTGCCTCGGGGCCTTTGCACTTGTTATTCTCGCTGCCAGAATATCTCTTTCTGCAGGTGGGCAAGTAGCTAGATTCTTCTCCTTGTCCCTGTTTCCTTATCACCTCCTCAGAGAGGCCTCTTCTGATTATCCAATCTAAAGCAGCTTGTACACTCCCCAGTCACATTCTATGATTTCACCTCCTCTCATGTTCTTTCTTGTACCTATGGTCTCAGATTATCTTGTAGCTGTCAATATCCCCCCTAACCCCCAATATAAGCTCTGCGAGAGCAGAAACTTGTCTGTTATATTTCCCACGGTATCTCTGGCTCGTGGCACGTAGTAGGTGTTTGAAAACTATTTTTTCTGAATGAGTAAATGAACAAAGGGATGCCAAGTGTGGTTGTTAGACACTCTTTTCAAACTGGACTCCTTAGAGTCTTTGTTTTTTCTTTTTTAGCAAGAGAGACAGACAGACAGACAAGCAGACAAACAGATACAGACAGACAGGAAGGGAGAGAGATGAGAAGCATCAACTCATAGTTGTGGCACCTTAGTTGTTCACTGATTGCTTTCTCATATGTGCCTTAACCCGGGGGCTCCAGCCAAGCCAGTGACCCCTTGCTCAAGCCAATGACTTTGAGCTTAAGCAGCAATCTTGGGCTTCAAGCCAGCAACCTTTGGGCTCAAGCCAGCAACTATGGGGTCATGTCTATGTTCCCACATTCAAGCTGGATGAGCATGTGCTCAAGCTGGTGAGCCCTCATTCAAGCCGGTGACCTTGGGGTTTCCAACCTGGGTCCTTAGCATCCCAGGTCACTGCTCTATCCACTGCGCCACCACCTGGTCAGTCTGGACTCCCTAGAGTCTTGAGATATCTCAGAGAAACTGTAGGGGTATCTTCTTTGTGGGTGGACTCATGTAAGAGACCAGTCGGGAAGGACTGTAGATCTCCCTTAATTTGAAGCTGCTTCACATGGACCTGGTTTATATACTGAGTGTTTTCATGGCTCATTGGACAGAAGGCTCAGAGTCCACAGAGTAAGGCCAGGTCCTTAGTGAGGCACCAGTGGGTGGAAGGTTGGGCTCCATACCTTCAACCTGATATCTGGGAGTCTGTGAATGGGACACAGTGGAGTAAGCATTGCTACTGAGGGGTGGCAGCCAGAGAGCAGGGCCGTGGCAGCCAAGTCACTGGATCCAGGCATGAGGATGAGGCCTTGGGGAGAGAGGGTGGCCTGATTCTAAGTTTTCTTTCCAGCTGCCTCAGCGCATTGCCCCTGAGTCACAAACTATTGATGGGTCGGCTAACACTTTTTGCTGAGGCCACATGGGAGAAGCCAGCGTTTTCCAACCACGACGTTAAACATAATGTTTGCTCCGACACTCACCAGGAGAGCAACCACCTCCTCCTCTCTGCGGCCTCGTTAAATGGGTTCCATTTTCTCAGCACTCACTTTGGGAACATTCTTATTTGCTGTTGCAGGCTCTCAGAGAGACAGTCCGAGAGGCTGTGCTGATAAAAGGACTCCGGGCACGACAGAGACGGGGTGATGTCGAAATGAATAGCAGCTTTGTTTATTTGGCACCGGGACAGGCGAGAGGAGCTATCGCAAAAAATAAATAAATAAAGTTCCCCTTCTCTCCACAAGAATAAACCTACTCTGGCTGCATGGCCAGCAACACAATTTACTTCACAGACCAGAACAAAGGCAAGTGGGCTGAGATTAACTTTGGGAGAAGAAATTTATTTATAAAGTAATTATGGAGTAGGCATGGGATAGGGCTCGGAATGGGTAAGATCAAAAGGCATTTGAGATGCCTTAATTAGAGAGCCAAAAATAAAAAGCAGCAATAGACTGGATCTGGATAGGGGTCTAGCGATAGAGATGTATGATATATATACACACACATACCAAGGCATTTATATATACATCTATATATACACTGAGCTACTAAATATGAATAATTCCCCTCTCTGCAGACTTGACTTGTGTTTCCTTCTCACAGCGGCAAGAAGATAACACCACTGCCATTTTCTGAGCACTCAGCATGTGCCCAGCTCTATGCGACCTGGATGATGATAACAGATAATCACCCTTCTTCCCACTTCCTTAGCTTCTCTGAGCTTCAGTTTTCCCATCTTCAAAATGGGGATAATCAGATTACTTACTGCACAGAGAGCTGTTGTGATGGGCACAGGGCCTGACCCCTAGTAAGGGCTCAATAAATGGTGCGCAACTATTATTGTTATTGTTCACAGGTACATCAAACTTAACCTGTTAAAAACTGCAGTGCTGGCCCTGGCTGATGGCTTAGTGGATAGAGTGTTGGCCTGGCATATGGACGTCCCAGGTTCAATTCCCGGTCAGGGCACATAGAAGAGACCATCTGCTTCTCTTTCCCTTCCTCTCCCCCTTCTCTCCCTCTTCCTCCACCCACAGCCAGTGCCTTGGTTGGTCCGAGCGTATTAGGCTCAGGTGCTAAAAATAGCTCTGTACTTGAGCATTGGCCCCAGATGGGGTTGCCAGGTGAATCCCGGTCAGGGCACATGTGGGAGGCTGTCTCTCTATTACACCTCATCTCACCTAAACAAACAAAACAAAAAACAAAACAAAACTGCAGTGCTCTTTCCCCTCAAGCCTGTCCTTGATTTCATATTTCATTGAATGGAGTCATCACACTCTCAATTTTCTTCTGCCCAACATGCAGTTAGTCCCTCAGTTCTATGAAGTCTGTTCTTCTCATGTCACTTGACTTATCCTGATCTCATTCCTCACTGCTTCAGCTCCTGTCTGGGTTCAAACCCTTATTTCTTTTCTGAAAAGCCACAGTTTCTTCCTAATGGGTACCAGAGGCTCTAAACTCCCCTCCTTGCTCCCACTCCTCTCCTCTATTCTCACACTGCCTGCCTTATAAATCCAACCATGTCATCCCCACTGTCCCTTCTTTACTTAAAACCCACCAGTGAGTCTCTCTCTTACCTAGAAGACAAAGTCCAAATTCTAGAGTGCAGTGTCAACTGCATCTAGAATCTGGCTCTGACTTTTCCTCATGCTCACTTACTTGTCCAGGTCTCACTCTGGCCCAAAGCCCTGAAGCACTGGCTCTGCCTTAGCGTCAGCTGGGGGTACCAAAATGCCTGCCAAGGTTTGCCTCTGGGAAGAAGGGCCCACGTTTGTCTGTGGACTCAGCACAGTGACTACACACACTCACAGGACTTGTATTTTGGATAAATGAGTATCAATGAAGATTTTCCCCTCTATCATGGTTCAATTTTATCTGGTCTCCCTCCTTAGCACTTGGCTTATATTTCTGCTTTAAGGTTTACTTCATTCCACTTTGATTGTAGTCAGTTGTCTACATGGTCTTCTTCTATCCACTTCTCCCCAACTCTCCAGTCTTACTTCCTACCACTTTTTACCTCAAACACTCACCCTGCCCCACTGGCCACTTGCCTGTTCCTAAGATGTATGGAGGTGGCTCCTGCCCCAGGGCCTTTGTGCATGCTGCTCCCTCTGCTGTCATGCTCTTCTTTCTATGTCTATCTACATGGCTCACTCTCTCCTTCCTTCACATGTTGCCTCACAGAAAGGCTTCCCTGGTCACACTCTTATCACACTCTGTCCCTCTTATTCTGTTTCTTTTGTCTTTTGAGCCCTGCTCATCATCCAACATATTGCAGTTTTGTTCATTCTTTTATCATCTGCCTCCCCCACAGGAAGTAAGCTGCGTGAGGACAGAGACTTTGTGGTATTCACTATTATAGCTCCTGTGCTTAGAATAGTGCCTGGTGTGTAGAATGCACTCATTAGTTATTTCTTGAATGAATGCATAAACATGATTTGCTTTTCAGTGTACCAGAAATTTTCAAAATGTGGGTTTGAAATGGGTCATCCAATCAATTTAATGGGTCACAACAAACATTTAAAAAATGATAGGATGCAGTAGATTATATCAAAACTCCTTGCACATATAAAGGGAAAATGTTCTTTCAAATTTATCTTTCTATCTAATATCTGGGAATCAGGTGACAAGGGAAAATGTATTAATTATTATGGTTTTCCAAATGCTATCCAAATTTTTGGAAAGCATTGCACTGTAAGCAGTCCAATGGTGAATATTTTAGGCTTTGAAGGTTATAATAATTATTGAATTCTAACCTTTTAGTGTGAAAGCGGCTATAGACCATATGTATACAGTATGAGCAGGGCTGTGTTACAATAAAACTTTATTGACAAAACCAGGTTGGAGGCTGGATTTGGCCTGTGGGTGTTAGTTTGCTAAGCCCTGCACTAGACTGTAGTCCAGCATGAGCCTGGGTCCTTTGCCTATAAACTTTCTGCATTCAGGATACATGTCTTTTTCACCTCTGGATCTTAACCAAGAGTCCTTCATTGCACATAACCAATGTGAAAAATCATAAGTATTTGCCAAAATATTCAATAAATAGTTACTGAGTCCCTAACTCAGAACAGCTAGGCACCAAATCCATCAGTTTGTTGAATTAATATAAGAGCCCTTGGCCTTAAATTCTCAACAGTCTTTGGCCCTCCTCCAATTTTTCTAAATGCTGAGACTCAGAGCTCAAAGGATGTCCTTGCCCTGGCTGCCAGGGTCACGTGTTGCCAGGGGTTGGCAGGGGTGGTGGGAAGTGGTAGGAACGGCGGAGGCTTTGGTGCAATGTTTAGGGAACTGCCTCATCATCTGGCTTATCAGTTTGCTGGTTCCTTTCCTTGGCTCTTCCCTTTAATAAATCAAAACTCCTTCTGTTGTTACTGAGCTCCCGGGTCACTGATTCCTTTGCCCACATGTTGATAGAGTTACTGTGTGGCCATGAGTTTGAATGGAAGGAAAGGGAGGCACCTGACAAGTGTCAGCTCTGAAAAGCAACACTTGAGCTTCCCAGGCGCCAGCACGCTGAGCAGGGTGCCAGGGCGCGGGCCAGACTGGGAGGGGAGTGGAGTCAGTGGGTGCAGCTCGTGCCCCCGGCAAGCTGACAGTCCGGCAGGGCAGGGCTCAGAGTATAAGGTGGCGCAGAGCAGGGGTCTGTAGACAACATCCTGAGGGTAAATGCCAGTTTTTGTGTAGCTCACGAGTGAAGAATCATCTTTAAATGAATGGAAAAAAAATCCTGAAAAAATGATATTCCACAACATGTAAAAATAATACATAATTTAGATTTCAGCGTCTGCCAATCAGGCTGCATTGGAACAGCCGCTGTCATTCATTAACGGATGGATGTCCAGGGCTGCTCTCACACTGAAATGCTGGGGTCAAGTGGTTGCAACAGGGACCATCTGGCCTGGAAGCCTAAAGGATATATCATCTGACTCTGTACAGGAAAAGGGTGCCGACCCCTGGCCAGTGTGACCAGCACGACGTGCTGACATGGACTAGCAGCACTGACATCACCTGGGACCTTGCTAGAAATGCAGGCTCCCAGGCTGGCCGCCCTCAGGCTTTGTGAATCCGAATCTGGGGGCCCCAGGCTCTTCTTTTCAGCTGTTCGCAGCCTCTTCCACTGAACCCACAGAATCCTCTTAAGCACAACCACTTATGACGGAGTGAATGTCATGACCCAGGAAAGCCTGAAGTGCCCTCGCGGTCCCACCACAGTGTCTCCCTTGCATCCATCTCCCTGCCTCCTCCTGCAGGACTGGGTGTTTGTGTGCAGGATTCCCGGGCGGGAGGCCAGGAGTCGAGGCAAGGGACAGGGCCTGCCAGAGTGCCTTGTTTATTAGAAGATGCTGCTGATAATTGTGTTTCAGAGGTCTGCTCACCCTGTCCTGAAACATGCGTACACCCGCATGCACACACACGCACGTGCACACGCGCACACATGTGCACTCCAAAATGTAACAATCTGTCTCTGGCTTTCCCCACAGACAACCCTGCCACTGCCACCTGTCAGCAGCCATGCCAGCTGCCCCCACATGGAGTTCCCTCCAAGGAGCCAGAGGCGTGGCTGCTGTCCCTTCCAGGAAGCACGGCGGGGGCTGCCCTGCGCTGTGGCCCCGGTGAGGCAGGTGGCCTCTGCTTGTTTCAGGAAATCAAACTCCTTCCCAACGTGTGCCAGTTCAAAAATATTCTGCTGTTTACGGAGGTGTCGTGTGGTCAGTGCACACAAGATCAGGTCCTTTATTCTTTCCAGATGAGTCTGTCAGATGAATTCTGTCCCTCTGGACGAAATGGGACTCGTAGGTGGTGGGGCTGCACGCCCTGTTTGAAACACAGGCCAGGGGCAATCGTCTTCTTTTTCTTCCTCTCATTCGCTGGCATTCCCAGTCTTGGCTTCAGGCCTGGGGTGAGGTCAGTCCACCCAACAAGAGCGGTTCATATGCAAAGGTCAGGCTGGTCTCCAAGGTACTGACAAATTTCTTGGGTGGAGCCCTGCGAAATTCTTTATAAATCAACTCTCCAATTAAAGTTGGCTGGTCGCCTTATAATGGGAAGAAATGATTCCACCGGGGCATTCCCAAACGTCCCAGGCAGCAGGAAGACAAGGGCTGAAGGACCAGTGACCTGGGTTTGGATCCTGTGACCAGGAGTTACCTGTGACCGTGGGCAAAAGAACCCTCTCAAGGTTAGAGGAGATGTGTAAGACATGTATCCTGGTGAGGAGTGTTCAGGAATTGTTAATGCCCTCCTTCTATTCCTTTGCTCATCCCACTTCATCTGATTTGAGTTACCCTGGAGAAGTTATGGAGTTCGCTCAAGGTCATAGCGCTGGCAAAGGGCAGAGCCCAGATCGGAACCCAGGGAGGTCCAAGTCCAAAGCTCGTCTTCTTTGCTTTACCAACCCACCTCCCATACATTTTAATGCATGCTTACTCACTGGCTGTTTGATGTCACTGGGTAAGGAAAATCATGCATATTTGTATACTTGACGCACTGTATTTATGCTTAAATGACTTGCCCACGTGGATACTGCCGGCCGCACAGAGCATGGGGCTGGCAGTCCGACCCAGGTCTCTGAACCCAGACCAGCGCCCTTTCCAGGGAACCAAGGATGGCACAAGGATGTGGGCACTGGCAGGGAAAGTACTGCCAGTACTTAGCCTTAAACCAAAGGCCAGTTCTATGAGATCTTAGCCGTCGACCCTTATAAGAAAAACAAATGAACAAACCAGGTGATTTGCCTTCAAATGACAAACATCAGGCAAGGCAGAGTCATAAAATGACTCTTTTAGTTTGCTTTTTTCTGCTCAGAATCATGACATTTTGAGATCTTTAGGATTCTTTATAGACTATGTGTGTGATGTACACACACACATACACACACACGCACACACACCTCTATGTACTATGAATGGAAAAAGGGGTTTGAACAAGTTCAGTGACTGAAAGTAACCTCACAGGGTAATCTGACCATTAATTCCTAACTGGGCAGGTCCTGGTGGACAGTCATGCCCCAGGCCTAACCCCCTTGGTAAAAGGTTTAACTAAATCCTGCTCATTGTTCTTGTGCATTTAGGTTAACACCCCTCTGAAATGCCAGAAGTAATTCTCTTTTCCAGACCCTTCCGAGGAAAAGGTGTAACCACCCTTAAGAGCAGTGGTCCCCAACCCCCGGGCTGCGACCGGTACCGGTCCATGGGCCATTTGGTACCGGTCCGCAGAGAAAGAGTAAATAACTTACATTATTTCTGTTTATTTATATTTAAGTCTAAACAATGTTTTATTTTTTATTTATTTTTATTATTATTATTATTATTATTATTATTTTTTGTATCTTCCTGAAGTTGGAAACAGGGAGGCAGTCAGACAGACTTCCACATGCGCCCAACCGGGATCCACCTGGCACGCCCACCAGGAGGCGATGCTCTGCCCATCTGGGGCACCGCTCTGTTGCAACCAGAGCCATTCTAGCGCCTGAGGCAGAGGCCATGGAGCCATCCTCAGCACCCGGGCCAACTTTTTTTTCTCTCCAATGAAGCCTTGGCTATGGGAGGGGAAGAGAGAGAGAGGAAGGAGAGGGGGAGGGGTGGAGAAGCAGATGGGCGCCTCTCCTGTGTGCCCTGGCCGGGAATCGAACCCGGGACTCCTGAACGCCAGGCTGACACTCTACCACTGAGCCAACTGGCCAGGGCTGATGTTTTATTTTTTAAAAATGATCAGATTCTCTCTGTTACATCCATCTAAGACTCACTCTTGACGCTTGTCTCGGTCACGCAATACATTTATCCATCCCACCCTAAAGGCCGGTCCATGAAAATATTTTCTGACATTAAACCTGTCCGTGGCCCAAAAAAGGTTGGGGACCACTGCTTAAGAGAGCATATAATCTTTCTAACTCTCCTGTAACCTGAGCCCCGCCTTGCTTTCTGCCACCTCCACACACTCTGCCTTACTTTCCCTCCTTCATTCCACATGTGTAACAGATTTTGCAAAACTCGTTCTCCGCAGCATTTGAGACTTTGCTCCCTGGCATTGCCATCCGTTTGGCTCAACTAAAGTCTTACAAAAATTCTCTATGGATTTGGTTATTTCTTATATTGACCGTACAAATAGTATACACACACACATGTGCACACGCACACACGTGCTCACAAAGTTGATTCAGTAAACACTGAATTAATGAATATTGAGTCATTGCTTCTAAGGGAAAGACAGGGCTAGGTTCCTTTAAGCCTCTGGTCACAACATTTTCATCGACCAGTCAATACCTAACCTTATTCTGTGTTTCTGTTTTTTAAAGACTATGTTTAAAATATACTGTTTCTGTTCAAAGGCGCTTTATTTAATATATATTGTTGAGTCATTAACATCGCACTCACAGACAACAGCACTGTAACTCGTGCCTGAGCAAAGCTTCTATCTAACACCCATATTTTCTCCATGAGGCTCATCACAGCCTTCTTGCCCTTAGAAACTCTAGACAGCAACTTCAGCACTATACCTGGGGGGTATTGTATATGATGAAACCACCAACAGAAAGCACAAGAATGTGCAAGTGTGGCACTCTGTGGAATGAGAAGAGGATACTTGTTTATATTTTCAACCTTTTTTTTTTTATGGCACAAACACACACTAATTACTAAGGTCAGTGCCCCTGACTAAATACAACCATTTTCATCTCATGGCACAAATAAATTAGTTACTAAAGAAGAAGAGGTCAGGGCCCCTTTTTCTTTAGTAATTAGTTTATGAGTGCATGAGAAACAAAGGTTCCTCACTGGGGGGCTGGAACCGGAAGGCAGGGCACACCTGTCCGACCACGGGAACTGCCTGTCGGTGACCCCAATTATTTGCTGCTCTGCACACATCTGTAACTGACCATGAATAGGGGTGAGAATTGATTTTGAGGGTCACAAACAAACTTTAGCGAGTAGGTGAATGTGTACTACAAAATCCACGCACTGGAATCGCTGAGAAGGGAGCACAGTACCTAAAATTTTCATTAAGGTGTAAAAGATGGATAGATTCCCCTCCCAAGGGCTCACTTAGCTCAAGAGAAGCAGAGAAAAAAAAATGAGGACCGTAGTCATCTAAACAGAGTGGCAGGGAAGATGAGAGAGGACACGTAGGAGGCGGGAGCTGAGAGGGAGGGCAGTGGAGTGGGAGTGGGTCCCTTCCTCTTCTTCAGTTTGGCGGGGACCTTGACCACGGCCTCCCTGGAACACCTTGCAGGCTGGAGCCTCTCCCTCGCTCTCACTTGCCTTGGCTTCTGCTGAGCATTAAAGAGTGACGCTCCTCTCTGGCAGGCTCCCAGATGCTGGGGAAGCTTTGATTTCTTAACGGCTCCCCTGGGCTCCATTCCTCCATTTGCTCATTTTCTAGCCCTCCCTCTCCCTAGCCATGTTATTGGGCTACCTACTCCCACTTAAGAAGCGATGGTGCCAGGAAATCTCCTTGAGTGAGTCAGCCTGAGAGAAGGGACCGGAGTCCAGGTCACCCATAGCTGATGACAGCGGCAGCCCTGGCCAAGCAGGGGTGTGCAAGACGCCTGGGCTGGTGGAAACATCGTGTGTCGGAGCTGCCACTTTGGCCTCCCAGAACAGACAGGCTGTCTGCAGGGGTGACTCAACCCTGTCATTCACCACTCCAGGCTCCTTTCAGGACAACAAACCCTGGGCATGCAGGGAGAAGTGTTAGGCTACCTGGGTCTGGGCTCATTAACCCGTGACCATGAATATGCCCTTCACCTCTCTTAGTTCAGGGACTAGCATCTGACTGCCTGTACCCCAACTCCACCACTTCCTCCCTGTGCCTCAGTTTCCTCATCGGTTAAGTGGGGATTCCAATAGTATCTTCCTCTTAGGGTGGTTCTGAGGATTGCACTCAGTGATGAGTATGTATAAAGAAAGCCCTGAGCGCAAAGCCCGCATTGAGTAAACCCTGGAGAGCATTAGCATTTAATACTACTGTGGTGATTATCATTATTACTGTTCTTATCTCGAATGGGGCTAAATAATCTCCAAGGTCCTTCTTTCCCTTCCTGTCTTGTTTTTGGAGATGCTCCTTCTGTGCAAGGACCCTTTTCCTCCCCAGGCCTTACGTGCTTATCTTCTAAGTGAGATGCTGGGACTCAAATCCTGAATGTCTGAAATAAGGATAAGGTGACTCCCAGGGTGGGGTCAGTTTGTTATCACCCTCTCTCCCAGGGACGCTGTTGAGATAAGCAGTCACATAATCAGAGCATTTATATTTGCGGTGGATTTAAAAATGCCCAGTCACTAAGCATTTACCAGGCACCTTCTGAAACCTTGACTGATTTATTCTATCATCATTACAACCTCCAGAGAGAGAGTATTGTGTCCAAATTAGAGATGAGGAAATTGAGGCACAGAGTGATGAGGCAATTTGCCTAAGGACACACTACTAGTAAATGGTAAACCCAGATTCAAACCAAAAACCTAACTCCAGATTCTACAAACTTTCTCCCACACTACACTGGCAGTTGGCCTTGAACTTGACTTCTAATCTGATGACAGTAACTTAATTTTATGCCATTCCTTTCAATGGGCTGCTCTTAGTATTGATTAAAACCATGGATTTTCATTCTTTCAGATAATGTAGGGATCATCTCCATGATATCTTAACTTTTGGGAGGGTCACAGGCCCCCTGTGAAAAGCTGGAAAAAACCCCCAAACAACTTGTTGGACCCTCTTCTTCCCCAAAACATTCATACCACATCCATAGATTTGTCTCAGTTACAGGAGGTTCAAACATCTCAGGCTAAGAATCTCACACAATGCTTAGATTCTCTTGAAACTGTCCATTAAATATTCATTGTTACTAAACTCTGTCTGCACTAATGAGAACCTCCTACCTAAAGGGCTGTCCGTTCCATCAGTGCTCACCTCTGATTGCCAGAAAGTTGCTCCTGCAATATGACTGACATTCATTTCACCCTAAATTTGCTCCCAGCTTTGCCTGCTAGATGCTGTGTAGAATCAGTCCAGTCTATCTTTCCATGACAGTTCTCTGTGCTTCTGAAGATGCTGGTGACACGGTCTTTAGCCCTTCCAGGCTAGATGCCTCTTCCCTTCTGTTCAGTTCAAATTTCCCTGAACGTCCTCGTTTGCCAACGCCTCTCTCAAACACCCAGGACTGATGTTCAGCTCAGAACCCAATACAATCTTCTGGCCATAGACTGACCAGCACATGCTCTAAGTATTAATTAGATCTCCATTAATATGTCCTAAGAGTGGGTGACATTCTTCAAGCTTTATTTTACTTCAAATTAGAACATTCCTGCCCTTTTCAACTATAACAAAGAATTGCATGGTATAGAAATGACAGTTCAGTGAGCTATCACAAAGTGAACATCCACATAACACCCGAATCAAGAACTGTACCTTCACCCTCTTTTGCCTCATCCCAATGGGCACTCTTTCCCCACTCACGAAGACAACGCCCATACTTTTATGGCAACAACGTTCTTGCTTTAAAAAAAAATGTTATCGCCTAAATGTTTATCCCACTTAACACTGTGGTTTTCTGATTTTGTATAAATGGAATCATATAAATAGGAATTCTTTTGTATCTGACAATGATGTGTGTGAGATTCACGGATGTTGTTATATATAGTTGTAGCTCATTTGTCTTCATCGTTGAACATTTTCTATTTGTCTGAATATGCTGTAATTTATGTAGATATTTATTATTAATGGACATAGAGGCTAGATCTGGGTTTTGGCAATTATGAACAAGGTGCCATAAACACCGGTGCACACATGCGTGCATTTAGGCTAAGCACACCTAAAAGAACTTCTGTGTGACTTCAGCTCAGTGGATAATATCAAGCTGTAGTCCAAAGCAATTGTACCAATTCACACTTTCACTAACGTTGTGTGTGTGTGTTCCAGCTTTTCCATGTCATCATCAACACTTAGTGTTATTAATCTTTCTAATTATAACTATTCTGGTGGTTCTATAGTGGCATCTCATTGTGGTTTTAATTTGCATTTCCCTAATGAGTAATGAAAATTGAGCCCATTTTCATCTATTTATTGGGTATTTATGTATTAGAGGTTTTGGCTACTTCTTACTCATCTGACTCATACTGAACTTGTAGCCAAACGAAATAAAGTCTCTGACAGATGCTGTTGCTTAGTCATATCTCCCTTATTGACGTCAGTTGGATTTTGGGCCCTAGGAGTAGGTCTGAACATTCTTAATCATAATGACTGCTGATATTGATTGAATGTCCACTGTGTTTCAGGCATTGAGCTTGATATGCATAATGTCTCTTAATCCTCACAAACAGCTTATGATGTTAATTCTATTATTATCTCCATTTTACATAAGAAGAAACTAAGATGGGGAGAGGCTAAGTAATTTACCTATGGTCTTACACCAGATAGATAGAGTAACCTGGATTCAAATTCATGTCCTTTTCAATTATAACATAAGGCCTCCCAAAGATGGAAAGATCTGACTGCATTAAAACATTTTCTTAATGGTTAAATAATGAATAATAACATGAACATGTAACTAGTTATCAAATGGAGAAAAATAGTTGCAAAGTATGACAAAGCATTAATGTGCCTAATATGCAAAGAGTTTTCACAAATTAATGAAAGGACAAGCATCTCATTAAAGAAACGGTCAGAGTCTCTGAGGTCAGGGACACTTGGGAAATTCTGCTCACTTTCTCAGGTTCTGTTATCCCTATAATGTATATGAACAAAATTTATGACTCTGAGAAGTTTTGCAATAAAATTTATGTTAACGCAGAGTTTTCCAAACCTATAACTATAATTATAATTCTTTGGAACTGACTTTGAAGCATGTTGAACTCTATAATAAACTAATGCTTCCTCTGGTTTATAGTCTAGCAAAACTTTCAACAAAGGGAAAAGAAAAGAAAATTCATTTTCTTCAGGGTTTCTCAACCTTGACACTGCTGACATTGGGGTTGCATAATCCTCTGTGGTGGGGACCATCTTAGGCACTGGAAGGTGGTCAGTGTCATCCTTGGCCTCCACCCGTAGATGCCAGATGCCCGTAGAACCTCTCCCACCCCAGCTGTGACAACCAGGATTGCTTGTAAGCATGGCCAATGCCTCCTGGCGGTGGGCAGAATCATTCCCCCCACATAGGAACCACTGGTCTAGTTTGATTTCTAAACAGCTCATGGTGTTCCCCATGATTAACTCCTGCCTAAATGCTCCCCAAACTGCATAGTATCTGATTTCTGTGCCTGGTGACACCTACTGTTCTCATCTCAACATAAGAGGGTAGCAGTCCTCTTTTCAAGTCTTTCTTGTGTTTTAGAACTCCTCACATTACCAGGCACACCAAACCACCGTCTGTTCCCCCGATGCGGACGTTTTTCCCCATCTTTCCTTGCCCTTGCTCCTTCCTTCAATCCACATGAAAACCCTCTTCCTTCCATTCCCATACGCCTTACTCAGCCTTCCACCAGACCTGCAGCACACATTATGCTTAATTATTTATGTGACTGTCTCCCCAGTTCCTTGAGAGCAGGGACTGGGTCCTATTCATCCTCTGATTCTCAGCACAGAGTAGGGACCGATCAATATATATGAAAAAAGGAGCAAAATATAATTGAGGATGGGTTCGTGATGTCATCCCCAGGGCCCTAGGTGAAGTTCCAGCAACACGGAGTTGGTTCATCGATAGCCTCCTTGCCAGTTTCGTCCTCAGAATGCTCGCTCTGCTTGACTCCAGGCAGCCCCCCTTCCTGAGAGAAGCTGGAACTATCACAGAAGGTACCAATTTTGCTGCTCTCCCTTTCAGCCATGAACGTGACATCATCTGCCCACTCGGCATGCCCAGACCATTCCTGATAGTTTTCTCATTCCAAACAGAAAGAGAAAAGCCCTTTTCCCTTGATCTCAGCATTTTTGTGAACCTCGGTTTTTTCTGGCTGGTGACACCCTCAATCCTTGGAGATGTGTTCTCCTTTGCACGCTCTGGGAGTCCCTTTTGGGTCTGAGTTCCTCAGAGGTGGTCGCCTCCCCCCACCCTGACCATGTGTCAGTCTCTTTAAGTATTTCCCTCCTTTTATTTCCTGCCTGGGATTATGTTAAGCTTTAGAAACAGAATTTAATTCTTGGGAACCCTCTAACTTTATCAGAATTGTCCAACATGATGGCAGGGGGTGGAAAGAAAGGGACAAGCTTGAGAAACATTAATGATGGGCAAGTGGCCAGGCTAGATGACCATTGGGACGGGGAGGAGGAGTGGAGATGACGCCCAGATTTATGTTTTGAGACAATGGGAGGATTGGTGGTTTCTGCTCCTGATATGATCACAGGAGGAGGAGGAGGAGGAGGAGGAGGAGGAGGAGGAGGAGGAGGAGGAAGAGGGGGAGGAAGAAGACGAGGAGGGGAAGCAGGCTGTCTGGGAGTATCATGGGCCTGGCCTGGGATGTTGAGAGTCTGAGGTTTTCATGGGAGACAAGGTGAAGAGGTGGAGGAAGGAACTGGGTATAAGAGCCTGATGCTCTGGATAGGAAATGCGATTGGGGCTGGCTGTCGGCGTGTAGATGCTGCTGAAGACAGGGGAATAGATGAACACTCAGACAGCATGTGCTGATGGAATGGACAGTTAAAAGTGGAGCAGGAAGAAAGGCCCCTGAAGGAAACTGAAGAAGTAAGTGGTCAGAGAGACAGAGAGAGGAGGAGAGCCAGGAGAGCTCACTGGAGAAAGTTTCTGTCCCTTTGGGACAGAAGGGATGGCGGCAGCTTTAAATGATACAGAGAGGTCGATTTAGAGGGGGACTGAAATGTGCCTGCTGGGTTAGGAGTTATTGGGGAACACAGGGAGGGCAGCCTCAGTGTATCTGAGGCGTTGGGAGGAGAGGCCGTGGGGAACAGACGCAGGGATGTATCTGAACAGGGGTTCACTCATCCACCCATGTCACCAACAACCTGAGGGGCCACTGTGCACCAGGGGCTGTTACAGGGCGTAGCCGCAGGCAAGCAGGGGAAAGCTCCTGTCCTCATGATGTGTACTTTTTAGGGAGATGTGTATGGAGGGGTGGTTATTAGCCATCTTTCCACAGAGGAGGAGGCTAAGGGAAGTTAGATGGCAACTCGCTCAAGTTCATACAAAGATCAGAGCTGGGGTTGTGCTGAGCTCTGGCCATTCTTTGCTGCCTGCAGGGAATGGATATAGGTGGGAAGTCATGACGCAGGAGGCAGAGAGGGCAGGGAAGACCCAAGATGCCAAGTGCACGATTATTCATGGCTGGGTGGGCCTTCTCCGGACAAGGCTTCTACTGGGTCCTGCTGTCCTTTATCTTGGACCCCGAGTGTTGGGCCTCATGCTTGGACTCAGGTCCCTCCAGTGCGGGCAGCAGGCACTGAGATCCACATGCTCTCATGAGGTCCTATTTGTGCCAGAAGTTTGAGAGGCAGCCTCCCCTTCCCACACTCCCCCACTTCCCTACCCCCCTTTCTTAGGAGTAAATGTCCATTCCTCTGGAGACTCTGACCCATATGTTTTGAGTGGGGTTGAATACATCTCCATGCTTGTTAGGGGTGGGCACAGGAACCCAGGCAAGGCTAGTCAATGTCCCCCCATGAGACCAGAGATAGAGATGCTGGTGGGCCACCCATAGCTGTGCTGACTATCTGAAGAAACACCAAGTAGAGATGGACAGAGTCAAGAGATACAGAGCACTGCACTCAGACCACATCGTCAGAGCTCCTGGATCCAGCCCTGTCCTAGTCTACCAAGAACTATTTCAGATTTCCTGAAAACTTGAACCAATGAAGTCTCTCTCTCTCTCCCCCAAAACTGAGTTGGGTTTCTCCATTTGCAACTGAAGCATTCTGACCAATATGTCAGCAGTGACTGTATAAAACATTATTTACTTTTGCAGAAGCTGACTGACTCCAGGGACTTCCTCCATGGAGCCAGATGCATTCGCCACCTTCTAGGTGTTAGCCCTGCAGGCGATAAAGACAGAAGCTTACAGTGTAGCCATGGAGATGGTGAAGGTACAAGGGAATCACTGCTTACAAAAGGCTTTACATTCATTACCCTGAAGCCACAACCATAGGAAACAATTAGCCGTGCTGGCTGGGTTTGGGAGAGTGGGGCCTGGGCTGGAGAGAGGTTCCATGCTAGGGGAGCTGAGAGGAAGGTGGGCTGGGAAGGAGAGGGCTTCTCTAACATTGTTCTGGGCAGGTGGGCTAAGGTGGGGCTGGTGGGGGACAGAGAGAGGGTGGCTGGCCTCCTGGAAGCTGCCTGAGCATTAAGGTGAGTATAGGAGCTGTTCTCCTACCTTTCCCATCCCGGCGTGGGCGTGTCCCAGCTTGACCACCACGGGGAAGTGCGGGGCTGCGAGCTGAAAGAGAGCAGAGGGGTCACTGGTTACCTCCCAGAGCATCTTCTCCAAGGCTCTGTGCTACACAAGGAGTCAGTCCCCTGATACTACCAGGAAGCCCCGCAAGAATGCTCCGACAGGAGGTCATCCTACTGCGTGACTCAAGACACCCGAAACGCCAACACTTCTGGCTTCTGAAGGAAGCTCAAGCCCTTAAAGCCAGTCTGCCTGGGACACCCACCAATCTGGAGAGATGGAAGAGGGAAATCAACCAATCAGTTTCACATCCTGACTGTGTGACTTTTGACAAGCTGCTACATGGATCTGTGCCTCAGTTTCCTCATCTATAAAATGGCATGATGAGTACTCATCCCATAGGGTTGCTGAGAATTATATGAGTTACGGCATGTGAAGCACATTGTAAGTACTCAGGGAGGGCAGCTCTGTTATTCATGTTATAGCTCTGCCTTCTGTCATTTCCCTCAAAACCTTCAAATACCTAGAAATTCTCATTCTCTCCCCCAAGCCCTCCCCAGGCCAGGCCGTGATGTTTCCCCATAATAGGGGCCATGCTCACTGTGGGCACGAGCGTTTATTGAGCACACCCTGTAGGGCACTGTGCTGAGCGGCTGCCCTGCGCAATCTTCAGTTACACCCGGGAGGGCAGTAGCCTGGCCTGGTTGGCTCCCTGTTGCATCTCCAGCTTCCAAAACACTGCCTGGTCTGGGAAGAGCACTTGACACGGAATCTGTGCTTCAGTCAGCCCTCTGAGCAAGACCGATACCTAGTCTGACATGGAGAGGCTGCTGTGACCGCTAAGGAAGGGTCCGCGATGGGCCACATCTATGTGACCTCACATCTATGGTCCTCATCACTCATTACCCCCATCACCCTCATTACCCCTGCAATGGCCCCATGAGGCAAGCAGGAAAGATACTTTTTAGTTAACATATTGGGATGACATTGGTTAATAAGGATATATAAGTTTCAAGCGTACAATTCTGTGATACAGCATCTGTGTATAGTAACACATGCTCATCACCTGAAGTTTATAGTCTCATAGAGAAGGTATTTCTATTCATTTCACAGACGGGAATATTAAGACTCAAAGCAGCTGCTAGGAAGGGGTGAAGCTGGACTTAAACTTGGGTCTGTTAGCTTTGAGGTTTTCTCTTAGGTCTCAGATCTTCCTGCAGCAGCTGCTGAATAGAAAACTTCCCCCTTATTCAGGCTAAAATACACCATTTCCTGGTGTCTAGAATTAATAAGTGCGTCTTAAAAAAAAAGGTCAAAATTTAAATTTGATTCCAGAAGCAATATGTACACACTATAAACAGTTTGGAAAATATAATAAAGTGCTATGTAGTTATATATAAAGAGGATACAAATCACCTTCAGACCTTTAACAGTTTTTGTGTATTAGCTGCTGGTATTCTTTTTTTTATTGGGGTGACACTAGTTAACATAATCACTCAGGTTTCAGGTGCCCAATTCTACAACACATCACCTGTACACCAGGTGTGTACACCCACCAAGTCAAGTCTCCGTCCATCACCATTTGGCCCCTACACCGTCCCCCACCTCCCCCTTCCCTACCTATCACAACACTGTTGTCCGTGTCCATGAGGTGGGTTTTTTTTTATTTTATTTTTTCTCTATCTCTTCACCTCCCTTACTCAGGCCTCCTGCACTCCAATAGTATTCTTCTTTTTAAAGAAATTTATATGTTCTCTTCTGATTTTTCTGTTCTTACAAAATTAGGAGTACTGTGCATATTCAATTTTATGTTCTTTCCAGTTAATGTTATGTGGTAACATGTTCCTGCTGGTAATGATTTGTCAGTTTAATAGCTATTAGGACATATTTCACATCAAATAAAGACTTAAAGAGCAATATTGTGGATATCACTTAAGAAATAAACCATTGCCTAAATAGTTGAAGCCCTGGATATGCTTCTTTTTTTTCTCACATTCCCTATTCTCTTATCCCAGAGGTATCCATTATTTGAATTCTGTGTTTATTATTCATTTGCATGTGTTCATATTTAACTATATATTATGGGTGACTCCCAAGCAATATATACTACATATTTTCAAACTTTATGTAAGCGGTGTCAAAAGAATCTATTATTGTACACCCTTTTTGGGTACATTATGTTTGTGAGATTCATGTATGTTGATATATATAATTCTGATTCATTTTTTTTGCTTGTTTGTATTTTTCCGAAGTGAGAAGTGGGGGATGGCAGACAGACTTCTGCATGCGTCCGACCAGAATACACCTGGCATGCCTACCAGGGGGTGATGCTCGGCCCCTCTGGGGCATTGCTCCACTGCAACTGGAGCTATTCTAGCGCCTGAGGTGGAGGCCATGGAGCCATCCTCAGTGCCGGGGCAACTTTGAGCCAATGGGGCCTTGGCCACGGGAGGGGAAGAGAGAGACAGAGAGGAAGGAGAGAGGGAAGGGTGGAGAATCAGATGGGCGCTTTTCCTGTGTGCCCTGGTCGGGTATCGAACTCGGAACTTCCACATGCTGGGCTGACACTCTACTGCTGAGTCAACTGGCCAGGGCCAACTCTGATTCATTTTCAACTGCTGCATAGGATTCCATGTTAGGAACACATTACTATGTGTCCATTTCCTGCTGACGAACATTTAGGTCACTTCTACTTGTGCAATTATAAATAATACTAGTACAAATACTCTTAAACATACTTTTCTATGCCCATGTTGGGGAGCTTCTCCAGGGTACATGTGCAGGAGCAGAATTGCTGAATTGGGGCAATGCTCATCTCAGTTTTGCTAGATCTTGCCAAATTGCTTTCCAAAGTGGTTGTACTGACTTAATGCTCTCATAATTAGGGAAAGAGCTCCCAACATGTGAGATTGAAAGTCTTAGGATTTACCAACCCAGGGGATCTGAAGTGGAATGAAAGGATACATTTGTACCAAGTGGCTTTTGTTCCCAGGCAGAATCGCCACACACAGCCATCCACTCACAGACCCTAGACTCCAGCAGTCCACTGGTCACCAGTAGAGCTTCATCTCCTTCTCATTTTAAGGTGGAGTTTGATGTGAAGGAATATGAGTCTGTTCTTTCCTCCCCGCCACCCCTCCCAGCCCGATTGTTTCCCCACACACTAACGGGTACTGGAAAGAACATGGGGGTTGGGGTTAAGCTTACTCTCTGTTTAATCTTGGGCTAGATATTTAACCTCTCTAAACCTTAGTTCTTTAATCTGCAAAGTGGGGATAATAGTACCCAACTCAGGATTGCCGAGGGGAGAAGAAACAAACTAAGGAAGCTGCTTACTACCATGTGGAGGTTCAAACACAAAGTGCAGAGTGGAACTGAGTGAAGGAAGGCGCTAACTCTAACTTTGTAGGGTGAGGAGGAGATGAAGGGAGGCGGGATGATGGAGGAAGGAGAGCAGAGTCTCCGGTCTGGCAGCATCTGGTGGTATGGGACGAAGAGAACTGAGGTCCAACAAAGGGAAATCTGGGGGATTATACCAAAAGTGGTTAAAAGCTGGCAATTTTAATCTGAAGGAACCTTAGCAGGAATGTTGCCTAGTCTCCACAGTGCCATGTTGTGGCAGGTAGAATTTCTAGGAATGCTCCCCAAGATGTCGCACAGAAGCCCTGGAGCCTGTGGATGTGCTGAGATTGTTGTACATCACATAATGATCGTTCTGTTTTATGGCACAGATTACCTTAAAATAAGGTGATTGTGTTGGAAGGGCATAATCAAATCACACGAGCCTTTAGAAGGAGAGAGCTTTCTCAGGCTGGTAGCAGAAGAGGAAGACAGAGAAATTCGAAGAATGAGGAAGACTCAACACACCACTCCTGCTATGAGATGGAGGCGGCCATGGGAGAAGGAATGTGGGCAGCCTCCAGGAGTGGGAGGCAGCCCCTGGCTGAGAGCCAACAAGGAAATGGCGACCTCAGACCTCTGGCCGCGAAGTACTGAATTCCATCAATACAGAGAATGAGCCTGGAGGAGAATCTCAAGCTCCAGAGGAGAAGGCAGGGTGCTGGCACCTAGCGTTCATGAGGCCCTCTGCAGAGGACCCGCTATCCTGGACTTCAGATCTACACAACTGTGAGCTAATAAAGGGATGTTCTTTGAAGTCGCTAAATTTGTTAGAGCAACCATTGGAAACTACTGTATTTTTTGCTCTATAAGACACACTTTTCCCCCCCTAAAAGTGGAGGGGGATATGCCCGTGTGTCTTATGAAGCAAAAAATATGGTATTTTATTAAATATTTTATTTTATTTTTTTTGTATTTTTTTTTCTGAAGCTGGAAATGGGGAGACAGTCAGACAAACTCCCGCATGCGCCGGACCGGGATCCACCCGGCACACCCACCAAGGGGCAACGCTCTGCCCACCAGGGGGCGATGCTCTGCCCCTCCGGGGCGTTGCACCGCTGCGACCAGAGCCACTCTAGCGCCTGGGGCAGAGGCCAAGGAGCCACCCCCAGCGCCCGGGCCATCCTTGCTCCAATGGAGCCTCGCTGCGGGAGGGGAAGAGAGAGACAGAGAGGAAGGAGAGGGGGAGGGGTGGAGAAGCAGATGGGCGCTTCTCCTGTGTGCCCTGGCCGGGAATCGAACCCTGGACCTCTGCACGCCAGGTCGACGCTCCACCACTGAGCCAACCGGCCAGGGCTTATTAAATATTTTAACACAGCATTTGGTTCAGAAGATTTTTTTCTTATTTTCTTCCTTAAAACCCTAGGTGTGTCTTATGGTCAGGTACGTCTAAAGGAGCAAAAAATACGGTAATTCACATGTCTTCCTAGAAACAGAAGCTCAAAGAGTGAAGTGATTGTGTTCATGCCACATGTTAGCAGAACCAGAAGCCAAGGTCGTGTGTTTTGACTCTCCATCAGGTACTCTCTCTGCGAAGGCACTCTCGTCTGGGGACCACATGAATACCTGGGGTGCAGTACATGCTTTCCCCTGATCACAACGATCAATCAAATAGGAAATCAATTCAGGGGATGCTCCTGGAGGGAGAACTGTGTGGCTGGCTCTGTGTTGTGTGCTGGGCACGACACACAGAAGATTGAGACACGATTCCTTGACCTGCAGAGATGGGCTATACAATGCAAGGGCACACAGGGCCCCACAGCTGGTAAGCTGGAGTGGGTGGAGTGATGAGCAAGTCTCCACAGGGAAGGCAGGTCCTGGGAAAGATGCTAGAGGATGAGTGGGTGGCTACAGGGGCTCAGCATTCCTCGAGGGGGTGAATGAGGCAGAGTACTGTGTTTTCCCACGGTGGGTGTTTAGAGTCTTCATGGGCTCTAATGAGCAAAGACTCACAGGAAGGATTCATCTGATGACACTTAATATGAGTTTATCTGCAATAAATCCATTTTGGACATGATTGCTAAATAACATATATTTGCACTGAGTGCCCTTCTCCAGCATTCTTAAATAAAACCCAAGAGGTGCATGATTGTCAGAAGTGGGGGGAGTAGAAATTGTTATTTGGGTTGACAGAACACAGAAAGTCAATCCAGAAAATTCTGAGAATTTACAGTAAGATATTTCAAAGCAAGCAGTTTGAAAATTTGTCTGAAGCAATGTATTTTTCTGAGAGTAGGCGAAAATTTCCTCTGCCATTTCCTTTATTATGTTGATTCATCGAGAGTAGCATTCTTTTTGGAACCATCTGGCAAAGCTCTGGGTTGGTGTTGAGGAGAAGGAGGTGGCAATTTGGGGCCAGGTGACTGGGGGTCTTCAAAGCTCAAGGGAAGAGTGTATGTGGCTTCGATGACCCAGGGGGACATAGGAATGCGACCTGCCAGCTGCAAGATGAGTTATATCAGGAGAGACAGAAGAGCCAGAGACCAGTGTGGAGCTGATTAAACCAACATGAAGTGTCACTGCTTGGGCCTGGGTTGGGAGGGACAGAGAGCAGGGAAGCTCCCAAGGGTTTTTTTTTGTTTCTTTTCTTAAGGGAAACTTAAAAAAATTGAAAGACTTTTCAAATGACCATAGAAATTCCAGATGAGGACTGCCCACAACTGCATCATCTAATCAACTCGGCGCATTGATCCACATTACTTTATAAACCTTATTTATGTGGCCAATTACAAAATGGGATATTCTGTAGTCATCTTAGGCATAAAATTTTACACCTAGGCCCTGGCCGGTTGGCTCAGTGGTAGACCGTCGGCCTGGAGTGCGGAAGTCCCGGGTTCGATTCCCGGCCAGGGCACACAGGAGAAGCGCCCATCTGCTTCTCCACCCCTCCCCTTCTCCTTCCTCTCTGTCTCTCTCTTCCCCTCCCGCAGCTGAGGCTCCATTGGAGCAGAGATGGCCCGGGCGCTGGGGATGGCTCCTTGGCCTCTGCCCCAGGCGCTAGAGTGGCTCTGGTCACGACAGAGCGACGCCCCGGAGGGGCAGAGCATCACCCCCTGGTGGGCGGAGCATGGCCCCTGGTGGGTGTGCCGGGTGGATCCCGGTCAGGCGCATGCGGGAGTTTGTCTGACTGTCTCTCCCCGTTTCCAGCTTCGGAAAAACACACACACACACACACAAAAAAAAAAAAAAAAAAAAAAGAAAGAAAAATTTTACACCTATGTTCTCATTTAACATTACTCATTCATTTTTTTCCCCTAAATTTGCCAGAGTCCATTTTTCTCCCCCTTATATTTCTCACCACTTCCCAGCCAGGTAAACTGATCTCACCTGCCTGGTGTGTCTGGGGTGTATTCCTGCTCATCACTCATTGTGCTCAGTCTCTGCAAACATTGTCGAAGTGGGTATTTGTGTTTTCAAAACTGGCTCTTTTCACTAAATAACTCAGCAGGGCTCCCCCTCTCCTACATCAGTGCAGTACCTACACTCTGAACCCAATAGTTTTAGTAGCTTCACAACATCCACAGGACACAGGTGCTGCAATTCTTCAGCCGATTTTCTATTGAGGGACATTTGTGTGGTTCTCTCTCTCTCTCTCTGCCACCACAAGCACTACATATCTGTACCCATATCCCTATAAACTAATGTCTTAATTCATGGAGGCCAGGTCTCAAGAGCTTTTCAAAGGGAGAATCTGCAGAACTTGGAGATGTTCTGATAGGTCACTAAAGTCAGTTGTTAGAACTCAAGAAAGGAAAGGGGACGCCAGGTATGACTGTACCCTCGGGGAGTCCAGTTACCGCATCACCTCCCAGGCCAATAACAGCTACATTTACTGAGCGGCTTGTAAGAGCCAGGCATAGTTCTAGGTACTTTATATAGTATGTTAGCATGCTTCCCGTGCTCCGTGTAATCAGGAGTCACAAGATCAGGTCAGACAGTTAAGGAACGATGGAGCTTCTCCACTGGCACCCCTGTCTTCTCCCCATTTCCCTTCCCAAGCTAATCAAATGGGTTTCAAGGGCCCTCCCCATTTGCAGCGTACCAGCCCCTTCCCGAACACAGGTCACAGAGAACAAAAAACATCTTGTCGGCTATTTTCTCTCTTCCCTTCCCAACAATAGCTTTATTGGTTCCCCTGGGGAGGGCGAGCCCTGCACCAGTTTCTCACAGGTTCCTGTCCCCACTCACATGCCGCTGGCTGCTCCCGAGTTCAGTGCTGCCCAATGGCATGAGAGGGGCAGATCAATTTTTGAAACCAGAGATCCCCACTCCGATAAGGGCTCCTTGCAAGGCTCTCAAGAGATCAAAATAATTGGGGATGGCCTAGTGCTCATTCTGGGTGTTCTCCTGGGGGGTTGGAGTCAGTCCAGTATGAGCCCAGACCAGCATGGTATCACCCTTATCTCCAAGCCATAGGGTTGGAGAGCTGGGACCTGAGTGGTTTGGTGCCGCTTTCCAATGAAGGAGGCCATTTCCTTGACATTCAAGACTTTCTAGAGATTTAAATATGAACAGTGTCTGGTCCTGGCTAATTGCTAGAGAAGGCAAGGCCTGAAAGAGGCTGGAGGAGGAAATCAAGGACCAAAGAAATTGGGAAGAAACTGAGAAGATTTGTAGGAGGAGCTGGCCTGTGTTCCATGCCTGCAAGATTCTGCCTGATTAGTTCTTGCCAACCTCCCTGTTTCGTCTTGTGTTCCTCCCCTCTCCCCATCCCAACTTCTGCCTACCAGTGCTGTTTCAACCCTTGAGGCCTTTCAGTTCTTTACGGAATAAGCCACACTTCCTCCAGCCACAGGGCCTTTGCACATGCTGCTCACATTCTCTGAAAGACTCTTCATAACACTTTCCAGGTCAATCCTTTCTCATAGTGAGGTCTCAGTTGAAATGCCCTGTCCACAGAGAGTGCTTCCCTAGCCACTGGTCTAAAATACTTCCTACTTGAAACTTATATAATCTTCTTAACCAATATCACCCAAATAACTTTAATAAACAAATAAAGCAGGTTCTTCCTGTTACCTTCTCTATCATACCCTTCCTAGCACTAGCCACCATTTGTAATTACATATATTTTTCCTTTGTGTTCATCTCTCCATTCCACTGCAGGTGCTCTGACAAAACCATGTGTTCTGCTGGTTTAGTTTACCATTGTATCTGCAGGCCACCCAGGCCCAGCATACTGTAGGCACCATGTAAGCAGTAAATTTGTTGGATGGGTGTTAGACCTGGCCTCCCATGACAGGGAGACATGTCTTGTGCAGACAGAAAGAACCAGAAAGAATTTAGGGACAAGGAATTGTTAAAGTTGGTTTAAGTGGAAGGCTTATTGGGTGATCAGTAGGCATTCAGGTGGAAATATGGTTCCAAGCTTGGAGGGCCCCTATGCCAAGTAAGATTATGGGCTATATTCTGTGGGTATTGGGCAGCCATTGAAGAGATGAATGCAGAGGGTAGATGCATGCAAACAGGGTTTAGGGAGACTCTTCTGGATGCTGTGGTAACAGCAGCCCTGACTTTTGGAGCATTTACATTGTACCAGGCTCAGCGCTAAACACTTTACATATATATAGTGCCTCGTTTAAATCTCTTGACACTTCTATGAGGTAGCTCCTATTTTTATCCCCACTTATGTCTACATACAAGGACATAAAGGCCAAGAGAGGTAAAGTGTCTTGCCTAGGATCACTCTGCAAGAGAGTGGAGGAGCTAGGATTTGGCCAGAGCCACCGCCCAGAGCCCACCACCCTGCCAGCAAGCCCACTCTTCTGCTTCTGTATGATCATGCTCACCACTGCCATGTGCTTCCCACGTGCTCAGGACGGTGTCCACTTATTTCATTCCATTCAAATAGGTGGGTGGAGGCCAGCAGACTCATTGGGGCTGGATGGGTTACAGTAATAGCCAAGTAGTTCACAGCTCAGGGGAGCATTATGAGCTCTGGAGCCAAAAGGACTCCCAGAGTTCACATCCAGTTCCAACACCGATGGTTATGAACAATTGGACTGGCCATTGACCGCTCTGTGGCTCAATTTCCTACCAGTGAAGGTCACTTGAGAAATCGACATTATAATAAATGTTAGTTACTAACTGGTCACTGCTTAAATTGGAGAGACTTAAATTGAGTTAGAGTATGTCTAAGGCCTGGCACGTAATAAGGTGGCAACCCATACTGGTTGCTATTGCCTCAATCTCAGGGAAATGGTGACCAGCGTGGGTAGGGGAAGTCAAAGGCCGATCAACAAGACGCAGCCTCTTCTTGGATGTAGGAAGGGGAGAGATTTGGGGAAGGAAGCCCGATGCCCAGGTGGTAAGCAGGAAGTGGGATGATGCCTTTGACAGAAATGGGGCAGCCGGGTGATGGGGCTTGTTATAGGCATTTAAAAAGATTCATTCAAAAGAGAGAACAGAGACTTCCCGACAGCCGCTTGACAAACCTTAACTTTGGTATGCAGCATCTGACAGAGTCTTCTTGGAATTTAAGCATTGCACATAAGGACACCCCTGAAGGGAAGGACAAGATGACCTTTGACAGTCCTTTCCAATCCTTTCATGTTGTGTCAAACCTATAAATACCACCTAGATGACTGAAACGTATACAGAGAAAACAATGTCGGGAGAGACTCCCTCCCCACAGCTCACAGGGCTCCGTGTGATCGGTCTCTGCCTTCTTCCCCAGCCCCATCCCACCTATGGCTCCCCGTCAGCCTCTCTGTCCCCGGTGTATGGCTTGCTTTCTGGCCCTGATGCTAGCTCTGTTCTCTCTGGCTACAAGGCCTTTGGGATACCAGCCTGTCCTCGGTGCCTGGAATGCTGTCCTGCTTCTCCTACCCTGGCTTCAGATAGCAGCTCCCGCGTCACTTCCCCAAGAACCTGGCTCTCACCTCCCAGCCTAGGTCATGCCTGCTCGCCTCTTTCTCCTTCTTAGCATGGCTGCCATTTAAAAACTTATGTTGTCGGCCTAGCGTGCGGAGGACCCGGGTTCGATTCCCGGCCAGGGCACATAGGAGAAGCGCCCATTTGCTTCTCCACCCCTCCGCCGCGCTTTCCTCTCTGTCTCTCTCTTCCCCTCCCGCAGCCAAGGCTCCATTGGAGCAAAGATGGCCCGGGCGCTGGGCATGGCTCTGTGGCCTCTGCCTCAGGCGCTAGAGTGGCTCTGGTCGCAATATGGCGACGCCCAGGATGGGCAAGCATCCCCCCCTGGGGGGCAGAGCACCGCCCCTGGTGGGCATGCCGGGTGGATCCCGGTCGGGCGCATGCGGGAGTCTGTCTGACTGTCTCTCCCTGTTTCCAGCTTCAGAAAAATGAAAAAAAAACAACAAAAACAAACAAACAAAAAAAAAACACAAAAAAAACTTATGTTATAAATGTGCGATTGCCGGACAAATGTGTGACCTCCTCACAAGACTGTGCGTGCTGTGTCCACTGGTCATCATTGAACCTTCAGGCCTCTCATGAATTACATACCTGCCCCCTGAACTTGGTCCCCAGGTGGTCCTGCCATCACCTGAAACTCAACATTTCCAAGTGACTTCATGAACTCCCATCAAAAATGCTTTCTCCTCTTCCTGTGTCCCGATCTCAGTCAATGGTCTCACCACTCACCAGGTGCCCAAGATCGAGATCCCACCAGCCTTCTCCATTCGTGTGTCTGCCCTACACCAGGTTTGGCACACAGGAGGGGCCCAGGAGACATTTGCAAATGCGGTCTGTGGTCTCAGCCAAATCTGATGTCTCTGCCCTTAGAGTCCCACCTCCGAACCCACTGCATCACCTCTGCTTACTTTTAGTGTTTCTTGGGAAAATACTGGTAGCATATTTAGATAAATCAAACTATAACCCGCCCTACCAAAATACAAACATTCTTTTCTCTTACATTTCCTGTTTCCTTGGGAAACAGAATAGTCAAAGATAAACAAACCAATAAAATGGCAATATTTGTCTGCAAATATGCTTTTCTAGTTCTTGTCCGTGTGATGTTTATGGCTCAGACAGGTTCAGGCTGCCAGCCCATCTCCCATGAGATTCTCCTGGGTGCCCTATCACAAGTCAGACAACATCCTCAGTGAAATGGTGTTTCTGGGAGGGTCTGAATGACCCAAAGTGCCAAAGACCACCTTGAATCTCATGGACATATACAGCCATGGATTCCAAAACCCTTGGTTTTCCATTGCAATATTCCTTTATGCCCAGTCTTGTTCCAGCTCCATTTCTAGATGGAGAAAAGCCCCCCTTTACAAGTCAGATGGTCCCACTGTGGGAAATTAGTGTTCCTCTTCTTAGTGACGTCAGAAAATAGCTAAATAATAATAGCAATACTCTTGTTGGTGTTGCATAGGAAAAAAATACTCCTTCTTTGGAGCTATAAACAAAGGGAAGTATTTCCTCTGATTCAGAGAATCTCTATTTGTGGAATGCCATAGAATAAGGAGGAAGAGCGAATGCAGGCTTTGAAGCCGACAGTCTTGAGTTTAAATACTCTTGGTGTCACTCCCTATTGGGGTACCCTCGGGCAAGTTTCTTAACCTCTCAGGGTCTCCACTGCATCATCTGTAAGTGGGAATGGGCACACCAGCAATTAAGGTTATCTTGAAGTTTGTATATCAAATATGTGCTACATAGAGCTGGATCCTATCCAGAAATTCTCTGGGGGTGATCTGAACCAATATGCACTTAAAATCATTCCCCCCAAACCCAAATAGCCATCTCATACAGTTTATGGACATTGTTTTTACTTTTTTTAGAGCTTTCCTTTTTGTACTATGTGTTGTAAAATCTGCTTTGAAATTACTTTAATACTTTTTTATTTTTTATTAAGTGAGAGGAGGGAAGGCAAAGAGACAGACTCCCATATGCACCCTGTCCGGGATTCACCTGGCAAGCCCCCTATGGGGGATGCTCTGCCACCTGGGGCTGATATTTTTAGCACTTGAGGTGGAGGCCATGGAGCCATCCTCAATATCAGGGCCACTCACTTAAACCAATTGAGCCATGGCTATAGGAGAAGAAGAGGGAGGGAGGGAGAGAGAGAGAGAGAGAGAGAGAGAGAGAGAGAGAGAAGGGAGAGGCAGGGGTGGAGAAACAGATGGTTGGTTCTCCTGTGTGCCCTGACTGGGAATTGAACCCAGGACATTCATATGCTGGCTGACATTCCCACTGAGCCAACCGGCCATGGCTGCTTTGAAATTATTTTAAAAATTAAACTGATATAATGGATTGAGCTGTCATATTTATTATATACAGAATGCTTCTATACTTATTTTCCTGTGCAGGAATAGACTTCAAACTCTAATGATTGAATGCTGCCTGGTTTTTATCCTGCAAATCTTTCATAACTTTTGATTTAATTCAGCGAGATCTGATCTATCACAGCTGCAGTGACAGTGTCTTTTTTTTAAAAAATAACAGCCTTATTAAGATACAATTCATGTACCCATAAAATTCACCCCCTTTAAAGTGTACAGCACCGTGTTTGCAGTATAGTAACAGGGTTGTGCCACTATTATCACTATTATCTCATCTCAGAACCTTTTTTATCACCCCGTACCCATTGCTGGTCGTTCCCCATTCACTCCTGCAGTCCCTGGCAGCCAATGGTCTACTCTCTGTCTCTATGGATTTGCATATTCTGGAAATTTCATATAAGTGGAATCATACATTTGAGACCTTTTATGATTGGTTTCTTTCACTTAGCATGATGTTTTCAAGATTCCTGGATAAGCACTTCCTTCCTTTTTTGTTGCCCAATACTATTCTAGTGTACGGACGGTGCCTGACTTTTATATATGCCTTGGAATGGCCTGGATATGCATTTCCAGTGACTGCAAACCATGAAGGCAAATGAACACTCATATGCCTGGCTGACATTCCCACTGAGCCAACCGGCCATGGCTGCTTTGAAATTATTTTAAAAATTAAACTGATATAATGGATTGAGCTGTCATATTTATTATATACAGAATGCTTCTATACTTATTTTCTGTGCAGGAATAGACTTCAAACTCTAATGATTGAATGCTGCCTGGTTTTAGTGACTTTGGGTGAACAAGGATAAGCCTTTGGCAATGCTGTGGGTCAGAGATACTTACAGTACTCAGCTGTGCATCTCAGGACTCTAGCTCTTGGGAGGGAGGAGGGTTTTCACTGGCAAATCAACACTAGTTTGCAGGTACTTGCATCCTGCATGTGTCAAACCTTGTCGGCAGCATTCCCTGCTGTTTTCAACTCTTGTAAGCAGAGGGGCTGAGCCAAGTCATTAGTCCAATTACAGAAGCAAGGAAGGTCTCTGCCTGTGGCATATTCTTACTGACTTTGTTGTCCTGTGAACAGGTTGGTAAAGAAAAGAGCTAATAAGAACATTTGGGGGCCAAAGAAGGAAGAATTGATAAACACTGGTAAGGGGTACCCATGAGCCGAGTAAGAGAAAGTTGTCTCTGGTTCTCCCTCTCCCTTACAAAAACCATTGCCCCATCCTCCTGGAAATGACCTTAATTTTCCAAACGCCCCTGGCTTACTTTGCAGCCACTCAGAGAGAAAGGTTTGATGGGTGGATTTTTCAATCCTATCAACAAAGCCGACACCGGGATTGCCCTTGGTGTCTATTCCCCTGTTTGTTTGTTTGCTCGCCACGAGGGCAAGGCCCGTATCTGTGCTGTTCATTGTTTGCCCAGCACAGAGCACATGTTCAACGTTTCCTGACTGCATTTACTGAATGAATGTAGAAACACAGAGCGCGGAGAGCTGTGTAAACATCAGGTGCTGTTATTATCACAACCACCATCACCGTGGTTATATACTGACTGAGTTACTTCTAGAGGTGCCCACCCCCCTGTAGGGAACCTCTGTCATGCTAGCTGACTAGAATTCTCTTGGTGTCTTTGTCCTTCTTCAGGCCCACCAGGGCACCCACCCTTGCTCTGGCATCTCTGTCCTGCACCCTGCCACCTATGGAGGAGGCTGTAGGGCACAGTGGAGTGGACAATCAGGATACAGGCTGCCCAGGCTGAGCACTAGGCTCTACCACTGCTGAGTTGTGCGTCCTTGGTCAAGTCACTTCACTGCTCTGTGCCTCCATCTCTGCATTTACAGATAGGACTAACAGTAGTCTGTTCCACACAGGTTGTCTCAGGGTTTAAATGAGTTAATGCACATAGAACACTTAACAGGGCACACAGAGAGGGCTAGAATCACAATGGGTGTTGGTATTATTAATGTGAACCCAGCACTATTCTCACGCTGCTGTTCTGTCTCCCTCCTTCCCTGCTCTCGGCTTCCCAAGGTGACACCTGCCAAGAGGAATCTGGGCTTCCATGTCAGAGGCTGGCAGGGGTTTAATGGGTTCCCCACGCGGCCATAAAGCTGCAGCAGATGGATGTCTGTCAGCAACGGGGAAGGACATCCTGAGGTGATGATTCTGAACTTAAAGGGAAAGATGGATGAGGGTCATTCCAGCTTTTTCCTAGGCCTGGGCTCAGGCAGCTCTGCTGGGACCCAGGGAAGGAATGAGCTCACCCTTACAAGTCACCCCAGTCACCAAGACCCCCACTTTTCTTCATGACACTATACTAGGGTCTCCTGCCTGACCTGGCAGATGGCTCCTGTCCTACCTGAGGGGGTCATATGTGGGGAGCAACCCCCAGATCATTCAGCACAACAGAGCTCCATCATGGCAGAGCAGGGAACTGAGCCTGGAGACCCTGTGCAGGGTCATGTCTCCAGATCACCCCTCTACCCCCCTTTCCTCCGCTTTCATAGTTATTAATGAGATAAAAAAAAGGTGATGGGCACTTCATCAACTTTATAGATAAGGAAACTGAGGTGCAGAAAGAAGGCATTGCCCAAGGCTACACAATGGAACTGTGAAACCAAGCCTTTAACTCCGGGGGGAGGGCCCCCTTCCAAATCAGAATTACTTCTGTCCCAGCCCCCGTCTTCTCCACTTAAGAAACAAATGTCTTTTACAGAACACGCACTGTGCCCATTCTGTGGAAGCAGCCCCTGACTCCAAGGAGCCTCGTCTTCTGCGAGTTCCAGTCACACGTTGGGAAAACAAGTACTGTTCAATTTATGCTTTCATTATTTTCTCATACTTTCTGACATAAACCATTTCCTATGAATCAAAGTTATTAATTCTATAGCTTAAGTCTCCTCTCACATTCATCAAATTGTTAGGGTGGTGTGGAGCTTAAAGAATACACCGAGCTTTTACTGGGAGTTGACTGTGTGACACTCTGCTAAGTGCTGATGAGCAGATCCAACGGAGCCTCCTGACAACCCTGTGAGGTGTACGGAAGAAACAGGGCCCGGGAGGGGCCCCAGGTCCACAGCGTGACGGTGAGAGTGACGGCCTCGTTCCGGAGGAGGTGAGAACCGGCCGGCGGAGGCGCAGCTGGGGTGTGTGCTGTTGGGGAGTGCCCTCCAGCGAAGCACTAGGACTGGTCTTGACAGCTGGTCACGTCACCTTTACAACCCAGCTAATGCCACCCCAGTGTTCAGAGAGGATATGAGACGGTCGTTTCCCCACTTCCCTGCAGGGAGCAGAGAGCTGGGGAGAGGAGGGGTAGTCTGGGGCTGGTTCTCACCCTCCTTTCCACACTTCATGCTGTACCTCCTCTGGCCCTCCTGGGCGGAGGGGTGGGCGGGCAGGACAGGACAGATTCTCAGTGACAAATTGCAGGAGCTCAGTGGGGTCTAGATTCTCCATGTGTTCTCTAGGTGAAGGTGTAAAAGTGAATGAGGCTTAAAGCGAAGCTGGGAGACCCACCCTGGGTCATGACACAGCAAGACAGTGACTTCCTGGGAGCCTAAGGCTTCCGAGGAATGTTGAGCGGCAAGAATTTTGGGCAAGTTCTGGGAGGGAGAGGGGAGCACTCCTTGGTGCCCAGCTGGGAGGTGGAGGGGGTATGACACAGCCTAGTGTCTGTGGATGGGGTCCCCGGGTGGGGTGAAGGGTTCCCAGGCTTGTTCTCCTGCACAGGGCGGCAGAGGGGAGGGGTGAGGAGGAGCCCCAGGTCAGCAGTGCAGAGAGCTGCTCCGCAGCCCTTCACTGCAGGGGCTGGGAACTTTCCACTGTCTCTCACACAGGGGAAAACTACCAAGACCCGATAGACACTGGGGCCCGTGCCAGAGGGCGAGGCATGTGTCTGGATGCAGGGGCCCCTTAAATGAAGGAGTCATGTCAGCCATGATGATAGAGGCCAACGATTGTCCAGTGTCTACACATGGCAGGCTCCACAGCAGCTGAATAGACACATCTCATTTAATCCCTACGAAAGCCCCGTCACAGTGCTAGTATTATCCTAATTCGCAAATGGAATTAAATATTTTTCTCAGGTTGGCTGAGGCCAGAGTCCATACTTTAGGACCAGCCTGCCTTTTCACACCAGTCACAGAGAGGACCCAAGCCCTACCCTCAAGGGCCTCACAAGCTATTAGGGGCAGCAAATCTATACACAAGTGACTTAAACTCAACAATGTAAACATTCAAGAGACTTATGAAGAAAAGGCTATAGAAGCAAGGAAGATGAGTGGCCTTCTGTGAAAAAGGGAGGTCACTGGAAGAGGTGTTATGGACAAGGGGGCATTTGCATTGGGTTTTGATGGTCAAGCAGGAGTTTTTGCCAAGTAGAGGAAAAGGTGATCTAGGCAGAAGTATCCACAAGGGAAAAGGCCCAAGGATATGAAAGTTCCCAGAGAACTCAGGGAACGTCAGGGGTCGAAGGACAGGGGTGGGCAGTCCTGGGAGAGCAGGGCTGGCCGGGGTTTCACATTCGAGAAGAACTTCAACTTTGGGCTCTTGAACGCTCTTTCCACACAGTCGTTGTACTGTGTGTGTGTTGAAAACATTGGTTTGTTCAATGTACAAATTCAAATTGTACCACAGATTTGGTTAACTTGTTTTGGAACTTTTAAAAACAAATCTGGAGCCTCAGAAAACAGACTGTCTTCATCTTTCATAAATACATACTGAAGTATTTTCAGATGAAAGGATATCATGTCTTGAATTTGCTCTAAAATAGCCCAGCGTGGGGTGGGGATGCGGAGGTGACAAGGTTGGTGACGGGGATATGAAAGTTCATCAGTTTTACTCTCTTCACTTTTGCGTATATTTGAACGTTTCCATAACAAAATAGTAACTTTAGAGAGCCCCCTTACTGTGAGGGATCCTGGGGAGCCTCAGGATGTCCCTCATAGCGGGAGAGAAGGATGAATGATGGGGAAGGAGGGGACACGGGGCTGAAGAGTAAACTGAAGCCAAATTGTAAAAAGGCTTGTAAACTATTCTGAGCTGTTTGGAATTAATCCCACTAATGATGGGATGCCCAGTGCAGAATTTTTAGTAGGGGAATGACACCATTAGAGTCACATTTATGAAAGAACGCTTCTAGCTGGTGTTTGGAAGACAGAACGGGTATATCTGTGTGGGGAGGAGGGGTTGGGGTCAGGTGGGGGGCCAGCCCAAGGCCTGCAGAGAGCGGTTCAGCTGCTCCTCCCCACTGGCCCTGGGCTGTGCCACTGGGGGGACCAAAGTGGAGACTGCGGCCTTGGGGAAGAAAGGAAGGATGGAGCTGAGCAAGACCTCTTTTATCTTTGTCCTCCCTGCATTGCACTCTATTGTGGTTACCATCACCAGAAGTTAGTGCTTACTGCAATATGTCGATGAGAATTAACTACTGACGGTCTCTCTGGCTAGGCTAGGTGTGGCCAGATCTTGCCTATCTTCCTCCCTCTTGTTTCCAGAACTGGTATAGTACCTGGCAAGTCAACTGTTCAGTGAATGGATGAACGCATAGCATAGGGCTGTCTCTCTGGTCACTCAACCAAGAGGGACACGCAACATTGATTGGGGACCAGCTCCACATTGAACACTTTGCCTGCTGCACTTTCATTTTTATTTCCTTGTTTATCCTTCCCAGCAACTCTGAAAGTTAAGGCATTATTGTGGTCATTTTGCAGATGGAAAAACTGAGGTTCAGAGAGATTAGGAAGTACCGCTAAGCTCACCCAGCACGGCATCCAACACACAGTAGGCCCTCAGTAGATGTCTGTGGTTGGGCTGAACTGGTGTCAAATCACAGGACACTACAACCAAGGGTGGGCAAGGAGGGCTCAAGTCTCCCCGCAGGAAAAAGCAACTTCCTTGCCGCACAAGAGCTTCTGAAAAGGCAGTGTTTCTAAGCCGTCAGGGGCTGGGGCCAAAACAAAACAAACCAGGAGCAAGGTTTGTCCATTAACCTGTCAGCCCCCGAAACTTATGTCTCCATTTCTCCCTGGGCTCCTGAGGAGGTGCTTCCTCCACTGCAGATGGAGAGTGTTCGTCCCCCTTCTAAAAAAAAGCTCCTAGATGCTTTTAAATTAGGCAAATGAGCAAGGGCAACGTTTATTTTTTTTCCTCTTTCATTTTGAAAGTGCGTGGAATGCCAAAAGGCCGTTGGACGGAATGTTCAGAGGCCACATAATAGAACGACAGAGGCTGCCAAGCTCCTAAATCACAAACCAGACAGGACAATCTTACCCGTGGGGACTTAGAGACCCCTGGACCAAGAGCCATGAGTCCCTGACAAGTGGAAAGATGGCCCACAGCCCGAGGTCTCAGCCGGAAAGGACATCCCTACCTCGAGGAAATTGCAAGTGGGCCACCGCTTCTGGAGCTCACCTCTGTGAGAGCCACCTGGGGGTGGGGGAGCAGGAAAGTGGGGGCCCTTCTGTAAGATTTCAGGGAGCTGGTCCAATGCCAATATCTCCTTCCCGAACGTCAGTTCACTCCTGGATCTAAGTGAACGACTTCAGACAATAGAATGGCTCTCACTGTAGGTGTCCCCTGACCGCTGGTATTCAAAGTGTGGTTCAGCAACAATATCATCCGAGCTCTTGTTAGAAATACAAAATCTCGAGCCCCCACCCCAGGCCTACCGCTCAGATGCTGCAGACGCTCAGGCGATGCGTGTGCAGGTTAAAGTTTGAGAAACACTGGTCTCCTTACCTATTTAATCTCAACTAAGTTCCTTTTCCTCTGGACTTTAATTTATTTATTTATACAATAAAAGGCACTAATTTAAATGGCGTCTAGATGTGAAGTCCTGTAAAGTTCAAGTCCTGCTTAATAAACACCAGTCTTTGACCCCGAAATGCACACAGGAGTTCCATCCCTGTTCTGATGTCGGGTTCTGATGGGTCCGATAATCAATGAACATGAGCCCAGGGAGGGTCACTGGGCCGAGCTGTGTAAAGGTGATGTGGAAGTATGATCACGCATCCTAGGGTACCCAGGACAGCCCCACTTGAACATATGGAGTCACATTATCAACCCTCAAATCCCACATTGTGGCTGGGGAAATAGAAGCTCCAGCAACATTAGAGTCTCAGCTCATAGACTGACTATACTGATGGTTCCAATGAATGTACCCAAGTCCTTTCCAATGTGACTTTACAGGGCTTTCCAACAAGGGGTGGGGTCTGTTTTGCCACCCTTGAGTCTAGGATGGCCTTGTGGCTTTTTTGGCCATGACAGTACAGCAGAAGTGGCGCTGGGGTTCCGAGCCCGGTGCCCGTGGGCGCAGCGTGAGAGCAGGGAAGTCTCGATTTGCTGTGACACCCGTGTTAAAAGGTGGGTGATGCTGCTTGGGGGTGTTGAGGCAGGATAGCACTGTCCCGAGAGCCAGGAAAGGCTGGGTCCTGGTCACCTTTGTCTTTTTTCTGCCCCTTTCTTGGGGCAGGAATGAACCAGAAACCCATTCACACTAGGGTGAAAATGACTTTCTCCTATTTTAACCCACGTTAGGCATTTTAAAAAGGGGATCAATGACTTTGCTAAAAGACTGGAGCTCTAACGGCAGAGAACCTCAGCAGGGTCAGCAGGACCGCCTGGATTCTGTGCTTGCTGCTCACACATGGCTGTGTGGGTGCTGGTCTGCACAGGGACACCTGCCTGAGAGGGCAGAAGGGGGCTCAGCCCAGTCCAAGCCTCATTTGCTGAGCCATGTCCCTGGGCGTGAGGACTGCTTTTCAGCTCGAAGGGAGCACTGACTTCCCCAAATCGTCTCCCTCATTGGAGGTGTCTCTTTTCTAATTCATCCTAGGTCTCCATATATGTTCATCTCTACTCTAGAGAGAAGGACAAAGGAGCTACAGGGGTGGCTGAGAGGGGTGTGCAGCATCTGCTGGGGACCAGCTCCGCGCGGGTACTACCTGCTGTACTTTCAGTTCTATTCCCTGGTTATCCTGCCCAGTAAACTCTGCCAGTTAGGTACTTTATGGCCATTTTGTAGATGGGAAAACTGAAGCTCAAAGAGATTAAGAAGCACCCTCCAAGTTCACCCAGCTAAGAAGTAGAGGAGAAGGCATTCCGACTTAGTCTGTGACCATCCCGATGCCCGGGTGAGACTTGCCAGGGTTGAGAGTGGTAACTGATAGGGGCGAGTCCTGGAGTCAACTTCACCTGCGTGACCTTGACATCTCCCTACCTCCGGAACAGGAAGGATGGAGCGCGCTCTGTAAGTACAGGCTGGGGAGGGGGCGGTGGTTCTGAGGCCCTGTTTACTTATAGTTGCACAGCTGGGCTGGATTAGTTCAGCTTCATAAATAGCTCTCGAAAACCAGCGGGTTGGAAAAGTCCAATTTGTCCTGGAGAATGTGCAGAGGCCCCACCCACTCGCACCAGGGTCCCCTGCCATGTATCCGTGCCTGACCTCTCTACTTTGTGGCCCATCTCCACCTCCTTCTCTGGGCCGCAATCCAGAAAGATCTCTTAGCATTTCCCTCCCTTCCCACCCCCATCCCCACCTTTGTCAAACTCTGGAAAGGCCAAATTAGAAGGCAGAGAAGAGGAAATTCCTCTTAGGCTGATCTGCCCGGATCTGCCTCATCCCCGCGAGGCCGGGGCACTGCCGACACCAGGGCCTGTATCTGGGCCGCCAGTGAAGCCCACGCACTTGATTCCTGAGGGGCAGCAGAGACGGGGCCCCGAGGCGGCCTCCGAGGAGGGCAGCTGGAATGTTTTCTCACAGTCACACTTCCGTGAACATTCCAGAAAACTAGGGCCTGGAGGGATTCACAAATCACAGATCCCGGCTTGCACAGGGGCCGCAGACCTCCAGAACCCAGATGCAAAAATGCTCCTTTGTACGTGTGAGGGGAGAGGCTCTACGAGTGTCTTCTGTTCCTATGAAGGGGGCTGAGATGCTCCCACTCAAAGTTAAGAATATTGGAGCCTGACCAGGCGGTGGCGCAGTGGATAGAGTGTCGGACTGGGATGCAGAGGACCCAGTTTGAAAACCCCGAGGTTGCTGGTTGGAGCATGGGCTCACCAGCTTGGGCGCGGAGTCACTGGCTTGAGCATGGGATCATAGACATGACCCCATGTCTCTGGCTTGAACCCAAAGGTCACTGGCTTGAAACCCAAGGTCACTGTTTTGAGCCCAAGGTTGCTGGATTAAGTAAGGGGTCACTTGCTCTGCTGTAGCCCCCCCCCCCCCCCCGGCCAAGGCACATATGAGAAAGTAATCAATGTAACAACTAAGGTGCTGCAATGAAGAATTGAGTCTTCTCATCTCTCTCCCTTCCTGTCTGTCCCTCTTTCTGACTCTCTCTGTCAAAAAAAAAAAAAAAAAAAAAAAAAAGTTAAGAACATTGCATACTTCTACTTGATCTTATATTTTTTGTAGAAGGGGAAACTGAGGTCCAGAGAGGGGAAGTGTCATGCCCAAGGTCACTGAAGTGACCAAGCTCACTCAGATTAGAGCCCCTCCTGCCGCCACCAAAAAGTGGTATGGGAGTTACTTTTGCTTCCCAAACACATTTTCTCAAAATGGGGCCTTTCAACAGGGTTTAACCACAAAAGGTTGACCAGATAGGTGTTGTAAGAATAAAGATGTTAGCAGAAGCGGGAAGGCAAAATTGTGAACTGTGGGCAGAAGGTAAGTAGTCGAAGATTGTCAAAGGAGAGATCCTTTTGAATATATAGCACATATGTGCCCAATCAATGGCAGTTACCCCCCACCCCTCACCCCAAGCTGCCCGCCTAAGCCCAGCTGGTGAACCTAGATGTGCCCCTGGGTCCCTGGAATTCGGAGTGCTACATCCCAGTTCATTGCTTTTCCCTCCTTGCCACTCATTCAGCCAATATTTGTTGACTTCTCAGCTCCATACCAGAGGCCAGGCTACAGTAACGAACCGGGTTTCTGCCTTTATGGAACTTATTCAAATGGAGACAACTGGTAGGTCTTTATAGTAATAAGAGGGGACATGGGCCCAGGGTGGAGTGGTACCACTCCATCGGTGTAAGTCTCTCCTTGAGTCTGAGGGGGCCTCTCCCTCCCCCATGAGGGTTCAGATGGGAAGAGATGATAGTAATGCTCATTTGTTTCAGATGTGACATCCTCCATCTCAGTAGGGTCCCCGAGGTTTTCCTGCCTCCAAGGACACTGCAGACTCCCAGCTCAGAGCAAATGATACTCATGAGCATGCCACCCTTTCTTTCTATGAGGCAATCCTCAGAGGCCTTTGCCAAGACAAAGTGTTTGGCCTTCTGCCTTGAAAGTTGATCCTCTTCTGAGTCTGATAATTGCTTTTCTGAAACACAGGGACAATGACATCATTGCTCCCTCCCTGGCTTGGGGATTTGATGGTCAGCATGAAGTCAGGTTTGGACCAATGCCCACTCTTTGCCAATGCCCAGGGAGGTCTGGGGTAGGGGCCGGGAATGAAGCAAGCTTGTGAGGGAGGAGTGGGCTCCATAAGGTCTCCAGCAGCTGAGGGGGGTCATTTTCCAATCTGTTGCTGGGATCTGGGTCTGCCTTGCTGTACACAGGAAGGGCAATATTCTGATGAGGGTTGAGCTGATATTCAGTGGATATGTACCTGCCTGGCTATAACAGTTGTTAAAGTATTAAAGTACTTTCATTCCCATTGGTAATCACTTGCTGGAGTGCCTTCCTGCCATCCCACCTGTCCTGATATCTCTCTTGGGCCATGTCCCCACAATTCCTACAACCCAGCACCTCCAGGGACCTGTCCAGGAGTCCTCTGATGGTCAATGCATATGCCACACTGCAGATAAAGTGTGGCAACTACTTACACAGGGATGTGAAAACTCTGGCTGGTCTATAGGTGGCCAGACCCCTGCAGGGAGGCATTGCCATGTGAGATGGGGCCAGACCTGCCTCTTAGGCTCCCATGCCTGGGCCCTGCCAAGAGGAGCTCCCTTTGGTCACTGTGGGGCTAGGTCCTTATATAACAAATGGTTAACGTTTCCTTTGCCCGAAGCTGGCAGGCACCTCAGAGGTGTTCTAGTCCAGCCGACTCCTTGTACTGAGGAGACCTTGCAGCTCTCAAAGAGTAAGTCATTTGTTCAAAGCAGCAACTTGGTGACTGGTCTGAGCCTTCTAATTGTCCTTGAGGTCACGACACTCAAGATAATATCTCTTGTACCCAAAGGGGCCTGACTTTGGGGTGAAGGATCATGATGCTGACAGGATCTATTTCTTTTACCCGGAGCATAAATTTCCCAAGAAGAAAAAGCAAGGCGGCGTCATGTAGTAAAAAGAAACGTCTGGGCCAGAGATGGTGAACCTGAGTGCTTCGAGGGGCCAATGAATGGCTGATACCAGCGGGGAGGAGGTGGCATCATCGCCATGATACCCAAGGCGAGCAAAGGCCATGAAGACATTCCAGACATTCTCCTGCCCCTCCCTGGCTCCCTCTGGGCACCCATGGCCAGTTCAGCAGAACAACCAACATCGTCTCTTGCATGAATGGATTTCTGATTAAGCCCCTGCAGGGAGTCAGGCACATGATGTTACTGAGGAGCTGGGCAGGTACCTAAGCCGAGGTTTCTATTTGGAAGCGCATGGGCTTAATGTGGCCTGCAGGTTAGTTTCACAGAGCCGACCCAGTGTTGCTGATTTTTAAAAAATTGGGTGGCTCCATGCCTGGGAGGGCTGTGCAATCAGCGCTGGTGGGAGCTGGGATTGAATGAAGGCTGAGACCTTTTCCAAAGTACAGACAAGAGTGAGGAGTTCTCAGTGATTTTCACCTTCAGTTGAGGAAGACCGACAGCGGGTTTCTTTGCAGGGAAGACAGGAAGGTTGGAACTCAGATGGACACTTGTCCAGAGGTGGGAGGGTAGGGGTCACTGTGGACACACTCCTGTTGGGGGATGTCGAAGCATGGAGTCGAGGGACTGGCACACCAGGAACCCTGGGGTTTCCGGTCCGGAAGAGGCTTTGCAGGTGTCCAGCTCAGTCCCCTTGTGTCTAACACAGTGGGTACCCAGGAAACGAGTGGTGAAATGGTTATGTTGACCTCTGCCTAGAACTCACTTGGTAAAATGGAAAGGAAGGTCCCGCACACCTGGTTGGTTGGTAATAAATTTCACGTGAAGGTGCCATCTCTCCCTGCCTCTCCCGCCACTTCCAGGGGCCCCTCTTCTTTGAAGGGAGCCCTAAAAAGCTGCACTTATTATGCCTCCATGTGGGCTCTCCGTTCCCATGAAGAGCCCAATGCGGGCTCAGAAGTTGGGGTGCAGGGAGCTGCACGAATCCCTCTTCCTGCCCGCCCTCTGCCCAGGCGTGGGCGGTGGTAGCCGGCAGGCTGGTGGCTTCCTGCGGCAGCGGCAGGGCTGGGCATCCGAGCTGGCACCATTCAAGTTCACCGCAGCATTCTGAGCATTTGGGAACACAGGAAGGGCTGCGTTTTTTAAGCTCCCTTTGTTTTTGAGGAGGGTCCGGAGCCCACAGGGAGGAGAAAAACAAAACCAGGAAAACAGATGACTTACTTTGCAAAGACAGTGTGTGCATTGGCTGCGGCTTCTGGAAGTCCTAACACACCCCTGTCCCTGTACACACACACACACACACACACACACACACACACACACACACACACACACACCAACACAGCCACATCCACACACACCCCTTTCCTTATACCTTCCTCAGGCACGCAAGGCACAGACACACCCAGAAGCTGAGACTGTGTCCATGTCGACACCATCCACACGTAACGTGAGAGGGACATCCACACCTGCAGGTGGCAAATGAAAAATACATTCATCTAGAAACGAGGATATCCCTACACCCAGAGGCATACACCAGACACTCACGGAGATATCCTGAAACACTGAGATGGGCATTCTCGTGGAAAGATTCACGGACTGAACACACACACTCACTGCTTCTTATCCTCAGCTCCACCTGTTCAAACGCAGAGGATTATTTTCACAAGGGGGCAAGGGAGCCAGCTGGCCCCTGGGGACCTCCATGTCTCTCAAGGAGACCCACAGCTCTCATCCCCGTGCACACCCTCAAGACCGCTGCCCAACGGCCTTGGCCCTCAGCCCTCTGCAGACAGTGGGCAGGCAAGACGATGTATCAAAAGGCTCCTTGGTGCAGAGGGCAACACGTCCTTTTGCCTCTCCCCCTCTCCTGTTGGTGCTTGTGTTTCTAGGATGCTCCACATCATGTCCTCGTTTAAACGACATGTTTGAGTTGTTTTTTTTCCCCCCACAAAATAAACTCTTTACAGTTAACAGTTAAGAAGAAAGGACGAGGCAGGGAAGACCCAGGAGGAGGCATGTGGGGCTGGTGGAAACAGCCCAGTCATCCGCCCCCGCCCTGGGGTTTCTCCAAGAGGGGCTGGAGAGAGAGGTTTGAAAGGAAGATCAGGGGTCCCCACAATTCCTCTGGCAACACAGTGAGACAGGAAGATGAAGGGTCACTTGCTTCTCCAGCTACTAGCTGGGAGATGACTGATCTCTCTCTCCTGTAACCTGTGCTGTTACCGGGAGTGCTTCCTTTGGTGCCTGTTCAATTTTCCTACTTGAAATGGAAACGTGGGGGTGTGTTTCTGAAGGAAGAGGCTCCTTCCTCCCTGAGGAGAGGCACAGGTGAGCTGTGAAACTGATCAGGGTCCAAGAAGAGGACCTCTAGATCTCGGAGAGGCAACCAGAGAGGCCCGGCGGACATCTGGGCAGCACATGTGAAAGCATCTGCAGACTCCAAAGCGCTACGCGCTGCACAGACTCATTTGCGATCCTTGTTATAACATATACAAACACCGTCATTAAAATGTTTGTGCTGAGTGCCTGATAATCCTGAACGTCGCTATGAAAGAGGCTGAACAGGACAGACTCCCTGGGTAAAGGGACAGCCAGCTCGGGGGTCTGTGGGCCGGCAGTGCAATGAGGGGGGATGTTGGCTGGAGGGAGGAGGCTCATTTCTTCCAAAAGAAGCTGCTCTCCCCACCTGACGATCAGGCCCCAACAGCTTCCCCCCCCCCTCTCATTATCATTTTTGCCACTCACAGGTTTATTTAAACACTTTCTAAATGTTTTCCTTTCTATTTTGCCAGAGCCCCGCCCTGGGAGTCTCCGTTGCAATCGTCCTTGTGTGGCTCGCCAGTGTAAGAATCTCTTTGTGTGTTCTCCTCCAAAACCCCTCCGCCCAGACCACGGTGGTGCCTGACCCGGGCAGGGAGGCCATGTGCGGTCATTCAGAGCTTGCGCCCTGGAGACCGCCAGGCCTGGATGATCAGGATCCAGACGAGGGTAAGGACAGGGAGCCACTTGCCTTAGTCACAGACTTTAAGGTGATTCCCAAACTCAGTAATCCAAATAAATACCGCAGTGTAGTATTTTAAAAAAAATAAAAACCAATGCAAATAAATCACGATGAACAAAATACTGATGTTTCACATAAAGGCCAGATCCGACCCTGCACATGGTCCTGCCTCCCCTGCCTCCCCCGAACCCTGGCCCTCTGCTTCTTATCTTGGCATGCTTATCTTTCTAAAAAAGTTGAGGTACAGTGTACACACAGTAAAAGAAACATCCCTAAAGCATACAGCTACACGACTGTTTACATATGTATGTATACAGCTGTGGGATCACCTCTTGATCAAGATACATGAAATATCTGACACTCCAGAAAGTTCCCTCTTGGGACACTCCTTCTTGGTTAAAACTCTTCAGTGGGATTTGACTGCTGCTGGGATAAAGAGCAGGCCCCTTTGTCCTGGTTCCTTCCCCGGCTGTAGGCGTGTCCCCCCGCCTTTCTATGGGAAGTCAGACACAGGTGTGTTTCCCCTGAAAAATCCAGTCTGTCTAGCACACCACACTGCGGAGCCTCTTGCCAAACTTGACCCTGAATTCAACAGCAACACTGATTCCAACCTTAACATTAACCCTGGTTGGAGAGACATTTTAAGATGCCTTCGAAGGCCCAGTGATTTTTGAAGTGTCTTTTTTTTTTTTTTTTTGCACCTATTTTGAAATCCTTAGCTCTTTGGGACTTTTCAGCCATCAGAATACTTTCTGCACAGCTCTGCTGAAGGCTTACACTTATCCCTTCAGACACCAGGAGAAGAGAATCAAAATCCACTGAAGTCAAACAATTCACAGATCCTTAGATCAGGGAGGACCTTGATCTAAGGTCCCGATATAGTCCCTGGGCTTTCCAAGATGGGCACCCTTCGAGGTGCTGTGCCTTTTGTAAGAGCTCAGTAGTAACTGTACTTTACACTAAACAGCTACTACACGCCAGGCATTCAAGTGTTTTGTATTCATTATCTTGTTTAAACTCCCCACCGTGCTATGAGGGGGGCACTGTGAAGATCTTTGGTTTATAGATGAAAACGATGAGTGAGGCCCAGATAGAATAACTGACTTGCCTGAGGTCATACGGGCAACAGTGATGTCGTGTTTGACCCAGGAGGGGTCAGGCTCCCGCATCTCCACTAGAAAGCCTGTTTTGCTCAAGCCAGAGAGCCCTTTCCATGCCACCAACTGCAGGAAATGAACAGTCGATGAGATGAGGAATTTTCTTTTGGCTCTTATTTTCACTTCCTACAAAAACAAGTCAGATAGTGAAGGGCCAGGATCTCGTCACCCCTTTTGTGGGTTCACCGGGCGCCAGAGAGACGCTGCGTCCTGGCAGATGGGGACTGCCCTTGATAGATAAAGGTGTTACAGCAGCTCTTGGAAAGGTGGCTTTGTTGTATAACCCAGGGGTGTTGGCATATGTGAGTGAGTGTGCTCCCCATGTCGCCAGGCACACGGGGGCTGCTCCGGCACTGACTGCTAGGGCATGGCAGGAGGAGAGGGTGGCTTATCTCCCACAGCCTGGAGACTGGAATTGGCAACTTGAACATGGGGCTCTGCTCCCTGCTGGTCAGTGTGCTATGCTGGTGGGAGCACTGGCCTGGCACTTGGAATCCCAAATCTGACATTTTATAGCTATGTGACCTTGGGCAAATTATTCCTCTTTCGGGGTCTCTAGGTCTCTCCCATAATTGAGACTGTGTTTGTGAGTGTGCAGTCTTTGGTAAGTGCTACATGAAAGGGAATTAGCAGTGTAACCTTGGGCAAGATACCTACCCTTGGGGCATTTTTTATTTTTTAAAGCTGAGAACTACTGGAATGGGCCAGATGATATCCAAAGTTCCTTCCTGCCCTAAGAGTTTATGACTGTGAACCTGTAGCTCCGTGCTCCAGGGTTTGGGGCAGGGAGCTCCCTCCTGGGGCAGAAGCTCTCCAGGCACTCAACAACTGTTTGCCAAACACTGTTCTTAACCTTCTCTTTTCGATTTATTTCTCAGCTTGGCTCAGGGGTTGTTTCTACAATATTACTGGTAAAGAAATAAACCAAAAAGCCAGGGAAATTACTGCTTCATTGTGTTTTCTTAATCTCATTTCTATGTACGTAATGCACAAAAGGTTTGTAAGACCCAGGGCCTGCCACGGATGTCTCTAGCACTTCCCTTAGTTCACTGGGTAGTTAAGACTAGTCATATAAAGCCCATTATCTGGCCAGCACTTGACAATTTATACAGTGGTCAAGAGTGCTGGCTGCAAAGCTATAATAACTCTCGAGTTCTATTCCAGCCCATCCCCATAGAGGTAGGCAACTTACTTCAATCCTGGACCTGGGTTTCCTCCTCTGTCAAATGGGAGAAATAATAGCACTTTGTCCCATAGGGCTGTTGTGAGGATTAACTGATTTGACATTGTGTAAAGCACTAGGGTTCCACTAAGGGGCCTCAGGGGCCACTGCTGGCATTGGGGAGTGGCGGCATTGGTAGGACTCCAGCCCCTCACAGTCTCCATAAAGACACTTATGCTTGTCAAAGAACATGGATCCATCTTTGATGTCGAAAGCAGAGTCAGAAGATGCATTATGGGTGAATACTGGGCTTCAAGTCAAGAGGCCCTGGTGTGTCCTGCAGCTTATAGCTGGGTGTGCCTGGGCGTTGGCTCACCTCTCCATTTGCAGCAATGTGGGGCTGATCATACCAGCCTCTCAGACTGGGGCAAGGATTAAATGTGGTTCCATGGCATCTTTCTATATGAGAAGCCTAAATAAATTGTGTACAAATGTCAACAAGTGGTGATTAAATTATAGCCAGCCAGGGCTGGCCTTCTTCTGACTTGTGATCTCAAAGGAGGAGCTATGTGTTTAGAATGAGCATCCGCTCACTTGAATCTGGAGAGTCAGATACTCTGGTAGAGCTCAGAATTCCTGGGGAACATGTCAGATGTGTGTACTCAGGACCCCTTCCTAAAGGGTCTGATTTAGAGGGTCTGCAGGTCCAGGAATTTGTATATTACACAAATGCTCTTAACCCAGCAATTCCAACCCTTGGTATCTGCCCAAGGGAAATGAAAATATAGGTCCACACAAAAAATTGTACATGAATGTTCATAGCAACATTATTCATATTAGCCAAAAGGTGGAAATAGCCTAAATGTCCATTAACTGAGGAATGCATAAACAAAATGTGGTCTATTCCATACAAGGGAATATTACTCAACCCTAAAAAGGAACCAAGAACTGATACACATTACAACATGAATGAACCTTGCATAAGTCCATTGATATGAACTGTCCAGAATAGGCAAATTTATAGAGACCGAAGGCAGATATGAATGCTTAGGGCTGGGGTGTGACTGCTTGCTGGGGAGGAAAATGCTCTGAAGATGAAGGTGGTGATGGTTGAGTAGGTCTGTCAATATACTAAAACCCATCAAATTGTACACTTTAAGTGGCTAATTGTATAGTACATGAATTATATCTGATAAAGCCATTATAAGGAAAGCCAGAAAGTGCCCTCTGACCAAGGTGGGGGACCCCACTGTTTTGAGAAACCCTTTTCTGGCTCCCTAAGTTAAGCAGCACTGGATTCATAGGGATGTGAACTGCCCCTTCTTGGCCTCTGAGGACAGGAACCTCCAGGCCACTTCCCAGAAGGGTGGTCAGAGGCACAGGCTCTGGATGGACTTGAACCCCAGTCAGTGTCCTAGCCTAAGCTTTTTATGCTGTATCAAAATGATTTGAGGATGCCTCTCTGTATATGGCATTTTTTGTGTTTTTCTAATCTATTTAAAAATGCACTTGTATTGCTTGGTCGGTCCATCATAAACAGGATAAAATATAAATTTTAAAAGATGAGCTTTAAAAAAAGGAAAAGGGAAACCCTCTTTGAGAGGGTGGGGCTTAAGCAGAGATATGCGTGAAGTTCATTCTCACACCTCATCTCACAGGGCTGTACTGCCATCCTTGGCTGGAGGCTCAGAGAGTCCTTGGGATCGCTCAGTGAGGTCTCTAAGGATATGCAGGGAGGGAATTAGAAATGCCTGCGCGGGTAGGGAGGGCAGGCTCATGAAAGGAGGACTCCCGAAAAACAGCGGAGGGACTGAGGGGAGAGAGCTATAGTGGAATGACGTCATAAAGACCCATGTTCAAATCCCAGTAGGTCAAAGCTCTGATATTTTACTAGAGGTGTGACCTTGACATTGAGCTTGACCTTCTACTTTATAAAATGATAGCAATACTTATCTTATAGGATGTTCAGAGCATTAACTGAGGGAATGTGCTTAAAGAAAGAGATAAAACTGATGGAAGAAGGAAAGAAATATTAAAGGAAGGAGACCGGAGGTAGAGCTCAGTTCTGCAAACCTACACCAAGCACCTACTGTGTGCCTAACTGAGGCTAGGCGGGGGTATAAAGAGGTATCTGAACAAGCCAGTACTTTCCAGGAAGCCCACAAATTATTGGGGAGACAGGAGACGTACAGAGTCATAGAAGGCCACAGATGGGGCTTGATTCTCTCCCTGGACGGCAGGAGGCAGAGAGAACGGCAGAGGAGGAGGTGGAGGAGGTGCTGTCCACCAGTCTCAGGAGCTGTAACTGAGAATAAAGGTTCTCTCCTGGGTGCCAGGTGGCAGCTGTCCTGTTAGGTGAGTGTCAGGGGCCCCGGGGACCTTTTTAGCAGGCCCTGGCTCTGTATGGCTCCCAAACAAACCCTTTCCAGTCCGAACAAGCAACAAGGAGGGAACAAGCAGAGAGCCTGCTGGCTGGCAGATAGACTCACACACACAGACACATGCTCAGGAAACCAGCAAACCACGGGCAGATTATTTTTGTTCTCCCCGCACCGCCACCAGCGGAGCAATCGATGGCATTCATTTCCCTCCTAAACAAACACGTTTGTGCTCTGGAGCCTGCCAGGAAGTAAAGAAATCCCCTTTGGAGCAGTGCAGGCGGCCTCTCCACCCCTGGCCCCTTCTTCCCTCCCTCCCTCCGTGCTGCTGGGGTCTCCCAGGGTCGAAGTCTCCGGGACTTTCTCCTCTTTCTCTGGCTGTTTCCAGAAAGTGGGGGAAAAACTAGTTTAGGGAGTCTGCAAACACTGAGCCTCTGTACCCTGGGGTCTCACTCATCCCCAATGCCAGCTCAACTCCTGGGAATAATTCCGCACGTCCCAGGGTGAAGCAGCCGTGGAGCAGATGTGGGGAGAGGTCTCAGCGTAGGGAGAGGGGAGGAGGAAAGGCTCTCCAGGAGCGCTGGAGGGAGAAACAGGTGTTTTGACAGTGACATATTCTTTCCTTCAGAACATGTTTCTTACAAAATTAAGAGGGCAAGTCCAAGGGGCCCAGTATCCTTCCCGATGCCAAAGACTAGTTAAAAGAATGCAAAGGGCCTAGGAAATGCAGGAAAATCCCTCCCAATGCCTTCACCTTGGCTGCTCTGTTTGCTCCAAAAGTAACGGGTGCTTTCATGTTTGTGAGATGTCAGAGAATTTAAACTGGTCATCTTTTTCTCTCTGGTTTGCTTTCTCTCTTCAGACCTTCCTCCATGTGAGCCGCTTGGCTGTCCTGTGGTCACATAGTCACAGGACAGGGATGTGACAGTAGAGAACAGAGAGAAAAGGAAGCATCTTCTGGCTTTGGAGTTTCAAAAGCCTAAGTCCTTAGGAAAACCCAGATGACTTGGCACGGGAGGCCACAGGTCTGGGAGGAACGTGTTGAGCGATAGCGAGGGGTGGGGGGGGCTCGCTTCTGAGATGAGAGCAGGAATCCCCCTGGAGGGAGAAAGGGCAGATGAGGAGGTGAAGCCTTAGGAGTGAATATTTTTTGGGGGTGGGGAAGAAGGTGGGGAACTGAATCCCAATTTTGGAGCACGAGCCCAGGAGGTAGGTGACAAACCCCAAGGAAGTTTTGTGACGTTTAGGTGGCAGAGGGGACCTGTGCACTGTCATCTGGCAGGACGCTAACACTGGGGAGGCAGCAAGAATCTAGAGCAGGGGTCCCCAAACTACGGCCCGCGGGCTGCATGCGGCCCCCTGAGGCCATTTATTCGGCCCCACCGCACTTCTGGAAGGGGCACCTCTTTCATTGGTGGTCAGTGAGAGGAGCACAGGATGCTCCTGGAGTACTGTATGTGGCAGCGGCGCAAAATGCAGCGTCACTCACTACAGTACTACTTCTGGTGATGCGGGACGCACGCGTCACGGCTCCGGAAGCGTGTCATAACACTTGTTACTGCTAGCAGTGACAAATATGGAACTGGACATTGACCATCTCATTAGCCAAAAGCAGGCCCATAGTTCCCATTGAAATACTGGTCAGTTTGTTGATTTAAATTTACTTGTTCTTTATTTTAAATATTGTATTTGTTCCTGTTTTGTTTTTTTACTTTAAAATAAGATATGTGCAGTGTGCATAGGGATTTGTTCATAGTTTTTTTTATAGTCTGGCCCTCCAACGGTCCGAGGGACAGTGAACTGGCCCCCTGTGTAAAAAGTTTGGGGACCCCTGCCCTAGAGGGGAAATGGCTGCGTGAACTCTCCGGAGAGGTGGAGCCTCCGACAGAATTCTCTGCCCTGATGCGGTCTGAGAACAGTAGGAAGGTTCCTGTGCAACCAGGAGAGACACCGACACAGCAGAGTGACCTGAAGGGACCACAGGGATGGAATGAGTAGAATTCAGCCTGTGTGGACTGTTAGCTGAGGACCACAGGGCAATGGACATCTCAATGGCAATAACTCGGAACTAACATAAGCCCCCAACCTTTGGCACAACCGTGCGAGAAGGAGAGGGAACCCCAAAGTGACTGGGTTTTGTTCATCCTGGTGCTTGAAACAGAAAATAACTTGAAGCCTAGAAAGATCCAGTTCCATTTCCTGCGCCCAAGTCCTGCTGGGATGGTGGTAGTGGGCTGATTGCTGCTCACATGCTTGCTTAGTGTTGGCAGCTTTCATAAAGACTTACATCGGAGTTTTAAACATTTCTTGAGCACTTCTATGCACTAGATTTTTGGGGGATAATAGATGGATAGAGACAGAGCAGAATGTCTTAAAAGAGGAGCTCCAGCAGCATTGCAAACGCAGCATTACAGAAGTGGAAAGACCTTGAGGAGGCCTCCCCAGGCCCTTGACACTGTGGGTGAGGCTGGCTCAGGTGTGAGGGAAGGGCTGCCTCTGAGTGAGGGAACAGCCTTTGCGAGCTGAGAGACAAGGAAACGGTGGGAAGAATGGAGGCTGTTATTGCAGGAATACAGGGACAGGCCCTAATGTCTCCTCTCCCTCTCTGGTTCTGTATCTTAGGAGACATGTTAATTTATGATGGATACTTCAGGAGAAGCAATCGATGTCAGTGGAGACCTGTTGGGCCTGTGGGAGGGATTTTTGGTGAGCAGTTCCAGGCCCAGGCAGTAAGAAGGCATCGGGATGGAAGACAGGGCAGCCGCTCCTGAAGCCTCCACCTCACGCGGCTGGGGAACCAGTGAGCCTTGGACTGAAATCTGACCAATTCTGCACCTCCTTACAACTACCACAGGCCTGGGGGCTGGTATGGTTACTTGCTTTGTGTCACTAGGTTTTCTCTCTTTCTCTTATCCTCTGTGTCTTGAGAAAGCTGGCCTTTGCTCTTGGGAGAAGCCATAAAAAATGCCCCTCCTCCAGTCAAAGACCAAATCCAAGGGGGTCAGCAGGGGAGGGATTGAAACTTCCAAGAAGGCCCATTGGTGGTCTTTTCTCAGAACCTGCCTAGAGCTCTTCCTCTGGGGCTGGAGCTCCCGGTGGCCCCTGGAGTGATTTTTTGGGATGCTCAGATAGAGCATCAAATAGACTAAAGCACATGGTGAGAAGATTATTCCATTTTCAAGTAATTTTCAAGCATCCAGATTCCATCAAGGAGAGTCAGCTTGGTGCTAGTTATCGCTTCCCAACCTCTGGATCAAATGTGGAGGTGCTATCGGTGGATATTGGACGTTTACACAGTGAGCGTGAATGTTATATTCTTTCCTCATGGTGAGCATGATGTGAAACCAAGAGGACCCCGGAGGGGGGTGGGGAGAGTTGGAAATAAGGAAACAAATATTTCATGATCCTGTTTTGTAGTCGATTGCATTATTCCTAACTCTTTCACCCCTCTCTGTATCAATATCTTTTGCCAGGTGACTTTGTAGGTCTTTTCACTAGAGGATGAGAATAGTTCCTCTGTCCTTAATTTTGGACTTGGTTATATGACTCACTTTGGCCAGCAAGATGCTAGTAGACCAGGTACAAATAGTGGCTTAAATTGCGCTTGTGCACTTGGACGTGCCCTTCTTGGCCTTCTGTCCTTGCGACGCTAAGAGCATGCCCGGCTAGCTTGCTGGTTCATGTGGCGCCAAGCCCAGGTAGGCCCAGTCCAGATCATCCAATTTCCAGCAACAGCAAGAACAATGGTTTGGTTTTTTTTTTTAAGTTACTGAGTTGTTGTTTTTTTTTTTTTTGGGGGGGGGGGTTGTTATGTATCATAATTGTGGCAATAAATATTGGTTATCCTTACTAGATTCTGGCAAAGCCACTTTCCCTTAGGCTGTTTAATTTGATCCGCAAACATCCTTATTCACTAATGAGGAAACTGAGACTTCAAGAAAGCCCTCTTGGTCCCAGGTCAAAAAAGAAAGAAGAGCTGAGCTTGGAGGTAGTGCTGTTCTGTCTGATTCCCACGACATCATAGAAGAATGGGGTGGTGGGAGGTGGGATGCAGTGTGACTGGTTTCACAGCTGGGCTTAAGGCTGGTCCCATCTGTAGTCATCCCTGAGACCACTCAGGCCAACATCATAAATCTGGCCTTGTGACATCACGGGATGAGTCAGGCAGGAGGTGGCGGGACAGGGAAGCCCTGGTGAAGGGCTGGTCAGTTCTAAAACCTCAGTCTAAATAGGGAGAGGGCGGTACTATTAGTAGACAGGGCTGGGCCCCAGAATTGGGCGGTTTGGGTGCAATAATGACTTGAAATTTATTTTGGAAAATATTTTCCCAAGTGTCTCAAGGAGCCCTGTGGGAATGAGAACTTGATGGGGAAAGACAAGAGGGAAGGGTGACAAGGCCGAGAAAGGACCCAGGACCAGCATGGCCTGCTTTCATAAAATTCAGGGCATCAGATGTCCCTGGGGGCAAACTCTTGTGCCTCCTCTGGAACTCTTCCCACTCCCCGGCCCCGTGAGCCATCCCTGTCTAAGGCAGACTCACCCCCAGATCTGCCTGTTCTTCAGTGATTACAACAGCCAATGATTACTGAGCACTAAATGCCAGACGCTGTTCTAAGAACTGTACACCTTCATTTCCCCCCTCAATCCTCACAGCCCGGAGTGGAAGGTATTCCTGTTATCCCCATTTTACAAATATAGGCACAGAGCAGTGAGCTGAAAAGCCCAGGCTCACACAGCTGTTAAGAGGCAGAATTGGGATGTGAATCCTAGAGAATATGGTCTGAATTGCTATGCTGTGTGTTGATTACCACATATTGCTACACTGGTTTGAATTTTATATTATTATAACAGCTCTCTCCATAGTTCTCCTTAGGGAGGGAAGTTTTTGTGGGGAGAGTAGTTTGGTAAGTGGTCAGGATAGAAGGTGAGCCTCCTAAGGGCCTAGGTCAGCAGAGGCCAAGGCCTCATGGTAGCAGGGACAGCCCTGCAGGAGCAGATGTGATCGAATTAGAGGTCTTGGTGCACGGCAGGGGGGGGGGGCTGCGGAGTGAAGCTTGGGGGCCAAGGGGACTGACGAGGGTGGTCAGTGAGTCTATTAAACACACCATCTATGGTGAGAGACACTGTTGTTTGGGGTGGGGGCAGGAGAAGCAGCTGGACTTTTTCTTTTCTTTGAATTTATATCCAATCTCAAAGTATTCAATAGTTGTTAAATTTAGCAATTGTGCATTTGGACTTTGGGAAACAATAATACTCTTTTAAAAAATTGAAACTGTTTTTCAATTACAGCTTACATTCAGCATTATTTTGTATCAGTTTCAGACATACAGCGGAGCGGTTACAGTCATGTACTTTACTAAGTGCTCCTGCACATTTCAGGTACCCGCCTGCCCCTCGCCCACAGCTAGTACAGCATCATGATTGTACTTCTACGCCCTGCTTTCCTTCCTGTGACTATTCTGTAACTACCAATCTGTATTTCTCAATCCCTTCATCTGTGTTACTGGGCCTCCAACCCTCCTCCCGTCTGGCAACCGTCAGCCTGTCCTCCGATTCTATGAGTCGAGCAGCAGTTGAACTTGATGTGAGTGTGGATATTGCGGGGAACAACGGCCACGAGGACTCCTATACCCCGAAGGCTGTAGGTTCTGGAGGAGGTGAGCACACCATGGATCGGCAAACAATCTGAGGGAGGCCAAGGAATTTTCCTTGGATCCCAAAAGGCCAGCAAGTCTTCAGCGGACGTCTGGGTATGGCTGTTATTACTAATGACATGCACCTTCCTGTTTCCCTCCCTGGAACACCTGCTCCCAGGAGGCTGGTCAGGCGCTGGTCGTTCATCCTGGCTTCTCAAGGCCGGCTTGTGCTTGGAGCTCAGCAGGCCTTTGACATGTGCACCTCGAGTGGGTGAATGAACAGGCTATGAACTCAGGCTCTCCGGTGCCTGCTCAGATGTATGCCAACACAGCCAATCTTAATATCTCACCACAAGAAGGAGCTTTGGACATCTCAGTAACATCTGAAGCTGTGGTTCTGCTGGCCATGCTCCTGCCACGCTCCGTGCTGCCCAAATGGCTGCAGAGGCCACACCACGCTCCATTTCCAGGCTCATCCCTTAGCTTGGAATTCCAGCACCGTGTTTCATGGACCCTGCGGCTGCCGTCTGCTTTTTCTACCCTGGGCTGACATTAGAGCTGTGGTTCTTACCTGGCGATGATCTTCCCCTTCAGTGGACATCTGGCAGTGTCGAGATATATATTTGCCACCACTAGGGAGCTTGCTACTGGGATCTAGTGGGTAGAGACCAGGGATGCTGTTAAATATTCTGCAGTGCACAGAACACTCCTCCTGTCTGGGTCAGCTGCCGGAACCAAATGCCTAGATGGAGCGGCTTCAGCAACAGACATTTATTTCTCACAGCTCTGGAGTCTGGGAAGTCCAAAAACAAGATGCTGTTGGATTCAGTTCTTGGGAAGAGCCTTCTTCCTGGTGTGCAGACAGCCACCTTGTTTGGGTGTGCTCATATGGCCTTTCGTAGACACATAGGTATGCACAGAGAGCGGGAAACACCTCTCTGTCTTTCTCTTCGTATAAGGGCATGAACCTTAATCTAACCTAATTACCTTTCGAAGTCCCCACTTCCAAATACCGTCACGTTGGAGGTTAGGATTTCGACATATGAAGTTTGGGGAGACACATTCAGCCCAACACACCCGCAGAGCACCAGGGGTCCCCAAACTTTTTACACAGGGGGCCAGTTCACTGTCCCTCAGTTCACTTTCCCGCCACATACAGTGCTCCTCTCACTGACCACCAATGAAAGAGGTGCCCCTTCCAGAAGTGCGGCGGGGGCCGGATAAATGGCCTCAGGGGGCCACATGTGGCCTGTGGGCCGTATTTTGGGGACGCCTGGATACAGTCTAAAATATTAATAGCACCGAGGTTGAGAGACTCGCATCATAGTGTTGCAGTTAAGAGCATACTTATCGGAATGTAAGAGAACTGGTTTGAGACCTGACTTTGCCACTTATTTTAAGACAGAGATGAAAATCATATCTACTGTCAGGGTCATCAAGAGGATCAAACTGGCTCTGACTAATCACTGGCCCCTGCCCTCTCCTCCTTGCTGTCTCCATGCTAACACACTCACTCAGTGCAGAACATTTAGCCAGATTTTCCCAGGGCCCAGGAACTGACCCCAATGGGTTCAGGTACCTCTCAGTCCCTGTTGTTACTACTTCTGAGGTCCAACCTGGAGAAGCTAGTTCTTTGTCCCATGAACCATGACAAACTTCAGCCCTTCCATGTATCCTGGTCTGGCATGTGAGCACCTGTGTTGGAAATAACTCATTTTTCTTGCTTTGTCTTACATCCTGGGGAGTTCGTTTGGGGGCATAACATAATTCTGAGTGCAAATGATTATATGCAACAAGGCAAATGAGACAGATAGAAAAATCTGGTTTCACTAAAGGAAACACTATTTGTGCAGAGCTGGGGGAAACAGGCAGCTCTGTTCTAAGGAGCGGAAGTTCAGGCTCACAGAACTTCTGCTATAAAAATTTATTACACATTGACGGAATGTGAGCCGGAAGTGACGTTGGAGCCCACCCTGTCAAACCCCCTCATTGTACATTTGAGAAAGTAAGACCTCAAAGGGAAGAGAAACTTCCTCAGACAGGGTTACGCCCTTGTTACTGACAGAGAAGAAATCAAACCCGAGGGCTCCTGACACATTTCCCAGGCCGGCTGGACACTGATGGGCTACCTTTTGCTAAAGGGAGTCTCTGGTCAGGTTAGATGTCAGGGAATAGACGATCCCCTGCCCTCAAGTTTTAAGTTCAACCTTCCTATGAACCAAGAGCTTGGTTTTCAGAATCGTCTCCCGCAACGGAGCTTTAATTGCATTTCTGTTTTCCTTCCTCTGGCCTGGAGGCAATATTGAAGCAATTCCCTCAGCGGGTGCCTCGCTCCATAGTAAACACATGTCTACCGTATATACACAGGCACACACATTTGTCATCCCTTCCCAGAATGACTTAATGATTTCCATGTAAGCAATATGCTGCAGCTGTTGGCTTCCTTCAGGCTGAAACACTCAGAGAGCCATCAGTTATCAAGTTGCCTCCACCGCTGCTTTTTCCCAGCCTAAAATGCAGCCCTTTCCTTAAAAAAAAAATTTTAAAAAAGTAAGAACAAGGTAAGAGAACAAGTTAGTTAAGAAAAAAACATTGGGACCCTACAATCAAATCCAGAGTTAGCATCCCTGGCGGAGGGTCTGCAGGGACCAGGCCCACCCTGTACTTTTGCAGGCTTCCACTAGGAGGTGATTTTAGTTTGCTCAAACAGAGGAGACAGCTTCCCATCAGGAGACACCGGGACACACAGGCGCTGAGAGGCTGGAGGTCGGGAAAGGGGTTGTGTGCTTTGGAGAAGATAGCGGGTTGAGCGGATGGGGTGGGAAAGACTTGAGTGCGAGTTTTGACTCTGCCACTTGCTAGCTTTGTGACCTGGAGAAAACTGCTCAACATCTCTGAGCCTCAATTTTGAAATCTGCAAATAGAATCGGTGCTTTGTAGGTTATGGAGGATTAGAGTGAATGCTCAACAAAGGTAGCTTGGTTTCCCTCCCTGTTTCCATTCCCACCCTGTGATCTCTGGCCCACAGAAGGTAAGAGGTAGGGATGTTCGGTGGAATAGTGACACTGTACCTTCAGTACCTGGCCTTGATGGTCACAGAGACTGCCTACCTGGACCAGGTGCAGAAGATCTTTCTGTCCTTGCTCTAATGCCAGATCCTGGGACCCACACTGGGGACATTAATGCCCAGGATGTCCCCTACTAGGCCCATGCCTGAAAGGTAAGACTGGTCACAGCAACCAGGTAAGTCAGGCAGAAGCAGCCGGGACCTGCCAGGTTGCCTGAAGCTCTTACCATCTGTTTCAAGCCCTGCACTCCGCCTTCCCACCACGCCCCTCTGCCCTGACTACCTTTTGTCCTGTAAGTACACAGTAAGTGCTCAATCATGGTAAGTACTCAATAATGTTAGTGGCTGAAACCAGAATTGTATTTTTGGAAACCCAATAATCTGGAATGTTCTTTCATTTGCATTTTCTTTGGGGACCCTCCCTTGCGACTTGCCCGGCATGTACTCATCCCAGGGAGGATAAGGAAGTGACAGCAGCTAACTTTTTATCCAGCACTTACCATGGGCCAAGAATTTAATCCACTCAACAGCTTAAAGTGGCTTCTATTATCTGTTCATTTTATGGATGAGTAAACTGAGACCTCCTTAGTCTGGAGTTGAAAGCAAACACGTGAGAGTTACAGGGGATCAATATTCAACTTTTACTATTCAGAGCAGGAATTTGTGAATCTGTTAGAGGATCACAGTATCCAGCAAAAACACTTGAAACTTATCTTTGCTGTTATTGATATAAGGGAAGTGGGATGTTCGATTTTTGTTAAGCGAGAGGGTGGATATCGCTTCTGCATTTTGGCTGAACCAGGAGGCCAAATGCCCAGGGAGGAAAACATGATGTAGGGAAATCCATGCCTACAAGAATGAAGAATAAAGTTCTCCACCTCGGGAGGCTGTGGGAGGAAGACAGAGAAAAAAGCAGGAGGTGAGAAGCCGGTGACAACATCGCCTCTACGCTGAAGTGCCAGCTCAGGGGGCCCTGCTGAGAAAGCTGGGGGGAACATGGGGGGTTTTGGCCCATTTTGGTTGGGGATTCTGGGAAGAGACCCCCTCACAGGTGCCCTCCTTGTGCTCTGTGTCAGTCTGAGCCTGAGTGAGCCTGAGCCTGCCCTATGACACCCCCCCCCCCCAGTTCTCCTGTGACATGGATAGGAGCCAGAGGCTTCCGTGAGTTCTGGAGGGGGGTGTAGAAGTTAGCAGAGACTCAGTGGGGCTCTTGCTGAGGGAGGCTGCTGCCACAAGGGCCAAGTACCCTTCAGCTGGGCACCTCTCATATTCAGGTTGCCCGGGCTGGACAAGGGTCTTCCCCAGGTAAGATCCCAGGCAGACCTCAGGGCAGTGGGCAGCACTGGCGAGAGCCAAGTGGGCTTTGGTCAGAAAGGGCCGCAGGACATACTTTCTGGGGTCTTGCCTGTGCTCAAAGGACAGACCAGCAAGGAGTCATGCTCCACTGTCACTCATCCGTCAGATGCCAAGGACAGGATCAGGCTAAGCAATTCTCAATAGATGCCAGTCAGACCCAGCCGAAGTTCAGACTCACAGCCCCCAGAGGAGACCAGCCAATATCTACTATGAGGTCAGGAGACCTCCAACGTCTCTCTCTTGCCACTCCCAGTGCTCCAAAGACACAGCTGGCCTCTATATACCCAGACACCATCTTGGGCAGAAGGGGAAGAGATGGAAATTGGTCAAGCATTTATCTAAAGGGATCGAGTCATTTTGAAGGGATAAGTTGGGGGAGCTACACCTGGGATGAACTCAGTCCCTAGACTGGAAGGAGCCTGTTCAAACCACCAGAAGACAACATATCACTAACTGACAAGTGTAGATTTCTCCACCAACTGCGGGGTGAGGATGCTTATGAAATTCTAGAAAATAAAGAACTGACATTTTCTTTGCACATCTGAGTGTAGATATAAGCTTGTCACCCTGACACATGATTGTTATAACAGGTGCATAATAAATCCTTGTGAATGGAAGGAAGCAAGCCTGAATCCGCTAAAGAATGCAGGATTGGTTGTAAGACTTTGTCTTCGTTCCTACGAACTACCTTCACCATATTTCTCCTGGGTCTCAGGACCAAACAAACAAGATGTCCCCAACCAGAATATAAGGGACTGGTGTTAGAGACAACATGCACCAGAGCGTCAGCCAACACATAACATTAGACAGGAGACTGATTGCAACATTAACTAAAGATTAAGCTGCATTCCAGTAATAGATGGGTACAACTTCTGACAACTCCCTGTCATGACAGCTAATTTTTAAGGTATGTTGCTAAATTTTGTAGTCCACTGCTAGTCCTCTGTGAGCCCAAGCAACACAGCTCACTGGGGAAGTAGAAAAAAGTGGCAAGATCTCCTCAGAATATAGCGTCATGCCTCTGCCAGGTTAAGGGGGGCACCGGAAAGGAGGGATATGTGCAAAGATGAGGGCATAGTCCACTTACCTCGCAGGAGCAAGAGGACATTGAGCTGGGCCTTGAGGAATAAGTGGCTGTCCGTCTCGGGGAGAAGGTGGAAAAGGGCGCTCTCGGTGTATAGGGAAAGGCGTATGCAAAGGGATGAGAGAAATAGGAGGCACGGTGTATTCAGTGACAGTAACACTTGGCAGTGTGCAGGGGGGCAGACTCAACAAATGATGCCAGTATTATACCATGAGTGCTCACCAGGAATAAATTGCTGAATTTCCCACCATGCCTTGTGGAGAGTAAGCACTTCACACAGTGCTCGATGAGTGCATGAAGGAAGGCTTGTTAAAGGTACTGAGAGCAGTTCAAGGACATTAAAGCAAGCTGCAGGGGAGGAGGAAGGACCAAGAAAGAGAGGGTGGGGAGCCAGGAGGGGATCTGTGCATTTTTACTGTAAACACAGTCCAAGTCAGGCAGAGGGAGAATAAAGGCAGAGCCTCGGGGTAGAGGACAGCAGTCAGGGAGGCCGCCAGATCCCAGGAGCGACCAGAGCAAGGCAATGGGTGAGGGGGTGAGGGGGCGCCCTGGGTGGGCTGTGCTGGCAGTGTCCCTGGGTTCCCTGTGCTAACAGCCAGCACGTTACTTCCTTGGGCCCCATTGGGTGGGTGAGGCGTGTTGCTGCCAGCACCTGGGAAGCCAGCTTGGGTGAGCAGGGCTGCAGAGAAAGAATATATCTATGATTGGGGGGGAGGGGTCCTGCTGCAGTTAGTCTCGGGTCACCTGGGTGAGGGACAGGCTGACTATGCCCTGGCAGGTCAGAAGCTGGGCAGCTGACATCCCTTCCATAATTATAAAAATACACATCTCTCATGCTTGCCAAGGGCTTCATTATTTTCACAGCCTTACAGGACTGTGAATTTGCCCATCTGACCCACTGGGCATCATGATCAACAGATGCCATTACCCCCGTGATGGACGAGGAGGTTTAGGGTGTCCGTGGGATTTCGGATGAACATGGAGTAGGGGTATGTACAGAGATGAGGGCTCAAGTCACTTTCCCGGCAGCTCAAAGGGGACATTGAGCTGGGTTTTAAGGACTGAGCTGTTGTCCATCTAAGAAGGTAGGGAGAGACATTTCAGGTCCAGGGAATATAATGTGTAAAGGGATGGGCAGGTAAGGAGGCCTGGTGTACTCAGCAATAGTAAGTACTGACTTCTCCGGGGAGACGAGAGCTCTCTGTGGCCCTGTGACGTGACTGTGACACCTGCTGCATCACATTGGGTGTGTTCAGTGACTGCATTTCAGTTTTCTATATCCCTAGGATTGCTACCTACTCAACACACTAGCTAGGGTTCCTTATTTCCTTAGGAACAATACAGACAATTACACTAGCAGGAAAAAATGTTCACTGTTTCTAGAACTTTACTTTCAAGTGTCCCATTTCATTCCTTTGTTAAACGTATATTTGAAGGGCCAGGGACTAGGCTAGGGACACAGTGATGCAAGAGAAAGAGAGAGAGAGAGAGAGAGAGAGATACTTTGCTATTTCTCCAGCTAACTTTTGACATTAATAATTCCACCTATTGTTCACGTGCAGAGCACTTATTACCTTCCTGACCTTCTGGTAGAGTCTATGAGAGACAGAGAGAAGGTAAGATATGGTGCCTGCCATAAAGAAGACTTTTATTCAAATCCACTTCCTTAAGGGAAGGCTTCAGCCAGCTAAACATGGACAGGGGACTTCATAAAAGGTACTCAGTCCTTTTACCTTTCACCTGTAACTACTATCAGATAAGTAGCCACACCTGTTTTTTTGGGGCATCGCTTCCAGGCCACCCCATCTCTGATAAGTGCCCCAGGAGCAGTAGAGCTGTGAAATGAACATGGCTCAGCATGCCCACAAGGTGGTGGCATTCTAGCATATTCCCAAAATGCAGGGGTCACTGGGAATCAGTGCCCTCTGTTGGCATGGAGGAGAGAGACCACTTCATCTCCAACAGGGGCTGAGGATAGGTCTCATCCTCAGTGCTCAGTGCTGGGAGTGGCAGCTGGACAGAGGAAAATGGCACTGAAGGTTGTCTTCTGTAGTCCAACCAGAACCTGGGTTCTGGGTGCCTTCCCTGAGGTCCCCTGTCCTCAAGTCTGTGTTGGATGGTTCCCTCTGTACCCATCCACTGTAACACTTGCTGCTTCCTCATGGAATCCCTGGTGCCTACACAGCAGCTGGCCCAGAGTGAGAATTAAAGCTCTTTTATCAAGTGAACGAAGCAAGAACTTAGAACGAACTCTCCTTTGCATGCCATCATCCTGGGAAGGTGTCTCAGGCCATCACTATCCTTGTGTTCAGAGACGCAAATTACCAGATGAGGGACTGACAGCTGCAGTCCAAGACATCTTCACATGAGTTGTCAGAGGAATGGCCAGGATCATTGTTATATCTACCTCTGCCCAAGAGATGCCAACCTTGCCCTCCTCAGCCAGAGAGTCAAGGTGGAAAGATGGAAAATCCAGATGTGGCTAACTCTCATGCCCGCTGGAGAAAACCCTTTCATCTGGGTTTCTACATCACTTCCATCTCCAACCGGGGCAGGAGGCATGAGTTTTAGCACTATAAAGGGGAGGGGGGTCTACCAGTTGGCACAAACAGGTTCAACCTGCTTCTCTGCCACCTTCCATTCAGGCCCCCCCACCCTGCCACCTGGCATCTCCACCTCCGCTGCTGGAACTCAGCAAAGAGGAAAGCAGGCAGAGGCTCACCCAGGGCCTGACCTCCTCGCATTCCAGCCCGGGCCAAAGCCAGCCGGGGAACAAGTGGAGAGCCCCTCTTGGAGGAAGTGATTCAGAAACCATGATGGCCTGGCGGCCCGCCGTGACTCACAGCGCATCAATGGGGGAATTGTCTGCGGAGGCTGAGAACACCAAAGCTCTTTTCTTCCCTTCCTTTCTCTCTCTCTCTTTTTTCTTTCTTTTTTTGCCCTCCCCTTGGCGGCATTGTGCAACACCAGGGCTGCGGAGAGACATGTGTTTCTCATCATTGGCTCCAGCAGCCGCCTTGGAGGACTGCAGAGAAAACAAGCCCGGGAGGAAACCGGCCACAGGGGAGCTGCGGCAGTGAGCGGGGCCCTCCTCCACTGCGCCTGAGTTCTGTTCCGCTTCCCCGTCAACAACAACATCCCCAGCGAACATCTGGAGTGGCGGAGAATGGAATTTTGGATCTGGGAGAAAACGGAGAGTATGTCTCTTTTAATACCTTTATTTAGAGATTAGGAAACTGAGGCCTCCAGAAGGGAGGTGAGTGGTGTGTGCCAAATGCCGCCCAGCCAAGTTACAGCCCGCACCTCGTTGCAGCTGCTGAGTCTTCCTGTGCCCCAAATCGGGAAATGGAGTTTGATTTAAAAAAAAAATAATTTTTTTTCATGAATAGTGAAACATGAGAAGTCATACTAAATTCTGTTTCAAATCTACCCATTGCCCCTTTCCCCTTACTTATCAGTCTCAGGAAACTGGTCTGCACAAAACCACTCATGAAACCATTTGCAAAATCTACAGACCCTTGTGTAGGCCTCATCTGATCGGCTGTCTCTGCAGTGTGGGACACCCGTGCCCACTGGCTTCCGGGCAGCGCCCCTCTGCTTCCTCTTCCTACCTCCCTAGCTTCTGTTTCTCAGCATCCTTTGCTTCCCCACCACCCCCAATCCCACTCTCAGATGTCTGAGTTGCACAGAGCTCTGTTCTAGGCCTTCTTCTCACTCATAACCATGTTCATGGTTTCAGCAACTACCAAGTAGCTGATGACTCCCAGGTCTTACCTACACTCCATTCGTCTTTTCTGAGTGTTTATAGCTGCCTTTCAAGCACCTTCTTTAGATGTTCCAAACCGAACCCACCATCTTCCTCCGTAGACCTTTAACTACTTCAGTTTTATTGCCAAGCAACCATGGGACCAGGAGAATGAGGGTTTCAAAGCACATGCTTTGGAATCCCATAGAACTGGGCTCAACTCCCAGATATACCACTTAAGTAACAATGGGGCCTTGGCCAAGTGACTTACCCTTCCAGTGTCCTCATCTGTAAAATGGGGATAATAAAAATACCCACGTCACAAGGCTGTTGTGAAGAGGAAATGAGTGAGTACAACAGCATTAGCACAATGCCTGGCTCGTCGGAAATGCTCGATCAATGTTCAGCTGTTGTTTTTATGAAGCATCGCAGCCCCTTTGCCGCTTGAGCCACACTGGATTCTTACCACTTCTTAAAGACACAGGCCCTTTAATGACTCTAGCACATTATCCTGGTTTAGGATGCTCTTCATAGCCTTGTCTGAGGCAAACCCCTACTCACCCTTTAGACTGAGTCCAACAGCTGATGCCCTTATAAGAAGTCAGAAGCTCCTTCTTCTGTTCTTACAGAGTGTGTTGTACCATTGCTCAGCATTTATTACCCCAGGTCCTAAGTACCTCCCTCTTAGCCTCATCTCTCACTAGTTCCCTCATCACACTGCTCCTACTGCACACGAGTGCCCGACAGCCACATGCTTGCATATCTTGATACCATTCCCTTTGCTGCTGCTTGCTCTGCTTCAAATGCCTTTCTTTTCAGGGCACATGACCCTCTAAGCACACACAGCCTCTGAGGTTAGCTGTCTTTTATTTGTGCCTCCATGGTATTTTAAAGGAATTTCTGTAATACAACGCACTCTACTCCATTTTCAACGCTGAATTATCTGTCTTCTCCATTAGATGCTACTGTGTCTTATCTGAAACAAATATTCACGGATCATCTATTATGTGCCGGCACTGTGCTGGGTACTGAATTACATGAACAGGTGCATGAATTTTCTGTTTCAATGCCTACTCTCCTTCCAGACTGTGACCTTCCTAGGGGCCACTGAGGATGCTGAGTGAATGAATAAAGTGAGAAATGGGAACTGTCATGGAAAAAATCCACTAATGGTCATGGGCTAGGTATTAGGGAATGACTTGTTCTTATAGTAATATTCATGCCACAAATATTTAATGAACATCTACTATGTATTCTGCACTGCGCTAGGTAATGACTGAGCAAGACGGCACACGGTCTAATGGGGAAGACATACAAGGAGAGCCAAGCCTCATGGGGCAGTGTGACAGTGCCATGATGGTGTTTTTACAGAGCGACACAGACAGTAGGGTTGCCTTTCTAGACATGTGGCCTGGGCAGTTGCACAGGGCCTCACACTCAGAAGGGCTCCATGCTTGGTTTAATTGTCTGCTTTCTGCTCTGTTAAAATTCTTCATAATTTCACCCTTGAACGTGTGTTTTGTAAGTGATGACTGATAGGACAATGGGGCATGTGCGTGAGCAAAGGAGCCAGGTGCTATTAATATGTACGTCCACCGCCGTTCCTCATGGTCTCATTCTCATATAGCCTCCGTGATGCACTACAAGAGCTGAATCCCACAGATCTGTGATACTCATGGTGAGCACCAAGTACGTGCATTCCATCTGTGGTTGAGTAAGCAGGGAGCACCGACAGCCCGAGAAGCCATGCTTTCTATTTAAACCAGAATTTGCTTTCAGGGCAGAAAAAGGGCAATGGTGTCCTCAGAAAACCAAACAACCAAGAACCCCCCTCCCCCCAGCCTTTACTAGCTAACACCTTACGCTGAAAATGATGATATAGAAGGAAAGGGAAAGAAAAGACCACCTGTAGACCCTTCTTCCAGTCCCTCTGACTCATCAGTAAGACAGACTAATTTTCACACCTCACATCCAAATCCATAGGCAGATCCTAACCAAAAGGAGAGAGTGCTGGTGGAAAGCACACACATCAAGAAGAAATAAGACAGTTGAGTCAGTTATGTGTGGCATTTCCACTGCTGTGGCATGTGGGAGCTATAAAATACAAATTGTGTGATTTTGTTGATTCCACATATGGGTTAATGCTCTTATATTTGCATTTAAAGTTGGCATCACATAATATAAAAGTAAATGGTACAATGCATTCCACTAATTATAAAGTGCATTTATTTCCTTTTGGAACTTAGAGTGACATTAAATAGAAAATAAAGCCACTGTGACAAATTGAGAAAGAGAGAGACTATGGAAGAAAGGAAAGAGCTTGAAATTTTAGTACCTGGAACAGTACATTTTCCTCCATTTTGAACAAGGGAGCCTACAAATTATGTAGCTGGCCCCGACTGAGAGAGAGGAAGGTATCTCTGAATTGGAACTTGAGAAGTAGATATGAAAAATATCTCAGTGGTCCCTTGGCCAAGACTCCCCTACTCATACTCTCATACTGCCTGCCAATTGCACGCGAAGAAGCTGAGAACTAGGTCACCCAAGAAACAAGTGGATAAGCCAAGACTGGAACCCAGGTTGCCTGACTCCATTCTTTTGGTGTCTAGTGCACCTTTTTTTCTGTCAAAAATCCCATTTTAGGAGTTGGAAATAAGATACTTCTCTGCAAGTTAAACCATTCAATCAATACAAGGGGAATGATATGCAAAGTACTATGGTTTTCACTGAAGGCCAAGGAGATTTGATCAGCACTCGGTTAAGAGTAATAAATTGCGTGCAAGGGAAAACCAAGTGGTCAGAGTTTTAGTCCTCATCTTTCTTTTTTTTTTTTTTCTGAAGCTGGAAACGGGGAGAGACAGTCAGACAGACTCCCGCATGCGCCCGACCGGGATCCACCCGGCACGCCCACCAGGGGCAACGCTCTGCCCACCAGGGGGCAATGCTCTGCCCCTCCGGGGCGTCACTCTGCCACGACCAGAGCCACTCTAGCGCCTGGGGCAGAGGCCAAGGAGCCATCCCCAGCACCTGGGCCATCTTTGCTCCAATGGAGCCTTGGCTGCGGGAGGGGAAGAGAGAGACAGAGAGGAAGGAGGGGGGGGGTGTGGAGAAGCAAATGGGCGCTTCTCCTATGTGCCCTGGTCGGGAATCGAACCCGGGTCCCCCGCATGCCAGGCCGACGCTCTACCGCTGAGCCAACCGGCCAGGGCCTAGTCCTCATCTTTCTTGATGCATCTTCCAAACATGTGACTCTCTCGGCTGCCTAGATCCCACCTCCCTGAATCTCCATGGCACATTCCTCCCCATCTTCCTGACTTAGAAACACTGAAGTGTCCCAGGGTTAAGTCTTTTTATCTGTCAATGCTCATTCCTTTAGTGATCTCATCTAGTCTAATGAATCTTAAAACCACCTACACGCTGGTGACTCATCGATATTTCTAGCCTCTCCTCTCCCTGAATTTCTTCTAACATACCCAACTGCCTACTTGACATCTCCACTCTGATATCTAATAGGAATCACACATTTAATATCCAAATCTGAGCCCTTCTTTTTTTTCTTTTTTTCTTTTTTTTTTTTTTTACAGGGACAGAGAGAGAGTCAGAGAGAGAGATAGATAGGGACAGATAGACAGGAACTCAGAGAGATGAGAAGCATCAATCATCAGTTTTTCGTTGTGACACCTTAGTTGTTCGTTGATTGCTTTCTCATATGTGCCTTGACCGTGGGCCTTCAGCAGACTGAGTGACCTCTTGCTGGAGCCAGCGACCTTGGGTCCAAGCTGGTGAGCTTTTTTTTTTTTTTTTTTTTTTTGCTCAAGCCAGATGAGCCCGCACTCAAGCTGGCGACCTCAGGGTCTCGAACCTGGGTCCTTCTGCATCCCAGTCCGACACTCTATCCACTGCGCCACCGCCTGGCCAGGCCAAATCTGAGCCCTTGAATAACCCCCAACCCCAAACTGCTCCCCAATGGTGGCTCAATATCTCTAATTGCTCCGGTCAAAACCTTGGAGTTGTCCTGACTCCTCCTTACCTTTCACACTTCACATTCAATCCAAGGGTCAATGCTAAAGGCTATGCATTCAAAATATATCCAGCATCCAACCATTTCTCACCACTGTCTCTGCCTTGCCCTGGTGCAAGTCACTGTCATCAGCACCTGGGTTATAGTTGTCCCTCACCATATTACAGTTCACTTTTCATGGTTTCACAGCATCACAGATTTTTAAACTGAATATATCTAATATTTTATTGCAGATTTTTTGCTATATCGCGGGATTTTGTGGTATATAGGTATTTTTATATATTTATTTTTAAAATTATTTTTATGGTAAAATAAGCATTTTCTAGCCTAAAATTTTGAAAACAATATAAAAAGAGTATGGGAAAGGTTAGTAACAGTGTGGGAAAGGTTTATAAGAGTGTGAAAAGGGTTTATAAAGCCTTAAAAATATATAAACAATAAAATAATTATAAGGTCTCTACTTTGTGGAACTTCGGCTACGGGGGGGGGGGGGGGGGTTCTGGTACCTAACCCCTGTGATAGACGAGGGACCACTACTCCCATAACCTCTGAACTAGTCTTACCATTTTGGCTTTCATCTCTCTTTGAGCCGGAATAATCTTAAACCATAAGTCAGACTATTTCTTCCTTTGGCTCAAAACCTCCCAATGGCTGCTCATCTACCTCTGAAGAGTGGACCAAACTTAGAATGACTGCAGAGCTGCACAGCATCCAATACTGGGGCCTCCTGGACCTCAGCAGTCACTTGTCCCCTTTGCTCGCTCGCTCTGCTCCAGCCAGGGCTTCCCTGCTATTCCTCTAGCTCCCTAGAGACTCTCTCACCTTAGAACCTTTGCCCTTTTTGTACCCTATCCCAGAATGCTCTTTCCCAAGAAATCTGCAAGGCTTACTCCCCCACTCCCTGCAGGCTGTTATTAAAGGTCACCTTATAAGGCCTTCCCTGGTCACCTGATTGAAAACTACAACCTTCTCTCCTCCTCATGCACCTTCTCTGTCCCCTTTCTCTGTTTTTTATTCCTTATAGCACTATTACCATCTAACATGCCTTATAGTTGACTTTATAGTCTGTTGATTATCTCCCCTCCCCCACCCCCATTAGAACGCAATTGTTTGTGTCTGAGCCTGCCAACCTCAGGGTTGGGGGCTGAATCACCTTATGGCCAACAATCTTCCAAGGTGTGAGGGACGACCTTCCACACTCAGCCATGTACCTGGAGCCTCTGTGACTTTGTATTCCAGCCCCTCCCTGGAATGTCCTTTGCCCATTTCTCTGGGTTAAAAATCATGCCTTCTCTCACAGTATGGCTTAACAATGACCGTCTCTTGAAAGCCTACTTCCATGACCTTGAATGACCTTTACCCTACCAGGAAACTAAGCAAAATACAAGACAGTAAGACCCTTTCTGTGACTGCCTGTGGAGGAGAAAGTGAACTCACACTGGCATGCATTTGGAAGGCAATCTGGCCATTTAGCAAATTAAAATTTGCTAAAAATATCCTTCCACCTAGCATTCCAGTTTAAGGAACTTAGCCAACAAAAATACCCAAGTAAGTGTACAAAGATACATGTGCAAAACTGTGCAGTACTTTTGTATTGTCAGCAGGGGCTGGTTTAATAAATTGTAATTCTACAGATTACTCCACGCAGATGAAAAAATGTGTCAAGATATTTGTTAGGTGAAAATGAACTGCCAAATAGTATGCATAACATTATCCCATTGGTGATAAAAAAAAGAATGGTGGGAAAAAAGAAAGGAGAAAGAAGGGAGGAAAGAAGGGAAGGAAGAAAAGGAGAAAGGAAAGGAGGAAGGGAGGGAGGGAGGGAGGGAGGAAGGAGTTGTATGTTATCACGGGATTTGGTTTTAAAGTATGAGAATAAGACAAAAAGAGGCAATGGTGAAAACTACCCCTGAAAACCCGTAATATCACCTATAAAAGACAGTATAAAAGCTCCTCCATCTCTTAATGTTGTCCCCCAATATTGGAACAGATTTCTGATTTTTTCCATTGAGTATACAATAAAGTAATTACTAGACTATTTGGGGGCCAGGCTGTATGAGAAATGTCCACTGCATTGTAAAATGCTAGAATGTCCCTCTGTTGGTATCAGTTTCTGTGGGGAGAGCAGGTCCACATTGCTGTCGCTGGACCTGCTCTGGAACATGCTCTTCAGGAGAAAAGAGGGAGGACTTTTCTGCACTATATAAATTGCTTGTCTCTCCATTTCTGTCTGTCCTTCCTCTGAGTATGTTAAATGTGTTTGATATGACTCTACTGTATGTATGTACGTATGTGACATTTGTTTTACTTTATCCTTTCCAGTGTCTCAATTTTATACAAATATGTATTGCTTTTTTATGAGTAATGAGATGTTTGAACAATCACCTCATTGATGCAGAAATATTAAATATGCATCAAGATTCTAAATTAGTTTTTAAATCAATTGTTTAGAAATGTTAAAAGGAAACTGAAGGAGTTAAGTTGTTCAATTGTTATTGTCTTTTCAATGAAAATGACAAATAGTTTCATTTCTCCTCCTTTCCTCCTTCTCTCTCCCTTCCTTCTTTCCTCCCTTCTTTCCTCCCTTCTTTCCTCCCTCCCTCCCTCCCTCCCTTCCTTCCTCCCTTCCTATGGTTTTATTGTTGTTGGGAGCTGTTAGCATTTCCAGGAGGCAGAAGTCCCTTGCAGATGTAAAAGGAGTGACAGAGCATGGAATTAGGATCATCCAAACATAATACATACTACACAAAAATGCTTTAGGTAAGTCTATTTAGGAGTGAGGGCAAAGAGGGGGAAGAAGTATCGCTTTTAGCTTCACACTGTCCCTCTGCCCTCCAGGATCTTGCTGCTTGCTCCATGCAAGGCCTCATGTTCAGCTGCTGCTGTGGATCACCCCCATTGGATCCAGAGTGGGGCCAAGCTCATGGTGCCCTATGTTCTAGGAACTACATGTTTCAAGGATTAACTCTTATATTTCCCACACTCTTAGTCCTGAAACATACTAGGTGATTAACAAAAATAGTTGGCATTTACTGAGCTCTTACTATTATATGCCCAATCTGGATTACTTGATATAATCATTCAAAAATTCTGTAAAGCAGGTACATAAATCTATATTTTATAGATTATAAAAACTGAGTCATAGACAGACCAATTAATTTCCCTAGGCTTTTAGATCTGGGATTTGAAATGAAGTTTTAACTACCATCCTGCCCCTAAAACTATGTGTCTAATAAATAAATGAATGATGACTACATCAGATCTTCCCTTATGAAGGTCCTGTCATAAGATATTCCTAATAAAATGGGGGTGGGAATACTGTGCGTAGGAACTCAGTTATTCACACTATCAGCTTGTCATCCCTTTAGGGAAGGGACAAACTGAACCATGGAGTCTGTTCCAGAATTCTCTAATAGATCCATTTGGCCTCAGCCTCCAAGTGAGGTTCACTTTACTCCCCCCAGCTCTGCTAGTTTGGAGTCATAAATACTAGGAGTATACAAAGAAAGCAAAGGGTAATGAAGAAGGGGCTATGAGAGAACCACTCTTTCCACTTGCAAGTTAATCACTAGAAAGATGGTAGGATTGTTAAAAGTAAAAAACTATAATAATGATCATTCTTGGCCTTTTGGCTAAGATCAAATATACAATGATAATAATGGCAGGCATATTGTTTTCTAATATCCATTTTTCCCTTCCTCTAGGGTTAAAAATCTACTAATTTGTAGCTTTACATATGGCTGCCAAGAGTCAAGGCTATGTCTCTCAGTCTCCTTGCAAATTAGATGTGGCCATGTAACTATGTTCTGGCAAGTGAGATTTAAGTGGAAATGTCATATGACTACTTCTGAGGAACTTCCTCAAGGGAGATCTAACACAAGGGAGATCTAACACTCCTCTCTTCTTCATCCTTTCCTCCTTTCTACTGGCTGAGATGCAGATGTAATGGCAGGGATTGGAGCAGCCATCTTGGACCATGAGGTAGGTATATCAATATCTACATTTTGTAGATAAGAAAATTAAGAACAGAATGAAGGCAATGAACTGAAAGGAGCTTAGGTCCCTGAAGTCTTCATGAAGCAGAGTCATTATACTTCTTCTGGACTGCCTACTTCTGGGTTTCAACACACACACACACACAAAAATTAACTTTTATCATATTTAGGGCATAATATGATATGATATTTGGTTCTCTGTTATGTATACCAATTCATATACATCATCATGGTTTCTTGGAAGGAGTCTAGAAATGGTAGAAAAAAATATCTGTTTTATTTCCACCTTTGCTTCTAACTTATTATATGCCTCCATTTTCTCTTGCTCCAAATTTAGAAGTTAGTACTAAATATAGACTGTCCATACATTGATTTGTAGAGTAAAATAGATTTAATTTTTTAAAAGTATGGATTTGTAGAAGCCAAAAAAGTTCAGGAGATATGGTTACACTGTTGTTCATTGGCTTTGGGTTAGAAGGGGGAAGTGACTCCACTTTAATCAGTTTAAGTGCACAGGAGAATGTACTAATTCACAAAATCCAAGAGAGGGTTAAGCACTCAAGCTACAGGAAATGCAGAGATGAAGCTGGGCCTTAGAAAAACTGAAAACAGGAGTTCTCTCTCTCTCTTAACCTTACTGCTCTGAATTTCAGATTCAGTCTTTGTTGCTGCAGACTTTCTTTTAACACAAGGCAAGGTTTATATCTTACTGCTTTAGCCATTTGCAAGGGGTGACTCCCTTTCTCCATTCTGTTGTCAAAACTCTCAGGGAACAACTCTGATTGGCCCATCTTGGTTCAGCTGCTCTCCCTGCAGACCAATCAGTGGTTGCCAGGAAGCACACTGTGCGAGAGAACTGCTCTGGCAGAATGTGTGGATGTGGATTTCGTATAACATGGAGACTGAATTTTATACAATGAATGCATGTAACTTTCATAATAAATGGTAAGATAAATGTGTGGAGTCATGAGATAAGTATAGGAAGTATGGAGCAGGAAGGCACGAGGGGATGGGCACACTTTCCAAAAAAGGTGAAGCTGAACAGCCCAACCCTTAGGTGACTCTACAGAGGTTCAAGAATGACAAGATCATTTCTATTGGTAATGAAGTAAAAGCAAGGTGGATCAGGTGGAAGTCAGGAGGCCTGGTTTCTGGCCCTGGTGACATAAAGCTAGTTTGGCACATCTCTTTCTTCAGTGATGAGGTTGACTCAGCTTGAAGGTGAACCTGGACACCATACCTCTTAGGGTGTTTGAGATATATATATATATATATATATATATATATATATATATATATATATATATATATATATATATATATATATATTTTTTTTTTTTACTTTACAGAGGTTCTTGGGCTATTGGTTAGGGTGCTAGGAATACTCACTGAAAAAACACAGCTACTCAAACCCATGTACATAAATTGGGAACCCTCTGGGTCTTTGAGCTGTAAATTCTAAAGAATAAAAGTTGATACAGAAAAAGGTGAAAATTAAGGAAGTCCAAACAGCCCAGCACTTCCTCCTCCTCTCCATTGCTCTGTTCTCTCATCTGCTCAGCCGTAGCAGGATTTGTCCTTCACGAGTGGTAGAAGACCAAGTACATCCTCAGGTTCCTGAGAAGCTGCACTTGTGACAAAAGGTCTGTACAGGCCCAAATTTCACACAACAGCTTGCCTCGCTGTGGGCACATCTAGCTCTAGCTCTATCTTTAAATATAGATAGATTAGGAGCAAAATTAAGATGTATAGTATCTTTTGGTTTAGGGCTAATTTCTGAATACCTAAGGTAGAGAAACAGACATGTGGGTTGGAGAGAGAAATTGGCCGAAGGAGGCTGGGAATGCCTTTTCTCAGGGTTAAGTTTGGGATGGGGACTCTTCTCCAAGAGCAGGTGTGTGCTTCCAGTTGGTTGCTCGGGGCAGGGACAGCCAGGCATCCTTTGCTGTTCCCACTGACCTCTCCACAGGACACGATTCTCCTCTGCCTGGTGAGAAGATAGATTCTCCAGGCACAAAGCCATGCTGTCCTGAGCTGGCACCTTCCTGCGTGGGAGCCCAAGCCACTCTCAACAGCCCTTTCTTCTCTGTGGCCTGTGAGCTGGGGAGGCGGCCAGCTGGGCTGTTCCCACACGGAGAAGCTGGGTGGGGCCTGCGGAACCCTTCGGCCTGGGTTGAAGAGCCAGATCTAGGTCCCTCCCTGGGAATTCACCACAATGCGGAAATGGCCAGAGAAAGAGAGCTTTGTGGAGAGGATCCTTTCCCAACCGGCCACGGGCGGGCGGGTCGGCCACTGACACTGATGTGGGCAGAGAAAAGTGTCTGGCTGTTTCATCAGGGCTTGCACATGGCTCAGCTGGGGCCCAATCCCCTTTCAAGGGCCCCAGATGGTGTGTAAGGGGGCGGGGTATGAACCTCCATGGAGAGTCTAGTGCGGTTTCCCTCTAGGTGATGTAAAAAAACAACACTAAACTAAAAACCTTCTTCTTCCTCCTCCAGAGAAGTAGAGTAGGTTTAGCAAAACCAAGTTTCTTGGGGTAGAGGGGGGTGGGATGTTCTTTGGCAAAGGGGGGTCATGCTCTGGAAAGGGGGCTGCTCAGGGAGCAGCTGGTGGGGTGAGTGGAAGGGATACCACTGTACATAGGACACTGTGTCAGAAAAGGAGGGGAGGCAGGTCCTGAAAGGGATCCAGTAGTAGGAGTCAAAGGTTATCTACTCATCATGGCCAAACAGGACCCTCACAACGTGACACAAATCACTGGCTTTTTTAAAAGCATTGCACGTGGATAAAATGAGTGAGTCTGTTTTCCATGTTCCAGGCACAATGCACAAGAGATGTCCCCCAACCTCAAGTAGTGAAGGCGCATGAGCCAACGGGCAAGGAGGCTGTGGCTCCAGGATAGAGTGTAGGTGCTATGAAGATCCCAGCAGGGGCCACACAGGACACAGGGAACTGGGGAGGCTTTCCAGATGAAGCAATGTTTAAATCGAGGGTTCAAGAATGAGTTGGAATTAGCCAGGTAAAAAGGGGTAAGGGGTGCTCTAGACAGAGGAATTACACACGCAAAGACTTAGGGGGGAAAGATGGTGAGTTCCAGGAGTTCAATATGTCTGAGCATTTTACCATCTATAAGTAGAGGTCATCAGAGGAGAGATGAGATGATGCCCAGAGGAGTGAGCCTGGGCCTGATTATCAGGACAATACCAGGAGTCTGGACTACCTCCTGGGAGCAGAGGGAGCCCTGATGCCTACTGAGCTCAATAGCAGCGTGATCAGACGCGAGCTTCGGAAGGCTCGCGTTGGCTATCTGTGGACGCTGGATTGTTCTAAGAGGAAAGGCTGGAAGGCTATTGCTGGAATCCAGGCAAGAGTTGGTGAGGATGTGACCTTGGGCAGCGGCGGTGGCAGATGGACACTGAGTGAGGGGCAGGCTGGATGTGGGGGTAAGGGGAAGGGATAAAAGGAAGTCCAGTGTGACGCCACGCTTCTGGTTTAGCAGGGATTGAGGTTTCCAAGCTGTGAGTTGTACCCTTACAGCTCTGATGAAACCAATTCTGCAGCTCATCTGTTGCTGAGGAATGGGTCTAGGTAGGAGGTAGGCGTTAGGGGGACGGGCAGGGGAAGAGAGGGGCCCTGACAAAGACTAGAATGTGGTTTGCATATTTGTCATCTGTCTCCCACACTAGGCTGTTTGTGCCATGAGTGTAGAGACTGTGTTGTTCTCTAGTGTGCCCCGGTTTCTAGAATAATGCCTGTTACCCAGGAGACTCACAAAAAAATATTTGTTGAGTGAAAAAAAAAAAAAATGACAGAGGCTGCAGATACAGGGCCAGGAGATTTGCCATTCCAACCAATGGAACAGACTGGACTCCTTTAAGATGTCATGGAAATATCACAAAAATGACTCTGGTTCCATCATTCCCTTTCACCAAAGGGTGGCTATGATGGCGGAATAACCAGGATGGGAAAAGGAGGGCGGCATTGCACGCCCATGACTATATAAAGTACACACTCCAGACAATCAATGAATAAACACACACACACACACACAGAGTGATAACACACACACACTCTGTCACTGTCATGATCAGCATCACTATCATCACTAGTTTTGACTGAGACCTTAACAGGCACCAGGAATCAAACTCATAGGCACCTTATAACCATCATTTAATGAAATTGTCCCTGTAACCCCATAAAGTAGATCCTGTTGTGAACACAGGTGTTTTGGACTCTAAGGCCACCCCTGCCCCCCATTCTAGGCTCTCATTATCTCAGATCAGAAACAAAAATATGGTTGAAACAGAGACTTGGGAAGCGAGGAAACTCTGTGATATTTCAGGAGGCCTCCTGATTTGTAAGTCTTTTTTTTTAATGTTTTCTTTTAATTTTTATTAATTTTAATTTATTGTGTTTACATGAATTCAAGTGTCCCACTGAATATAACACCCTCACCCCCAACCCTTGTGTCCCTTTTTATACCCCCTTTGCCCCCTTCCCCTTAACTCCCTCCCCCCTTCCCTCTGGGATATGCTGTCCTGTTATCTATATCTCTGTGTTACGTATATATAATTTCACTAATCCCTTCACCTTCTCTGATCCTATCCCCTCATCCCCCTTCCCTTTGACTGCTGTCCTTCTGGTCCCTGTGACCCTGCCTCTGCCTCTATTCCATTCCTCAGTTCACTTTGTTCATTAGATTCCACATATAAGTGAGATCACCTGATATTTGTCTTTCTCTGCCTGGCTTATTTCACTTAGCGTAATAGTCTCCAGGTCCATCCATGCTGTTGCAAAAGGTAAGATTTCCTTCTTTTTCATGGCTGCGTAGTATTCCATTATGCATATGTACCACAGCTTTTTAATTGACGCATCCACTGATAGACACATGGGCTGTTTCCAGATCTTGGCTATTGTAAACAATGCTGCAATAAACATGGGGTGCATATGTTCTTTTGAATCAGTTGTTGGAGTTTAAATGGGCTGGAGAAGTCCGCTCTGGCCCTGATCTGGCACTCGGAGCAAATGGCATCTTGTTGGCTTGTTTCTAGACCTTTTCATATAGTTTCCAGACCTGACAAAACACCAAGACACCTCACCTAACACAACATTTATTCTCTTTCCAAAACCACCTTTAACTTCAAGTTTCCCCCCTGGGGAGAGTTGGGAGCAAGTCTCTGCGATGATCCCTGCAGGGGTCACTGAGTGGCCATGTGGGGCTGTTGCCCAGCAGCCTCCGTCCGGGCAGCTGAGGCTAGGGAGACTCAGGGGCTGGACAGCTGGAAAGATGACTGGTGTCTGGTGTGTGCGGCGGACACCAGAGGTGTTCTCAACGTGTGCTCTGTGTACCTCCGCACCCACCCTGGCTCCAGAGCACTGAATTTCTTCTCTGGCACCCTTGGCACCCTCTGCAGAGATGAGCCACTGCTTTGGGGAAGGAGACTACTATGGAACCTGATCCGAAGGTGCCACACTTGGGAGTATTAAGCTAATAGTTGGCTAAGCTAGGAGAAAGCTGACAGATTCACGTGCCTGCTGTGTTCTGTCTGGTGTCACTGCAGACTTGATGAGAAACTCCCTGAGCTGGTGGTGAGGGGGAAGGCGAGACCACAGACAGGGACCCAGTGAGGGGCCAGATTGCTACTTCTGTCCTGGGAGCCCCATGAGTGTCCAGAAACTGAATCATGAATGGTCAAGGGTCTTAATTTTGCTCTCCCATGAGGACCATGGTGGATTGTCCAGCAGGAGGAAATACATGTCCCTAAGACATTGTTCAGCTCTTATCCAAATTGCCGTCATGTGGTCAGTCCCTATCCGGGGATCCAGGACACTCTTAAGCTCCCAGCATTGACTCCGAGGAAGGGATGGTGGAGAGAAAGTAAAAGAAAAAGGCGCAGCCCTACTTGGATCAATACCTGACAGGTATCTCAAATGACACCAGCCCAAGATCTTCCTTGAGGACCTCTGCTCAATCACTGTCCCCCTCCCCCATGTCGCATCCTTATCAAAAGCAATAGTGATCACCCTTGTCAAGCCTTTCACCTTCATAGGACAATATGCCTGCTTGGAGAGAAGTTCCAGGTGACATCCACAATGCTTGTCCTCAGTGTGTGTCATGGGGAATGGAAGCCAGTCATCTCCAACTGGGAAGGGCTCAGGTATTTAGAATGAGCTCAGTAGAGGCAATAGGTCCCAGATAGCTTGACACCTGCCAAGATTTATCTGGACATCTGTCAGAGAAATGCCAGCTTGTTCTGGAGAGTTTCCCTGTCTGGGAAGCCTGGAGGTGCATGGAAATGGCCAGTGCTCACACCAATGACACGTCATTCTCAAACACCACCCACGTGCCAGGCCGAGTGCCCCGTGATCTCATTTTATCCTTTTAACAACCACACGCAGTTGGTATTATTCTCCCTGTTGCACAGATGAGAAAACTGAGCTAAATGACAAAGCTAGTAAATGCCAGAACCACAACGATTTGAACTCCTGCAGGTCTGGTTTAAAAAGCCCAAATATTTGCTAGTGTAATTCAGCAACTATTCATCGGACACAGATCTTGTGGCAGGTACTGTGCTAGACTCAAGAGGCCTTGGGGATGAATAGCATTGTCACAACCCTCAGGGAGATTTTAGTAGAAATTTCACCCTACCCCTGAGACTCCATAGCAGACGAGGAAGCACACAGGGGTAGGGAGCAGAACAAAGAGAGATCCATTCTCTCTGGGTAGCCAGGGATGCCTTTTTCAGAAGCAGCGATCTTGAACTGATTTTGAACAATGAGTGGGAGCATGCCAGGGGAAGAAGGACCTTCCAGATGCACTGGTATATAAAACATATGTTCCAGGATGTTTACAGTACCATCGTCATAGACGACTTGGGGGGCAGGGGCTCAGTGGTAGGGGAACGGCGGAATAAACAGTGGTCCAGTCACACCAAAGAATATTTTGAAACCATCAGATGGAATGGATTTGATTCATATCAAAATGACAAAAGATCTGCGGAGTGAAAAGCAAGCTGCAGCAGCTTTTGGCTGGTGTGTGTGCATGCATACTCACATCTATACACACTGGTGTGAATTCAGAGAAAGGGATTCCCTGTGGAGGACACAGCACGGTCACAGTCCTGGAGATGGGAGATGGAAAGACTGCTGGAGTGCTATAATGAACCTGAGCCCCAGCAGCAGTGGATGCCGGGAGCTGAAAGTGGGTGATCAGAGTGAGGGTTTGATCTGGCAATCGGACCAGCCTCTCCCGGCCCTGACCTGAGCTGGGGAGACTCAAGGCTGGGTTCTGACAGGGATCTGCTGTTGCAATGGTCACAGCCACACAGAGGGGTCAGAACTGAATTTGGCTCTAGAATGGAAGACAGGGGTGGTGAAATAAATGAAACATCAGGGGAGGCCAGGCACCTGTAGCCCAGTCTGGCCAAGCACAAACTCACCGGGGGCTCTCAGTCCCTTCCGCTCTTCAAGACCTTCCCTCCTCATTCCCAACTCTCTCAACATGTGGGGTGTCAGATCCCACGTGACACCCTCGCTACACGGAAGCAAGATCCTTTAACAATTAGCCCAAAGCAAAGCAATGAGCTCCAATGACATCTCTGTCCCCACAGCTCCACTGAACACACTCACTTAGGTCAGCTCCTTCACTGAAACGCTGCTCACTCTTGATGACAGGGACACAATCCTGGTTTTCTTCTTCCTCGCAGGCCTCCCTATCTTCCTTGATCTTCTGGGCTGACTTCTCTTTCTTTATCTGAAATCTGAATGCTGCCTGCTCTAGGGGTAATTCTGAGCCCTCTACACTCTCCTTAGGGGATCCCATCTAGTCTTCTGAGAGGAGGGATAAAAATGGTTTCTTCTTTATTCCTGTTGTTATGAGGAAGAAAAGTTCCAGAATGTTTTAAGCCTCATGCCCCACTTTTTACCCTGTCCTACCAAGATGTAGTGTGCTATCTACTTGGTGAACTTGGGAAGGTAACTAAGCCTCCACAGTAGTTTTCTTGGTGCTTATTGCTCTCCAGAATTATCTTGTTGATGTGTTTACATCTTTCTCTTCTGTCTTCCACACTAGAACGTAAGCTCCATGAAGGCAGGGCCTGGTCTGTCTTATTCATCACCTGCTCCTCTGCCCCCCCCCACCACCATGCCTACACAAAAAGGGCTTCAGTAACTACTCTGCAAACAAAGGAACAAATGCATGACCCTTGACTATGTCTAAAGGGTCCTTCTTTCCTCAGGGTTGTGTTAGGATCATTTAGTCTAAACCACAGCTCCCTGTGGTTCCTCAGATAGAGCTCTCATCCCAGCCACATCCCCGTATGTCTTGTCTTTCCTGCTTTTCTGTGGCTCCAGTTCAAATGCAACCTTCTCTGTGCATCTTCTTTGATTTTTTATGGCAGAATTTTTCACTCCGTTCTCTATGCTCCCACAGCACTTGGCCTGGATTCTTACAATTGCTTAATTCTAAATGATGGTAGAGTTTGTTTCCTTGCTTGTCTGCCCTACCAGACAGTAACAGAGGTCATACTCTCTTTTTCTTTGTATCCCCACCACTCCCCAGCACATAACTTAGTGCATCCTTTAATTCAATATATCTTGTTGAATGGAAAGGAATCTAACTAATGGCATTCTTATAGCATTGCTTACACAGACTGGCCAACTGGTTTACCTGCTTTTCCCAACAAAGTCTCCCTCAGTCTAGGTTGACTCCCTGTTCCAGAAGGCAGTCTTCTCATACTCTGGTTTCTCTTCAGATCGCATAAATCTTTCGCCTTTTACCAGAAGGCAGTCTTCTCTACTCAGCTTGCCAGATGAGTTAGTTTCATCCTTTCGGATTCAGATTTTCCTATTTGTTCAGAGCTGTAAATTTCAATGGCCAAGTTCCAAGTCCAACTCCCTTCATTATCCCCTCTCTTACGCTCAGGGCAAATTTCAAAGTCAACATCTAAAGTTAAGAATCAAAGGATTGCCCAATTCATTTGTTTTCCCTCTCTCTTGAGGTTTCTCCCATATACTTAGGCAGCCCTAACACCAAATGTTCCAGTTTCTGCAATGTAAGCTGGGTAGAAGGATTCCTTCTATTTCCAGAAGAAAGTTGTAAAGCTCAGGGGGAAAAAAAAACGTGATTCCTCCTCTTCTCCACACATCTTCTCATGTAAAATTCTACTCACCCTACAGGCCTCAGCACAGTGTAATCCTCTCCATGCTTCGCTTACACTTCTGTTCTAATACTAATGCCCTTAGCAATTGTTGAGCGCTTACTGTATGCCTGGCTTTGTCTTAAATGCTTTTACCTACACAATCTCTAATCTTCCCAACAGCCACAGACATACATCTTATCCCATTTGCCACATGACAAAACCAAGGCTCGGAGACACGAGGTGTTCAACATGCTTACCCAGTTAGAACTGGCCAGGGCAAGGCTGGATCCCAGCTCTCCCTGGCTGGAAAGGCTGTGCTTTCTCTACTGTACTTAGTGTCATAGCAGCTCCATCCACCGTTCTTAGGGGCACATCACTACATTCGACAACTATTCACCAAACAGCTCCTCTGTGCCAGGAACTGTTCTAACTACTCAGGATACACCAGAGGATGTGGCAGACAGAAGCCCCTGATTTTAGTGAGGTAACAGTCTAGCAGAGAGAAATACAGAAAAGTGACAAGCAGAATAAAAAAGTTATAAAGTACTAGAAAGTAAGAAGGGCTATGAGGAAAGAAATAGCAAGCAGACTGAGGGAGACAGAGGATCCCCAGGACGTGGAGTGGTAAACGTACTTCCAAATACAGTTGTCAAGGAGCCACAGTGTGACAGTGATGTTTAAGCAAAGACTTGGAAGAGGTAAGAGAGTTAGGCGCGTGGGATTGGGGAGAGTCTGGGGAACACACTCAACCTGGGAAAAGGGAATCCACGCTGAGAGCCAGTCTGTGCAGAGGCTCTGCAGTGGGAGCTCAGCTGGCAGGACCGAGGAAAGGCAGCCAGGCTGACGGAGCTGGGGTGGGGGGAGAGGAAGGAGAGGGTATCTAGGAGACGAGGTCACAGAGGTAACAGGGGTTGGGATGGTATAGAGCAGTGGTTCTCAACAAGGGGTGACTTTGACCCCAGGGAATATTTGGCCCTGTCTGGGGACATTTTTGGTTGTTAAATCAGGGGCATCTATTTACTATCTGATCCTTTTCCAGAAGAAGGTTGCCAAGCCCAGCTCTCAAGTGTCCTATGAAAACAAGACATTGTTTGTATCGACAGTAGGGTTTCCTCACGAGCCTCCTTCCCCACCCGGACAGCTCCTTCAGGGAGTTCTGCTAAAGTGCTAACATTCAGTATTGGCAAGAGGTGACGGCTGACGAATGATGAAAACAGGAACACGCTTTATGGAGGGCAATTTGACAATACTTTTCAAAAGCCTTAAAATACACTGTTCCCCTTGGCCCCATCATTCCACTCCTGAGAAGCTATAAGAAATGATCAGAGTTGAGATGCACCCACAAATTTAAGAAATGATGGTGGAATAATGATCTAAATTACCCAGCATATTATACACTAAAAATCTAATTTCGAAGACTTTAATAATATGAGAGAATGGCCCTGTTATGATATTAGTGAACAAAGCTTCATAAATAAATGTTATATGTAGTGTGACCCCGATTTTGTAAAACAAGGCTAGCAGGAAACAGACCCACATTTAATGATGATTTTCGCTGGGTGGTGGACTCATGGGAGGTTTTTATGTTGTTAGGTTCATTTTTCTGTCTCTTTAAAAAATTATTTCCTTTTTAATAAGAAAAGGAATAATTTAGCAAATAATTACTGGTTGAATAAGCTTAAGAAACAGCTAATGATTTGAGCTAGCCTCCACCATCATTACCTAGAAAAAGGGTGGGCCCAGGAGGGCCAGGCAGGGCATGCACGAGTGTGAGGGGTTAGTGGGCACGGAAGGGTGGGAGGCGGAGCCTGTGCTCTCCACAGCAACAGCTTCTACTCATCACCTTGAGGGGATCTGATTCAGACCCAATGGTGCAAATTTCCTTTTCCTTTTTTTCAAGAAATACCAGAAATATGGATTGTGATGGGAATGTACCAATGATTACACTCTGTGTGGGTCCAATAAGACACTCTTGTGGCCTGAATGCTGCCCCCAAGTCACCCATTTGAATTGACTGCTCCAAACCACGGGACTTTAGAGCTGGAAAGACAGTTGCAGCTAATCTAGTCCAATGGCTACATTTGACTTCCATGCTGTAAAATGACCGATCCAGGGTCGCACAACTAAACATCAGCTGAGCCAGAACTAGAGCAAAGGGATTTTGATTCTCAACCTGGAACTGCTTCTGCCATGCCATTACTAAACTGAGATTTCTCCCACCATCCATGCCTTCCCCCAGCTTCCCCATCTCAGGGAACTGGCACCAGCATGCCACCAAGTACCCAGGCTGGGCCTTACCCTTGGCACTGACCAAGCATGAAGACCTATGAAGCCTGCCTCCTAAACATATCTTTTTTTTTTTTTTTTTTTTTTTAATACAGGGACAGAGATAGAGTCAGAGAAAGGGACAGATAGGGACAGACAGACAGGAACAGAGAGAGATGAAAAGCATCAATCATCAGTTTTTCGTTGTGACATCTTAGTTGTTCATTGATTGCTTTCTCATATGTGCCTTGACCATGGGCCTTCAGCAGACCGAGTAACCCCTTGCTCAAGCCAGCGACCTTGGGTCCAAGCTTGTGAGCTTTTTGCTCAAGCCAGATGAGCCTGTGCTCAAGCTGGTGGCCTCGGGGTCTCAAACCTGGCTCCTCTGCATCCCAGTCCAACACTCTATTCACTGCACCACTGCCTGGTCAGGCCCTAAATATATCTTGTATCCATCTGGTTTCTCTGCCTTTCCACTGCTCCTAGTTAAGTCCAAGCCCTATTATCTCGCACCTGGCCCCCTGCAATAGCTTCCTAATTACTCTCTGATCTCATCATTCCTCTGCTTAAAACCTTTTCTGGTTTCCAAAGTTTACCAGACCTGGCATGACCTCACCTCCCTCTTTGACCCATATTGTAGCTCTCCCTCTCACTCTAGCTCCTGTAACCTGACGTTAACCTCTCCTCCAAAGGGCTCTTGTCCATGCCATTCCACTCGTCTGAAATTCTTTCTCCACGTCTTCTTGCCATTAATCACAACTGATCTTCTAATCCCGACAGTCTCAGCACAGTGCAGGCCCATCCTAAGGCTATGTAAGTGTTAGAGCTATGATGACTTGTCCTTTTATCATCTCCACCCAAATGTCACATTTCTGAGGAATCCTTCCCGGGCCAGGTCATTCTGTGATTCACCTTCATAGCACTTAGCACAATCGTGGTTCAGTAACAAAACTGCTTTTATTTGTTTCCTATCCACCACCCCCATGAGACTTCAGGGCACCCCCAGGATAAAGATTGGGTCCGTCTTGTTCAATTCCCAACATCCCCAGGGGCTGTCAGAGCCCATATTGTCGCTCTCAGTAAATATATAGATCGACTGATGCTGAGTAAACGCTTCCTTATATTCATACACACCCATCAATCAGAACTCCCGGGGATCCTTGAACACCACTTCCCTGTCGGCCACTTCACAGATGGGGAAACTGAAGGTCAGTGGGGCCAACAGGTGACTGCACGGGGCTGTGGCATATGAGAACATACAACCCCCATCCCTCAGTCCTCGGCCTGGCGTCCTGTCCTGTGTTTCTGGCTCTGATGGCAGGGTGGATATCGGACTTCCATCGTTTCCTGATTCAGAATTGGCTGCATCTACATATGTTTGAGCATTGCCCAGGGGAAAGGTGTCTGGGGAAAGAGAAATATGTTCCCCTCGTTAGCTGGCTCTGAGTAGCCTGAAAACACTGATCCTCACCGTCTGCTACTTGGGACGTAATGACCTGCTTTCAGTCTCTTTTCATTGTGGGATTTCTGAGAGGAATTTGGAAAACAACTCCTAAATCACGAGGCTTGGATGGTAGCCAGGCTTTATCTACAAATCTCTGTACCCAGTCTTTTTCAGAAAGACTTTGTGTACCTGGCCCTCAGGCAGCGCGTCCCACACAGCCCTCACTTCTCCCCAATTCCTTGCCGGGGCCACCTAGCCAGGCTCATTTCCCAGTTTGCTCTCCATTTGGAAGAGTGCCCTGGTGTGAGCCGAGCTGTAGTCTTTGTCCTGTGATGTCCTGAGGCTGTGCTCTGCTACCTGGGCTGGTGTCTCACGAGAAACAGACTTAGACATTGCCCTGGGAGGGAGCAAAGCCAGCTTTGCACTGGGGCCTTGGAAATCTGACATAATCCCCCAAGACTTAATTCCCTTAACTGTGCAATGGGAATAGTATTATAATATCTCTTTTAGCATCGCTGGTGGAAACACCAAGCAAACGATAATACAGTGTATCTATTTTTTTATTTTTAATTTACTTTGCTCCTCTAGCTTTTGATAGGGCTGTGCTGGGGGGAGCAGATCATAGAAATAGGTGAGGGAAGGGAGGGTCTCTGCTAAGATTGGCAGCTGCAAAGTCCAGTCTGGGGGAGTGGGGAAGGCACTCTTGTTGGGTACTAGTATGAGTTCCAGTTACAGGGGGGTGGAGTAGGAAGTGAATGACCTCTGGGCATTAGAGACAGACAGACCTGGTTCGAATCCCAGCTTTGCTTCTTAATAGCCTGGGTGACTGGGTGACAGACCTGCTCTGAGTCCCAGCAGCTCATCTGTAAAATAGGAACAATGACTCCCACATCACAGGGTGCCATGAGGGACATGATGTTACTATAGAGCTGGAGTGGCCATTTTTTTGCCACTGGTACAGAAAAGCAAGAAATTAAATTAAATTAATAAAAGCTGGTCTGCAGAGACAGAAAAGAATAAAGCAGACATGCAACCAAAAAAAGTCTTGACCAACACAGAGCCCGGTAGGTTTCCATTCAGAAACTGCTGCAAACACCCCTTTGCCTGCCCCTGTGGACACGGGTGGTGCAACCAGAAGCACAGGGAAACCTACAGAACTGAGTGGAAGCACAGTTCTCTGCAGCCTCCTGCCCCAGCTGGAGCACAGAGGATGGCCAACCACAGTCCTCACCCCAGAAACATCCTCTTCTTTCTTTTGCATTCCTTTCCTACTTCTGCATGGCTTGTCAATCAGCATGCACTCCGGCCTGAGAGGAGCAGACCCACGCCTCTGACGTACGCCTCTGACGTGCAAGCCATGTGCTCCCACCACCCAGGGAACACGCATCATTTGCGAAAACTACACTACATGCACATCTCTACTTCTGTTGCCTCTGCCTTATCTGCTTGATGCATATCTCAAAAAATAACAGTCATTCTTCCAGGCTCAGGTCACATGTCATCTATTTTCTAAAGCCTTTTCTAACTCACTTGGGGGAAATTAGCTATTTCCCAAAGCCCCGTGCATGTCCTAACACTACGGCAATGTTCGTATTGCACTGTCCTGACTTGATTTTTTTTTTTTAATAAATTTTTATTAATATTAATGGGATGACATTAATAATTCAGGGTACATATATTCAAAGAAAAACATGTCTAGGTTATCTTGTCATTAAATTATGTTGCATACCCCTCGCCCAGAGTCAGATTGTCCTCCGTCACCCTCTATCTAGTTTTCTCTGCGCCCCTCCCCCTCCCCCTAAATCTCTCCCTCCCTCCCTCCTGCATCCTCCCTCCCCCCACCCCTGGTAACCACCACACTCTTGTCCATGTCTCTTAGTCTCTTTTTTATGTTCCACCAATGTATGGAATCATGTAGTTCTTGTTTTTTTCTGATTTACTTATTTCACTCCGTATAATGTTATCAAGATCCTACCATTTTGCTATAAATGATCTAATGTCATCATTTCTTATGGCTGAGTAGTATTCCATAGTGTATATGTGCCACATCTTCTTTATCCAATCCTCTATTGAAGGGCTTTTTGGTTGTTTCCATGTCTTGGCCACTGTGAACAATGCTGCTATGAACATGGGGCTACATGTGTCTTTACGTATCAATGATTCTGAGGTTTTGGGGTATATACCCAGTAGAGGGATTGCTGGGTCATAAGGTAGTTCTATTTGCAGTTTTTTGAGGAACCACCATACTTTCCTCCATAGTGGTTGTACTACTTTACATTCCCACCAACAGTGTATGAGGGTTCCTTTTTCTCCACATCCTCTCCAACATTTGTTATTACCCGACTTGTTGATAATAGCTAATCTAACAGGGGTGAGGTGGTATCTCATTGTAGTTTTGATTTGCATTTCTCTAATAACTAATGAAGCTGAGCATCTTTTCATATATCTGTTGGCCATTTGTATTTCTTCCTGGGAGAAGTGTCTGTTCATGCCTGACTTGATATTTAAGTTACATTTAAAAATACGAAAGTAACACATGCTTCCTGTATAAAGTGAAGAATAAAATCTCTCTCCCCCTCCAATTCTTCCAGCACCATCTCCCAAAGCTAATCATGATTATTAGCAGTTTCTTTGGAAGGGTTCCAGAAACTTCTGTGTATAAATAAGCACATGGGTAATATAAAGTTATTGTTTTTCAGTGTATACTTTCCCTTTGTGTTTATTTTGGTAAAATAAAGATATAGAGCATCTTTATTTTGGTAGAAAAGCACATTTTGTCTCCATTCATGCTCTATCAATATGCTCAGCCTAAACCCTGTCATCTTGTTTTACTTTTTAAAAATAAAATGTTTGCTTTGTTTTCTACTTTTTTACTAGGTGGTTCCTTCCTTCTTCTCTCACATCTCCTCCCCCTCCTTCTTTTGTCTCTCTCTTTCCCTCTCTCATTTATTTATAAGGTTTCTTTTTTCCTATTCTCTTCTTATAATGGTTTGGAACGTTAACAGTCTGTTTCTGATCATCATCCTTCTAACTTAAAACAGGATACTTAAATGTCTATTTCTCAATTTCTCAATTTTATTCACATTCAGTGCACAGGCTCTCCACCATGGAGACATAGAAACTGGGGCATGGATACATCTCCTCACATCTCTTCCTCTGCCATTGTTGTCTGGTAAGCTATTTCTGTGTATACTGCTGTGGTTTAAAACATTTACATTCTGTTTCATAACCATAATCTCCACAGCTGTTTAGCCTTAGTTCTATATTTAAATGAATATAATGTTCACCACCAACTCGTTCATTTCATAGTCCCTCCATTCCTAAATTGGGAATTTCAGAGTATCTTTTGGGGAACTAGATTTTCTTATCAAGAAAGTCTCCTACCTTCCCATCCCATGAAACAATCAGTGATAATGCAAATTTTCTCTGAGTCTGTGTGTCGGTGTCTTTCAGCTACTTGTATACATGAAAGACAATCGGACTGGCTATGAAATTTGAGAACACATTCATGACCTGCAAAATTTGGTACCCATTGCTGTCATATCTTTTGGTACTTAAAGGATAATGTTGCAGGCCGGCCTGATTTTTTTTTTCCTTTAGAATATTTTGTGATTTTACTTTCTGAATAGTCTCGATAAAGTTCTATGACACATGAAGGCCATTTGTTTATTCTGTAGATACAGGAATTTCTTTAGTTGAGAAAGTTTTCTTCTATCATATCTTTGAGTAGTTTTGTGCCCGACTGTTCTGTTCTTTTCTTCAGGAATGCCCCAGGTGCACATCCTTTGTCTTTCATAAATATTGCCTTCTATTTTCGTTCATTGTCTTTATTAACTTGCCTTTTCTTTCATTTCTTATCCTTACTCTCTGCGTTACTGGCTCTGCTCTCAGATGAGTATATTAATTGTGCAACTGCAGATGCTAATTTATTCCCTCTGTCAGAGTTTTATTATTATTTTCAAAATTTTCAACCCACGCTGGATCCTGTCTGCTTATTTGAAATCTTCCTTTGGAAGTGTTTGACTCTGTTTTGTTATGTTGTCAGGGACACAATGGGGTAGGGTGGGAGAGTGAGCTGGGGCCGTCAGCAGACTCCTCTTGAGCATCTCCTCTCAGAAGCTGTGACCAAATACGCTTTGCCCTGGGGGTGCATCTGTCCTGGGTTTCCAAGAACTGCCCCCACCTCGGGGATGATGTCAGTGTGGGTTACAAGGAAGACCCATAGCTGATGGGTCCTCTGATTGGTCATTGAACATTTGTGCATCATCCCAGGGATGACCTGCAAGGCTGATTGTGGCTTCCCTCTCTGTTCTATCTCACCTGTAAGATATTTAAGGAATGGGAGTCAGGATTGAAAAAAAATAACACTACCTACATAATGACATCTTCAGCCCTGTCTCCATTACCCTCCTACCTTGTGGGACTGAATCACGACAGGGAACTTGACTCCTCCGTGGCCCACCCATGCATCTGCTCCTTTGCTTTCCAGCAAATTATCATTTATTCAGCCGTTAGGGATTCTTTTTCTTACTTTCAAAGAAATCTGACTTCTCTTGTTTTTCTTTGGTGAGATCCAAGCTTCATTGGATATGGTAGATACGGGTTTTAGCTTGTTTTATTTAGAGTAACTTAGCTTCTGTAACAAACAACCCCAACCCCAAATTTTCAATAATTTAGCCTGATAAAGTTGATCTCTCACTTGTATAAGAGTCCAATGAAGATGTTCCTGGTTAATGGGCAGCCTGCCACATGGTGATTCAAGAGCCTGGGCTCCTTCGATTTTGTGAGGTCTTGGAGGTCCCCATGCCCAACAAGGAAAAGGGGGGAAGGTACACCCATCTCCTAACCACCTTGGTCCAAAAGTGACACACTCCCACTGTGAGAACTAGTCACATGGCTCCAAAAAATGCAATGAGGAGGCTGGAAGATGTGGTCCCTTCCTGGGCAGCGTTTCCCTACCGAACTCCTTTCTAGAATTATGGAAAGACAAGCGTGAATTCTAGTAAACAGTTAATCATTTCAGTCTCCTTAAAATTTCCTAGTTTTTTTGAAGATGGAATTTCTTTTTACTATTTTTATTCTTTGTATTGTTTTCAGTGGGTTTCAGCAAAAAGGGAGTACAGTAAACATCTTTTCACTTGTTTACTAGTCTGTCTCCCTGACTAGTCTGTGATCTCCTCTCAGTGGGGGCCATGACTTCACTCTGATATTTTACAGCACCCAGCATGATGGCTGACACAGAGTAGATGCTTAATAAATCCTTCTTGGGTGGAAGAATGAATTTCTGTCCTGAGCAGGTGAAGAGTGCTTTTCCCACCTTCCCATTCTCAACACAATCTTTTGATCCTCCATCTCTTCTTCTCTCTCTTTAGGAGAAAGGTAAGAGGAGGGGTTGTCAGGGCTGTTTCATTCCTTCCTTTCCAATTCCCCTTCCAATCATGGTTTGGGCCAAGGTGCATGTCTCCTGTCTTCTTGCACTGATTCAACGCTCCCTTGGATGAGATCTGGGTGGAGCCTGGCCCTGGGGCTCAATGGGTTCCTTGCTGGCAAGCCAACATCTAATAACATGTCTCCTTGCAGCTTGGCTTTAAGGTTGACTTTGGGGAAGAAAATTTCTCTCTGTCTGGGGAAACTTAGCTCACTGGTGAGGATGCCAGGTGCGCTACCACTCCAGCTGGTGCTAAAAGTCATGGACATTCATTCAGTAAGACCAGGATGCAGACCAAACATGTGTGAGGGAGAGAACATGAACAAGGAAAAGCCTCTTTCCTGCTTTAAATGCTCTATCTTAAGTGGGCACTACACTCAAATCCACTTCCTATGGCAAGTTACATTTCTAAAGTGGACAGTCTCCAAGAAGGGGTATCAGTAGAAAAATAGTAGAATAGAGCAGCTAACAGCTTGATCATCGGAATCCTGCTCTGCCATTTACTGAGAGTATGACTTCTACAAATTATTTAAGCAATTTGAGCTTCAGTTTCTTAGCCTGTAACATTGAGATAATATATAATATCTGTCCTGCTGGGTTGTTATGAGGATGAACCTAGTTCAACCTTAGACATAAAAAGAGACATTCAGTATTTGTTGAAAGAACAAACTTCAGAAGTACATAAAGCTCTTAACATAGTACCTGGCACGTCATAAGCAATCAATATAAAATGGTTATAGCAGTAATAACAGGCTAGGTTGGCTAGGTTTACTGTGGTAACAAAACCGCAGAATCTCATATCTTAAAACAAAGGTTTAGTTCTTGCTCAGGCCACTTGTCCACAGAGGGTCAGGTGGGGACTCTGCTCCAACTAATCCTGAGGCTGATGAAACAGCCACCACTTGGAGTGCTGTCAGTCACTGTTCATTAACAGACAAAGTATGTTTTGTGCTCCTTGATTCTGAGTTTGGTCATCTTGACTTACTCTAGTCAATGGGATGTGATGGGATGTGATGGAATATGATGTGACTTGAAGCAAATAGACTTGAACAAACACTTGCACGTTTCTGCATGATCTCTTGCCAGTTTGCCCTCAATGTGAGGACATGCCTGAGCTAGCCTCCTGGAGCAAGAGAGACATGTGAAGTGGAGTCAAGGCTCTCCTAAACCAGTCCACACCTAGCTGACCCCAGACATACGAGTAAGACCAGTTATGATCAGAAGAGTCTCTTAGCCAATCCTGGCTGACTCCAGATTCATTCGTGATAGACAATTACCGGTACTATTGCATACTGAGGTTTGGAGGTTGTTTATTACACACCATTATTGTGGCAACAGATAACTGATATACCCTGTTTGGGCCCCAAGCTCTCCAATACATAGGACTCTGCATGCCTTCATGTTCATCAGAAAAAACTCACATGGTAGATTTTGCTAAAGACTCCAAGGGCAAGTCTAAAGAGAGGTTGGCATCACATAATTTCATGAATTCTCACTTAACCTGGCTTCTCTCCTCTGTTTTTCTGATTGAGAAGCTAACCAGGGCTTCTCCTTCTTGCTTACTTAATACAGGACACATTCTGCCAACTTGTATCTACTCTGTTGCCCATTCATTCATTCTTCTCCCTAAAATCTCTCATTCTTTCTTACATAGAACAATTCTACCTTACCCCAGATATTTCAGACCCAAGTTCTTGGCAAAGTTCTTTTATTTGTGGGATCTGCCATCCTTAGAAGTCAGTGGTTTATAAATAATAATAATAATAATCCTTGCTTGTTTTTCTTCTTCATTAGAAAGCACCTTGAGGGTGATAATGATGCATTATTAATTCTCCTTAGTACCTAGCAAAGCTCCTGGATCATTTCAGACAGTTAGTAAATGCTTTGGAAATACTCATTGTTATAGGAATTTTAGAACATATATATCCCTAATAGCACTACTTCCTGGGAAATGGAGAGCTCACTATAGAGTTAATATTATTTATCCTTTCTGTATGTGAGGAAGATATGGGACATTAGACTTCTGCAAATACTCAGTGACAAAAGATGGGAGAAAGTGGATACTGTGTTCTAAGATGGCAAAGTGACATTGTCTTCATGTTATCCACACAGGGTCATGAGGCCCCAACAGGTCATCTAGATCCTAGGTCAGAAAGCCACTAAGAGGTCAGCTAGAGACAAGCATCTGGATCTCTTACTTTCTCCCCTGAACCAGACATTGAGCCTTCTTGGCACTGGACACTCTGCGACTTGGCCTAGCTTCACATCAAGCTTGGCCCAGCTTTTCCAATGGCTCCACTGAGCTTGGCAGGGCACAGAGCTTGACAGAGTTGGCCCAGAAAAGCTCCAGGACAACACCCAAACTCAGCATTGTCTCTGCCACAGAGCACTTGTTTTGGGGAACTTTACCTGACAGAGAGCAGTGTGTGGACAGCGCCTGGCATGTGGACTACAATTGGTCCTGACATCCCAGGGCTGCACATGGGCTGCTGGCTTCCCCTGAGCCAAGGCCTGCTGGGCTCAGTTCGGGAGACAGGCTATTGCCAATGGGCAGGGTGATTTAGCATTCCACCCCTGCTCTTTTAATCCCCTCTGTGCAGGAATGTTCCACTGCAGAGATAGCAGAGTTTGCAGAGACCAGAGGTAGTGCCAGAAGGGAGGGGGTGCTGGAGAAACAGCCTCATGGGATTTGAGGGTGGTGTGTGTGGGGAGGAAGCTGGGTTAGGTTCACCCATGGACTCACAGTGAGACCTCGGGCAGGTCACACACCCCATTTCTTCCATGTCAAAGGATGAGTGTAAATGAATATATATATTATATATTATAGTATAGTATAATATATATTGCTCGTTTGAGAAATGGGAGTCATCCTTGATAACTACTTCTTCCTCATCAACCACTCACATTCACTCAATCACTGAGTCCTATCAATTCAAAACATTTAAAAAAATATATAAAAGATTCATTTTAGGTTAAAGTTCTAAGATTCTAAAAACTCTTTCAGTTGTGAAGCCCAAGGTGGGATTTTTGTTTTTAATCAACTGGATTTCTCTCTAAGCACATTTGCAGGAAATCAGATATCTTAGTGGGATATCAGAGGGATAGTCCACCCCTCAATTCAAGTCTAAGATTTTGAGCAACTTGAGGCAGGGCCCGGGACTCATATTACCCAGCAGATGGAATTCTTCTGAATGTCAGAAATAGGACACTTAGAGGTTATCTAGTCCAACCAATCTTCTCAATTTCATATGGAGAAACTGGAAGTAGAGATGTTATCTTCTCAACACTGTACAGTAAATCTCAAGCTTAGAACTCAGGTTCTCTGACCCACCCCCAGAAAAAAAACACGTTTTAATAATTTAAATTTTCTGCCTGAAATTTTATACAAAGCCTCTGAATTTCAAGATTTTCATATGCTTCACCTTTTAAAACAGGTTTGGCTCTTCTCTCCTTTAGGCATCTTTCAGGATTAACTGAGAGATTGATGATGGTGGAGACTATGAGGGTCCTAGGCTTATGTGATATGTGTAAAATCCCAAGGCATAAGTGTCCCTGAAGGATCTGGAGGTTCCCCCAAGCAGCCCAAGCCTTGGACAACAGCCACCTTGGAAGGAATGCAGCCTCCTGCATAGTTAGCTGGTCCCAACTCCAGCTCATGTCCATGATAGGTCATGAGACCCAAGTTGACATGACATAAGCCCTATTGTGAATGAGAGAGTCATGACCTCTGCTGATGACTAACATGCTAATTTGAAAAGTCTGCCTGCAACCAGAAAAACAAACTAGAGCAATGAAATTCCAGGCAACGTTTTAGAAGGTGATGATAAGCTCAGAAGCATAAAAGGAGGTGTTCTCAATAGTCACTGTCCATTTCACTAACATTCACTAACACCAGTTACATCAGCCAAGGTGCCAGGCACTCTGGGGGAGACAAAGAGGAAAACAAGCTAAACCTGCTCCCTAAAACATCACAAGTTAAGGGGATTAATATTCCAGGCAGTAAGTGAAAAATATCTCATCCATACCCTATAGTTTTAAATATATACTATATAATATTAAGCAGTTCCAGCCTAGATCTCCCTTTTGAGCTCCAGACCAGAATCCTACACAACATCACTGCTTGAATGTCTCACAGGCAACATAACTTCTGCAAACAGAACTCAAAGTCTTTCAATCCAAATTTCCACTATTCTAGTAGAGAAAATGACATTATGGTTTACTCAGTTGCTCATTCCAGAAATGGGAGTTATCCTTGACAACTACTTCTCCCTCATCAACCCCTCACATTCACTCAATCACAGTCCTGTAAATTCAAAATATTTAAAATATGCCTTAATTTGTCCCATCTTAACTGCTACTTCCCTGAATGTAAGTCAACATAATCTCTTGCTCAGAATTGGCCATTTAGAATCCACTAATGCTTCCAACCCCTTCTCCTCAGAGTAATAAGTCTAATTTTTTTCCCCAACATACAGTGATTTTGTCATTCTTCTGTTTAAAAAGTCTTAGTGGAGATTTTGGATTCCACCCACGAATGATTTACCATTATGGGAACTGCTTTAGCACCACAAACAAGTAAAAACTGGGCAAAACATAAAATCAATGTTTAGTTTTTTTTTAGATGCTAGACAACAGGTAGCACAGAACTGTGATCCCTGAGAGAAAAGAAAATAAGGTGAGCCCTATGATGCCTCAGCTTACTTCTTTTGTGTGTGTGTGTGTATTTTTCTGAAGTTGGAAACGGGGAGGCAGTCAGACAGACTTCTGCATGCACCCGACTGGGATCCACTCGGTATGCCCACCAGGGGGCGATGCTCTGCCCATCTGGGGTGTTGCTTTGCTGCAACCAGGGCCATTCTAGCACCTGAGGCAGAGGCCATAGAGCCATCCTCAGTGCCAGGGCCAAGTTTGCTCCAATGGAGCCTTGGCTGTGGGAGGGGAAGAGAGAGACAGAGGGGAAGGAGAGGGGGAGGGGTGGAGAAGCAGATGGGCACTTCTCCTATGTGCCCTGGCAGGGAATCGAACCCGGGACTCCTGCACGCCAGGCTGACGCTCTACCACTGAGCCAACCGGCCAGGGCCTCGGCTTACTTCTTGGGGCCAGTTTCCAGGCTCCAGCACAGGGGAGGGGAAATGAAGTCACTGGGTTAAGGAGACAGAGAGTGAAGTTAGGTGGTGCTGAGACAGCTAAATTTTGTGTGAAGAACACTGAAGAGGCAGGAATGAGAGAGAGAGAGAGAGAGAGAGAGAGAAAGAGAGAGAGAGAGATCCCCAGAATCTCCAGATCTTCAGAGGGATACCCTTGAGTCTTTGACTGAACACTGATCTAAGCATACATGAGAGAAACCTCCCAGACAGTAGGGGAAAAATATTGAAAAGTTATAGATAAAATAATTCCCAAGGCTCACATAAGGATGGGAATAATTTGTTTCCAACAGCCAGAACAGAGAAACCCTATGATTCAGAGGCAATAAATACAGTCCTCAGAAGGGTCACACCATTGGCATGAAGCTAAATTAGTTCCCAAAGAAAGGCTGATCTGGATATGTCATTATAAAGCTTAAAAGAAGCCCCCTAAAAGATGAAATTGAATCAAAGTTACTTAATTGCTCACCAGTATAAAATCCAATGCTCTTGAAATACACACAACAAAATCCAGCATTCAACAACATAATAGTCACAATACCTAGCATCCAATAAAAATTTACCAGATGTGTAAACCAAGATAAAAATCAATCAATATTATTAGGTATGGAAATCATAAAGATGGTTGAATTAGTAGACATGGACTATTAAAAAATATATATCTAAGGATATTAAAAAACATGAATGTTATGAAGAGATAAATGGAATACATAAAAAGGATAAATGTGAAACTTAGAGATGAAAAATATAATATCTGAAATTTTAAAAAAAGCACTAAATGGGATTAACAGCAGATTGTAACTACAGAAGAAAAGATTAGTGAACTTAAAGACATAGTGATAGAATCTAAACAATATAAATCACACAGAGAAAAAGAAAACAAAGAGCCTTAATGGGCCATGAGAGTCTCATGTATGTGTAATTAGAGTCCCAGAAAAAGAAATGAATATAGAAAAAAATTAAGAGCAGTATACTGATTTTTTTCAAATTTGACGGAAATTTTTTAATTTAATTTTATTTTTTGTATTTTTCTGAAGTTGGAAACGGGGAGGCAGTCAGACAGACTCCTGCATGTGCCCGACTGGGATCCACCCGGCATGCCCACCAGGGGGCGGTGCTCTGCCCATCTGGGGCGTTTTTCTGTTGCAACCAGAGCCATTCTAGCACCTGAGGCAGAGGCCATAGAGCCATCCTCAGTGCCCGGGCCAACTTTGCTCCAGTGGAGCCTTGGCTGCGGGAAGGGAAGAGAGAGACAGAGGGGGGGGGGGAGTGGAGAAGCAGACGGGTGCTTCTCCTGTGTGCCCTGGCTGGGAATTGAAACCTGGGACCCCTGCATGCCAGGCTGACGCTCTACCACTGAGCCAACCAGCCAGGGCCAAATTTGATGGAAATTTTAAACCCAAGAAGATCAATCAATCTCAAATTAAAAAAAGAACATAAAGAAAAAAATACTGGGGAACTTATACTCAAGTAGAAAATCAATGAAAAAAAGAAGTTTTAAAAGCAGCCAGAGGAAAATGATGCCATCACACAGAGTGGCAAAGACCGGAATGACAGCTGACTTCTGGACAGAAGCCACCTAGGCCAGAAGAGATTGGAATGAGGTATTTCAAGTGCTGAAACAAGAAATGGTTAAATTAAGATCCTGTAACCCAACAAAAAAATATTTTAAAAATTAAGGCAAAATGAAGACTTTTACACATCCACAAAAGCTGAGAAGATTCACTGACAGCAGATCTGCATGAAAAGAAATGTTAAAGCAAGGAATAAAGAGAGACAGAGGGAAGGGAGGGGGCAACTGAGGGGCAGACGGAGGACCTGAGGACGGAGATTGAGAAGGAATTAATCTGCAGCAAACTGATGCTCATTTCACGGACTCGAAGCCCTTTGGTGCTGGGGTTCTCCTGGGCCTCTGACCAATCATCTTCCTCTGCACCTTCCTGTCTGTTCTTGCCCTTTTCCCGGAGAGTCCTGCATCTTGTCCCAGGCCTGCTCCCTCTTCTCCTCTCTGCTCCAAAATCACTCCCTTCATTTTTGGGGCGCTTCACCTTCTTCCCTGGCCCTTGTCATTCCCTGGAGGGCTTCTTCCTGCCCCTCAGCCTCTCATCTCCAAGAGACCATCTTCCTCCTGCTGCCTACTATCTCATCTCACCCATTTCGGACTCTCTCAGATGATGCAAGTTTAGAATTTGTGAGCGGATGTGGACATGTTTCTCCACTTCCCCAGGAGCCACCATAGGGCACTTGCCAAGTAATTCAGGGATCACACGAATGTAAGTCAGGAAAAATCCAGCCCATATGGAGAAAACTTGAGTCACATCTTTTGTCCCCAGACCTCAACAAGGAACCACCAGCGATTACGAGAAGCACAGGACACAGCATTCCTTTTCCCAAACACCCCTCATCTGGAAGCTCAGACTCTTCACTTTCTTCCCACCCACCATGCAGCTGAGCCTTCCCTCTGCTCAGGCCGCTGTGATGAGAGGGAGGCAGGGAGTTGGTCTCATATTGACAGGGTTCCCTTCTCAGCTCTGCCTCTGATTTGTCCATGTGCCTCCAGGTAAGTAAGCTGTCCTCCTGAGATGGTGTCCCTTCCTGTGGACTTGGGATAAGAGTTCCTGCTTCTGAGGCTCCTGAGAGGCCCCTTGTGAGCTAACCGGTGGGAGGCCCTGCTGCGAAATAGCAGCACCTCCTCTTCTCCTCTCACTCCCAATCAGCCCCAGCATGGACGGTTAGGTCTGTTCTCTCCCTCCTGATAATCTCTGGAGACCATGCTCTATGTCCTGGGCCCTACGGAGGGCCGGAGACAAGGGGCTTGGAAGCACTCTGTCTCATTTCTGTAAATGTCCCTGGTCCGGTCACCTCACCTGCCAAAGCCTCTATCTCCTTATGTGTCAGATGGACACAACTGTGCACTGGCGGTGGTCCACCTGGGGTACAGGCAGCAAGGGGCTGCATTGCTGTAGATCGTGCCAATGCATTACAAAGACGACTAAAATCTGGTCGGCTTTTTATGAGCCCCCACACATGCTGGCTGAAGCTTGGATGGTCCCTAGCAAAGCCTCAAGGAGCAGAGTCCTGCCGGAGACCTTTGGGGACCCTGCCTGGAGGTTGGTGCCCACTTCACAGGTGCAGCTTCTCTGAGGCAGGAACTGCCTTGCATTATGCTGGCCCCCCTCTCCTCACCTGTCTGTCCCCTTCTGAGAATCCTCCATGCACACCTTAAAACACCTACCTCACAGGGCAATGTGAGAACCAGGAGGGGATATGGTGATGAAGACACTCTGTAAATTGCCAGTACTCTGCAATGCAGGTGAGGAACCAAAGTTTAGGGCCGTTAGATGATCTGCAATCTGCTCGGGACCACCACCCCCCCCCCCCACCCATCTAGAGAGTACAGCTTCAAATCCACGTCTGAGAACTGGGTTCTTACTGTCTATGAATGTGAGCCAATTGTATATACCTCTACCTTCCATCTGATGGTACAATAGCAATAGCGACCGTCTGTGGAGAGCGCCATCTGGGGCAGGCCGAGGTGTGCCAGGTCCGGGGTGGTTGGTTGGGGAGGTCAATGTGGACAATGAAGAGTATTTATCACCGACGTTGTTGACAAATGTTGATGTGTGGGGGCTCATAAAAAGCCGACCAGATTTTAGTCGTCTTTGTAATGCATTGGCACGATCTACAGCAACGCAGCCCCTTGCTGCCTGTACCCCAGGTGGACCACCGCCAGTGCACTGGGACGCACGGGTGCAGGCTGCGCAGCAGGCAGTTACAGGGAGAGCACCTCATTTCCTATTCTCGCCAGCCCTGGGAGGGAGGCGTGCTTCTATCTGCTGTTCTCTAGGAAGGAAATGGAGGTGCAGTTGAAATCGCTTTCTCGAGGTCACCCACTTAATGCAGCTTGAAAACCATGCTGGCTGAAGCTTGGATGGTCCCTAGCAAAGCCTCAAGGAGCAGAGTCCTGCCGGAGACCTTTGGGGACCCTGCCTGGAGGTTGGTGCCCACTTCACAGGTGCAGCTTCTCTGAGGCAGGAACTGCCTTGCATTATGCTGGCCCCCCTCTCCTCACCTGTCTGTCCCCTTCTGAGAATCCTCCATGCACACCTTAAAACACCACAAAGAAAGAGCAAGACACATATTTTGTTGGTGGGGAGCTCTGGTTACCACTCACATCATCCCCAAGCAAGCCATTTCCTGGCTGGGGCAACTTTTGCCACACAATGACCTCGCACTGCAGGAATCTAATGATACAATAGCAGTTCCACGGCCCAGACCGAGCTGTTTTGGGTGACCATGACGGGGCTTGACACTGGACAGCGGAAGCCCCCAGGCCCTGCTGGGCAGCTGCCCCAGCTCGTGTCTTGTGGGAGCAAGCAGAGGGAAGAGCGCAGGTCAGCACAGTTGCAACCACACTGTGGTCAGCGTCAGCAGGCCTTCTGGAAACGGCCCAGCTGTGGCTTTGTTTCGTGCTCTGGGGAAATGGCGGCTTGCGGGCCCTTTCAGGCTGAGAGACAGCAATTTTACAGACAATTCAGGCCCCAAACCTCTCTTTGCCTTCATTCCAATTATAGAGGGTTATTATGGGAATCCTGAGGAACAACTTGGATGGCCTCACACCATGAACTAAGAGTAGAAACCAAGTGTTCAACAAGATAAATCCTAAACCAGGTTCCCAATATTAATTTTCTAGAAACACCATTCAGATGGAATCAACATTGTTTTTGTTTTTAAACAAAACTGCACTCAAGTAAATCAACTGAGACCTGAATCAAACTTCTATGTGTTCTAAAGTTAATGGGCCAGAACAAAATTGGAAAATAAAACCACTATTTCATTGGGTTTGTGGAACCAGGATTTCTTATATCTTTAAAAAAAATAGGGGAAAAGTCCAAATATGGAAGTAATAATTACTCATTATGAAACAGAAAAATTAAGACAGTTTAAAGTTGAATATCATCAGCAGTCTCACCTTTGGGATATTTCCACTACTTTTTTCAACTGTACTTTCCCCCCTTTTCACATGAATGTGATTATTTATGTAACAATAAATAATCAACCTCCTTTTTTAAAAGAATATTTCATGGAAAAGTTCCATATTAATATTTAGAAAGCCACATCATTATTTTTAATGGTTGCGAAGTAATCATTGGATCTATGCTGGTTTATTTCCCTAATTCTCTATCAGTAGTTATTTAGGTCACTTCCATTATTCTACCTATACAAATACTACTTCAATAAATAACTTTGCACATGGATATTTGTGCCCTGAGCTGATTATTTTGAATACATTATCAAAGTGTTTCTAAGTCAAAGAATATACATATTTTTTTACTTCACATACATATTTTCAGGTCATAATTTTCACTCCCACTATCTGTGCATAAAAATGTTGATTTCCCCATACCCTGGCTACTGCTGACATGCCAAAGATGTTTGAAGCTCTATCTGTCCTTCCAGAACTCCAAAGGGAACCATCCCATCCCACCCACAACAGTAGAGTGACTAATTGTCTCAGTTTGTCCAGAACTGAGGAGGGTCCTGTGACATGAGACTTTCAGTTTTAAAACCTGGAAAGTCCCGGGAATACTGGGATGAGTAGATCTCCTAAATCACCTCGACCCATCATAGCTACGCAGCCAGCTTTATGAGATCCCCACATGAGAGATTTGCTACAGTTGATTGGACCAGGAATGAATACTTGGGTGAAAGATGGCTAATCACCGGACATGAAGAGATGATCTGTGCCAAAAAGATTTCTTCTTCTGGGAATTTGCTTTCGGAACAAAGAAGAGTCAGTTAGCCAAACACCAGCTAAAGTAACGTGGGAGAAAACCCTAGGAGTCCGGGAGAGCACTGGTGGTAAGAGGCAGACAAAGGAGCAGAGTGACTGTGCTGGCTGGATGGGGAGGTAAGATTCTCCAACATGCCTGACCTTCCTCAGCACTTTCTTGTTCTCCTCTCCTGACTCCGGGGCAACAGTCCCCAGAATAGCTGCTGATGAGGAGCAGGTAGGTGAACCTAATAATGGAAGTAACTTAAATAACTACTGATAGAGAATTAGGGAAATAAACCAGCATAGTTCCAATGATTACTTCGCAACTGTTAAAAATAACGATGTGGCTTTCTAAATATTAATATGGAACTTTTCCATGAAATATTCTTTTAAAAAAGGAGGTTGATTATTTATTGTTACATAAATAATCACATTCATGTGAAAAGGGGGGAAAGTACAGTTGAAAAAAGTAGTGGGAATATCCCTCTCCCTCTCGCTAACTCACTATCACTCGAAAGAATCCCAGCTCCTTGTGACCCCAGGCCTGTTCAACACTCCTGGGTATCATCGTCATTTTCATCTTCGCCAACCAACCTGACTGGCCAAAATGGACTTCTCATCAAATTTTGTTAGAACTTGCATATATCGAGTAATACTAAGTTTAAACATCTTTTTGGAAATGCATGCTTCCAGGGTTTAGTTTGCGAGCCGGGGGCAGGTGAAAAGTGAGGTGCAGGATCCTCTGATTTGGGGGGGGGGTTGATGCCTGGTCTTCAGCTTGGCAAGCAGCCTCCCCTTTCCTTCCCTGATTCAGGCCTGGTCACTGACTGTGGTCATGTGGGCCCCTGCCTTACTTCCTGGTCCTCTTGACACTTAACACCAGTCAGACGACCTCACCTTGAAATTCATCCCTACAGTTGGGCAGGAAGGACTTTCTGCTGCCGCCCATCTAGGCTGCCTCTGCACTTCCTCCTCCCTCCACCAGGAGCACTCTCGCGCTCTCCCACAGCAGAGGCTTCTTCTCACCCCCATCTCTGTTCACCTATCAGCTCCTCAGACAAGCCTACCCCAGCTGTCTCATTTGGTGTGGCTCCCTCTTCCCCACCACCCTAGGCACTCTCCGTGACATTACTGTTTTATTTTACATAGAATTTATCACAATTTCATAGTATACGATTAACTTGAATCGCCTGTCTCCCCGACTAGAGGTAAACTCCTTGGGACTTGTCTAGTATGATTTATTCTCTGCATTCCCAGTGGCTAAGACAATGCTTTGCAGGTGAGCAAGAATTAATTAATCGAGCTAATTAATTCAATGAAGGGAAGAAAATTTACTGCAGGAAAGGCGAGTTGGCCCCCTTACCATGTCTGCCTGAAGGGGATAGCTCATGAGTTTCCTAGCTTACAGGACCATGTGATTTGGGGTCCAGAGGTATCGCCCAGGACATCTGATGTGGTTTGTCAGCTTCAAACCCTTCAATGGCTTCCCACTGCACTTGGGACAAGGCCTGCAGGGGCTGACCTCTGCTCATCCACCCAGTGCTATCTCCTCCCCTCTGCCTCTTTCTCACTCACCTTCAGCCCCACTGGTCTTTGAGTTCTTTGAGTCAAGCTCTGTCCTGCCTCTTAGCCTAGTGCACACTGTTCTGTCTGCCTGGAATGTCCTTCCCCTTGTTTTATCTGCAGCACAGAGAAGCTTCTTGTGGCCCAAAGTATTCTCCCCCGAGCTTGGCTCCTCCACTTCCACCTGCTCTCCTTCTTCACAGCATGTGCCCACTACTTTCTTTCCTTAGTCACTTGCTCATTTGCTTTTGTATTATATGACTGCCCCTGCCTACTGCTGCATACATTTTAAGCTTCATGAGGAAAGAGATCTTTGTTTTTTTCTTGGTCTATCACTGGGCCTCTAACACATACCAGAAGCTTGATATTTATTCAATGGGGAATGAATGAAATGAATGAACTATTTTAAAACCAAAGCCAGCCATTGCAGTAGACTGCCTTCAACATTTAACAGACTTATGGCCAATAATTTTGTTCATCAAATGAACTCATTCAGTCACAGATCATTTCTCACTTAAATCATCTTCAAGGGTACACTGGGAAGTTATACGCTCAAAATTAAACACTGTGGGCTTTACAGAAAATGTTTTATGGGCTTTAAACTTTAACCTAAATTTAAAACTCTTCTGCCCCCAACACTTCCATATTGTTGCAGGGAGCACCTTCAGGGCCTTGCTGTACTTTTCATGCTTTCAGTGGGCCCCAGCATAATTTTTAAGATCACCTGGACTTCGTGTTTGGAACATTTTGATGCTCCTTGCCCCAGTGGGCTGGGCCTCTATTCTGACTTGACAGCATATCTCAGCAAACATACATTCCAGGGAACAATCAAAAGCTGCCTCATTATCAAGGGGATCCAGGCCACAGATAGCAAAATGCACAACAAATGCCTTCGTGGTGATCTTCCCTGACCGCCCTTAGCTGCAAAGTTTCCCTTGGTGGAGAAGTAGCCAATTCTCAACTACCCAAAATGACTTTGAATTTTAGTTGTAATCATGTCTTTTTAAGCAGTGAGGTCTGCAGAGCCTCCATGCTAAGTGGAAAGGGAATCCCATGGGAGCCAAGAGGCCCAGGCTCTAGTCTAATTTTTTTCCTTCTTTTTATTTGGGCAAATGAGTGCTGTGTGGCTCTGGACAGGACACTTCACCTCTGTGAGCCTCAGTTTCCCCATCTGTAAATGAGAGCTAGTTGGCCTGGTTTCTAAAGGTCCTTCTGTATCAGTTTTAGTGGTTCTCGATCCTGGCTGCAGGTGAGAATCGTCTTGGGAGTGGGTGGACTTCAGGCACTGGTAACTGTTTTCTCAGCACTTGGGACATTCTGAAATCTGGGGTGTCCTGGAGTGTCAGCTCATGGCAGATGACAGGCAGGAAGAAGACAGGGTGTGGATCACCTGAGATTTTTAGTAACTTTTCTGCTATCTTTGAGAAGTGTCTCCGGCATCTAGGTGACTAGATTCTAAGTAGAGCTCATGACCTGCCCACTAATCATTTAACAAACTCTTCTAAAACTACTACCTAAATCAGGGGTCCCCAAACTTTTTACACAGGGGGCCAGTTCACTGTCCCTCAGACCATTGGAGGGCCGGACTATAAAAAAATCTATGAACAAATCCCTATGCACACTGCACATATCTTATTTTAAAGTAAAAAAAACAAAATGGGAACATTTAAAATAAAGAACAAGTAAATTTAAATCAACAAACTGACCAGTATTTCAATGGGAACTATGCTCCTCTCACTGACCACCAATGAAAGAGGTGCCCCTTCCAGAAGTGCGGTGGGGGCCGGATAAATGGCCTCAGGGGGCCGCATGTGGCCCGCGGGCTGTAGTTTGGGGACCCCTGACCTAAATCTTGTTGTAAACAATCCTCCCAATAAACATAATCTCTGCTTAAGACAGGTCTGTGCTGCCTCTTCCCAGCCATGTGAGGTTGGAAAAATCCTTTGATCTTTTATTTCCTCATTTATAAAATGTGGGTAATCTTTAGAGGTGGATTAAGGTCAGTTGAGACCCCAGGCATAGAAGAAAATATTGGGCCCCTTAAAAAAAGAGAGAGAGACAGGAAAAATACATGTTAACCCTATTTTTAAATAAATAAAAAATATTATGTACTATTAATGTTAAAACTGCACATATGAAACCAAACTTGGTGTCATTAGAAAAAAGTGTAAAATTGGAGCCCTTCAGAAATTGGGGTCCAGGACGTGTGCCCGGTGCGCCTGCCATTAAATCTATCTCTGGTAATATTTAAACCTCTTCCAGGTTGTTGTGAAAATTAAATGAGGTAATGTACATAAAAGACCTTCATTATGCTGGGCATAGTAGATGCTCAATGAATATAAGTTTCTCTCACTCAATCCCCCCTTGGCATTCAAGTATAACAACTTTCCCCAAAGGATGTTTGTGAGACACGACTTCCCCCAAGATGCTTCGTACAAGAGGATAAGGGAATTTTATTGGCAAATGTATTAGGAGAATCCCCACGCCACACAGTCTCCTCTTGAAGTAGTACTCAGTTATAGACTGGTAAACCAGCTCTCTGAAGAAAATAAAAACAAACCCTAGAGCAGGGTAGACAACCTTTTTATACCTACCGCCCACTTCTGTATCTCTGTGAGTAGTAAAATTTTCTAACCGCCCACTGGTTCCACAGTAATGGTGATTTATAAAGTAGGGAAGCAACTTTACTTTATAAAATTTATAAAGCAGAGTTACAGCAAGTTAAAGCATATAATAATATTGTAATTACTTACCAAGTACTTTATGTTGGATTTTTGCTGTTTGGCAGAATAAATCTTTATAAAACAACTTACTCTAGTTAAATCTATCTTTTTATTTATACTTTGGTTGTTCCGCTACCGCCCACCATGCAAGCTGGAACGCCCACTAGTGGGCGGTAGGGACCAGGTTGACTACCACTGCCCTAAGATCTATAGCATCTGCTGATTTCTGTGGTATGAATACTTTCACCATGGCCAATTTCGAGTTACCAACTTTGCACTGTTGAATATGGAATTGGGAAGAGGCAAGCAGAATTGGCTCTTTTGAGCTGGGAAGAGCTGGCCCCAACACACTACTGAAATAATTGTTAGTGTAGTTATAACAAATGTTAGAGTTTCTGATCTGTCCCGTGACTGATAAAACTGTGTAGCTTTACTTAGCTCAGTATTTCCCAAATATATGAGACAATGGAACCCTTTTTTCTCATAATACCTCCCAACATCCTATAGAACAGGTGTTCCTGAGAATATGCTTTGGGAACTGCTGTGGAATATCTTATATCCCACAAATTGTGCTTTGCACAGTCAGGGGCTCTGTGTAGAGAAGAAAAGCCACAGCTATCACCTTAAAGGAGGAGACACACACAGGAAGTGACTGGGGAACAAACAGCTGGGCCGGGACAGCAATCACTGAGGCCCGGGAGGGCTGGAGAAGCTGAGAGCGCCCTCTGCAGGAGTAGTTACAGCTGGCCGGAGAGCACGGGAGAGCTTGGGAGATTCTGGGGAGATCAGAGGACAGAAAGGCAACTGCAAGGGGGCAGAGCCTGAACCAAGACCAGCTAATAGAATGAGTGAGCCCGCTCCACCCCACCCTGTTTCCACCAGGGTCTGACCTGGAGCAGGGGGAGCAAGGGGAGCATCCATCTCCAGAGACCAAAGTGCTCTCCTATATCCACTCATCCTTCGGTGGTCCTTCCTGTCTGGCCATGCTTGGGCACGCTTCTCTTGACATGTCTGTGTGTGTGTGTAGCTGACAGTCTGGGATTCAGAGGGCTGCCCAGGTAACTAGGTTTCTCAGCTCTGGAGGACCCGAGACTTTCATTCTCTTCTGTGGGAGACGGTGCCAGAGAGTCTGGCAAGGACCCTAAACTCCATACTGGGGGAGATGCCCGTTTACACCAGCACTCTCTGAGGGGCAGAGGGTGGCCCTGTCAAGTAATAATCATAGTTGTTACTTTTTAGAGTTGTAGTAACATGCACATTCATAAAACATACCATTTTAACCATTTTTAAGTGTACAGTTCAGTGGCATCAAGCACATTCCTGTTGTTGTACAACCATCACCAGCATGTCTTCAGAGTTTTCTTTCTCTCTCCAAATTCAAGTTGTCTACTCATTAATTACTAATTCCCCATTCACTTCTCCTCCTATTACGTATTAACCACACCTTAGGTCCTAAGCACTGTTCTAAGAAACTTATACATATTACCTCATTTAATCCGGATATAACCCTATGAGGTAACTATCTCCCCTTTGCACAAAGAAGGAAGAGGGGCAGACATGGCAGGTGAGTAACATGCCCACGGCCATAGAGCTGGGAGAAGCAGAGCCAGCAGTGAACTCTGTCAGACCCCACCCCTGAGCCCACGACCCAATACCTTCAGTCTGCTTCACAGCCAAGGTTGGATTCATCTTAGCTCAACAAGAGGAAAGACCCCTGTGAGGCCCCCTGAGGCTCCTGATACATGACAGCTGGAACCCCTCGGCCTTTGGGTGACCAGTGCTTGACATCCTCTCCTCCCCCCATATCGGATGATCAGACCTCCATCAGAGGAGAGTAGGGGTTACCAGGCCACTCTGAGCAGTGAGGGCTGTGTGTGTGGCTGGGAGAGATGTCTGCCTCTCTGAAAGCTGTCAGCTAAAAATGTTGGGGTGGAGTGGGACCAGGTCTGGCAGTCACAGCCTCTGAGGTGGCTCTTTATTCCAGGGGTGGTGATGGGGGTTCAGGGTGATGTCAGCCTTGGGCACGCCGAGGGCTGGGGCCAAGGACGCAATTGGCAAGACAAGCTCTTGGCAGGGCTGGCTCTCTCTGAGCTTGAAAACAGCCACCTCTGAGTTGCCTCCAGCACACAGGAACAGTCAAGAAGCAGAGTGGGGACAGAGGTGAAGGAGTCTTGGCTGTGGAGACAGATTTTTGGAATCTGAGTGACAAGGCCTGTCAAACAACCTCCACTGGAGATATGACTTGAAATTGAAGCCTTGGTCTCAGTCCCTGTGTGCAGGCCTGGATGACCTTCCCCCTTTGGTGGCTTCGTCTGAAACCTTGCGTGCCAGCTGGTGTGTATTTTTCTTTGTAAGGTAGAAACATCTAATAATGATCCTCTCTGTAGCTCTTTCAGACCCAATCATGTCAAGCCCAGACAGAGACCCAAGGCAATAGCTCATATTGTTTCCCATCAGATTCCTTGGACTTCTTGGAATCAGACTCAGGTTAATTTACGCAGCCAGGATGGAGTTCCCCAGCTGGAGCCCCGTGGAGTGGAAAGTGATTGGTGCCCTGCTCTCCATCTGGCTAGTAGGCAATTTCTATGGAGGGGGTCCAGGGTGGAGAGTCCACACCCTTGTCTCCCCCAGAGTTCCACATCTCCTTTATAAAACCTCCTTGCTGTCCTGCCCTCTTCATCAGAAATCCCCCCACATTCTGTGCCACAAAATAAGTCAACCATGCAGTCCACTATGTCCACCACACCTTTTGGGGGAACCCTGTTCTGCCTTCAATGCTCTACCAAAGAAAAACTCTAGGCTAGTTCTTTGAGCAAGAGGTGGTCACTGATGGACAACTGAACTCAAGGCAGACAAACGTACTGGAAGATGAGACCAAAGGAGTGGAAAAAACAAATGAATGTTAGACAATATAAGCAGATACACAGGTGATCCATATACTGGTGTTATCAGCCACAGACTGTAAAATAACTGATTCATATTTTCAAGAAAATAGAAGAAAATGCGGAAAATTTCTACAGAGAAATGAAATTGACAAATATCAACTGGAAACTTGAGAACTAAAATATAAAATAATTAATTTTAAGTAGCTAGGTTTAACATCAGTTTAGACACAGCTGAAGAAAGGCTTAGTAAAGAGGAAGATAGGTGGATAAAAAATCTATGTGTGATTGATCATGCTCTCACTCAGAGATCTCCTATAACTCCTTATTTACCTGATGTCACCTAGACTTCTTATAACATTCTCCAGTCTCCTTTCTCCCATACAGTCACCTTGTGTTTCACCTACATAGGCACGAGTACACTGTGTTCCCAAACACATTGCACACATTTTTGCTTCTATCTTATTTCCAGGGAACCTTTCCCTACATTTGTGCCTGGTGAAATCATCCTTATCTTTCAAAAACAAGCTCACATATTACTTCCTCTGTGAAGCCTTCCCCAGGCTTCTCCTGATTCTTCCCTCTTCTCCTCTTTGAGGCACTGTGGGAAATCTTTACAGAATAGTTCTTAGCACCATGTATTAAAATTACTTAATATGTCTACTTCTCCTTCGAGACTAGGACTTAACAGAAAGCAAAGTACATGATATTAATCTTTTTAATCTCAGTTCCTAGCATAATGCCTGATACACAGGTGGTATTAATTATATACTGCTCACAAAAATTAGGGGATATTTCAAAATGAATATAAAGTGATTTAAAAAAGGACACATTTGATTTTTTTTATTAAATAAGAACATCAGAAAAACAAACTACAAGTCAAAGAAAATTGTCGATTATGCAAATGAATGCAAAACCAGCTTTTATTTCATTGGTGAAAATGCACTACACAAAAGGCTGAAAGTACTGGAGTATCTGCACATTCCCTGATCCCCTAATTTTTGTGAGCAGTATAATAAATAATGCAAGAACAAAATTATTTTAAGGTCCTACAGAGGAGTATCTTATTAATCTTTAATAAACCAATCCCAGTGAAACTGTAACTCCATATTGACTATTTTTAATTGTCCATTTGTTTATTTCCCTTCCCGATCCCCCAGAATATAGGCTCCACGAGGACAGAGACTTTTCTTTTTCTGCTTCTGCTTACTATTATATCTCAAATGACCAACAGATAGTAGGTCTTCAAGAAATGTTTTTGAGGAGGGCAAATGGGACCAGCTGTCCATCCAGCTTGGGCACTGTGGGTCCACTGAAGATTGAAGGCTGGGCTCCAGGAGGCAGGCAGGCACCCAGAGGAGAGGGGCGAAGGCTCTACAGAATAGATGAGTGACATGGCGCATGGGCTGCGTGTCCTGCCTCGGGTTACTTAAGGAAAACAGTAGTACCTTCCTGGTGTGCTTTGTGTGAGAATAGACTAAAATCCTGAGCACAGAGCATGGGACACTGTGATCACTCCACTGTTTTTACCTTTACTGTACTATCTGACCATGGATCCAGCCTGGGTTTGTCTTCTCAGTTGGTTACAGATTTCCCTCTTTCTTCCAATGTCTTTGGGGAAATCAGCTTCAGCCTTTTCCTCAAGTATCTACTGAGTAGTTCACGTGTCTCTTCTCACCTGACTGGTGCTAGTAACAGAGGAGGACCCAGACGCTCAGCACTGCTAAGGGACTCCACGTGTATGTGGAGCTGTTCAGCATCTCCACAAAATGAGAAGAACCTGAGTTTAAACTTCGGTCTCTTTTGTTGCCCAAGGCTCACTGCCCCAGCCTGCCCTGCCCAAGGTCACATACCTAGAAGATTTAAGGCTAGAACACAGGTCTTCTGGGCCTCAACCTAGTGTCATGTGCACTACATGATGGACCACGATGTCGGGATTCTCAGTGGTCACTACCAGTGTGCTCACTGGGCAGCTGAGAGCACTGAGGCCCACATCCACAAGCCAGGTCTTGTGGCCTCAAAGCCAGTGGCCTTCCCACTGTGCCATCCCATGCCCTGTACCTTGGCAGCCTCCAGAACAAGGAAGCCATTGTTTTTATTATTAGGTGTTGCCCAACTTGGTTTTCAGGCCTAAAAAAGAAATGAACTCAGCATAACTGGAAGGCCCACAGCTCAGAAGCCCCTTCTCCAAGGCCCTTTCCAATCACCTATGTAGACTCTGATTTTTGCCCCTACCCCTCTCAACAACCCTATTCCTCTGCTATTGAGACAGCTCTATGGCCACAGAGAGGGGGGAGGAAAAGGCCCCACAGTATAGACGTTCACATCCAGGTTCTTGGGGGCTTTCCTTTGCCTCCTGGGCTCTCAGAGCAGAGGCCAGAGCCAGGGAATCTGTTTCTCATTAGCTGTACTTTTGCTGTGAAATGAAGTGCTCTTTGAACCTGTGGGAGCAGGAAAGCCATTTACACCCCTGAGAGGACAGGGAGGCTGGTCTTGCCAGCACATTCCTTTGGTTCCTTTTATCTCCTGGGTGGGGCTCTCAGCAGGCGCTGCTGCCGCCATATCCCTGGAGCAGCCACGGAGAAAGGTGGTGTGGGGTGAGCCAGAGAGGGAGGAGGGGGTCATGCCCCTCTCTCAGTGGGGGCAGGAGAGGCAAACTCCCACTGGAATTATCTGCCCCCTTTCCCTGTTCCCATATTCTTCCAGAGATCACCATTGTACTGGGTGACTTCAATAAAACATCCAGAAGTCATTCATTTGCTTGTCCGTCCATCCATCCATCCATCCATCCATCCATATATCTAGCCAGCTAGCCAACCAGCCATCTATCCATCCGTCTCAATGAGAACTTGTGAGTGCAGAGTTAGACCCAGATGAGTCCTTTGATATGACCTGTCTCCTTCCCCTCTGTTTCACTGATGGGAAAACCGAAGCACAAAGAGTTAACTTGTTCCAGGTCACACAGCAAATTCATGGATTCATTTGACAAATATTTATCGAACCCTTTCATGTGCCAGATCCCCTCTCACACTGGAAGTTCACTGTGGACACAGCCGTGAAAACATGTACTGGTCTCAGCCTTCATGACCATTCTTGTGATGAAGGCAGACGGTAAACCAATGAACAAATAAATGACCATGATAATGTCAGATGATGGTAAATGCTCTTAAAAAGTCCGACAGAGGTATCTCTCTGAGAGGAGTGCTGGGGCAGCAGGGACTACATTCAGACAAGATGGTTGGAGAAGTCTCTCTGAGAAGGTAACGTTTGAACTCAAATCTGAGTGGTGACCAAGGACCATCACAAGCACATGTGAGCTCAGAGCATTACAGGCAGGGGGACCACTGGTCCAAAGGTCCTGCCGTCAGAACAAGCCTGGCCTATCTGAAAAACAGAAAGAAGGCCAGTGTGGTGGGGGCAAGTGAGCAAGAAGAGGGAGAGGGTCCAAGGAGAGGGCAGATGGTTCAGTACCTCCCAAAAGACCGAAGAATTCTATAAGGGGCTTCATCTTTGTCCAGTTGGAAGCCGTGGGGAGCTCAAAGCAGGGGGCTGACACGAAGGATTTTGTGGTCTCAAAAGGATCCCTCTGGCTGTGCCTTAAGGGAGGCAGGGGCAGGGTGCACATGGAGAGGCTGGTTGGAGGTTACTCGGGGTAGAACTGTAAGCAAAAAATGATGGTATCTCCCACTGTCTCTCCCCTGGCCCGTGGTAGTGGTGGGCAGAATTAGGAAGCACTGCGGGGATAGAGACAAAGAGTTGACATGCTTTGCTCATGGATTAGGTATGGGCTGGGAAGGGAAAAGAGGGGCGGGGTTTGCCTGAGTGACCTGGGTAGACTGTCATGGCACGTGTGAGATGGGGAAGACTGGGGGAAGCAGTCCTTTTTTTTTTTTTTTTGTATTTTTCTGAAGCTGGAAACGGGGAGAGACAGTCAGACAGACTCCCGCATGTGCCCGACCGGGATCCACCCGGCACGCCCACCAGGGGTGACACTCTGCCCACCAGGGGGCGATGCTCTGCCCCTCCGGGGCGTCGCTCTGCCGCGACCAGAGCCACTCTAGCGCCTGGGGCAGAGGCCAAGGAGCCATCCCCAGCGCCCGGGCCATCTTTGCTCCAATGGAGCCTCGGCTGCGGGAGGGGAAGAGAGAGACAGAGAGGAAGGAGAGGGGGGTGGAGAAGCAATGGGCGCTTCTCCCATGTGCCTTGGCAGGGAATCGAACCCGAGTCCCCCGCACACCAGGCCGACGCTCTACTGCTGAGCCAACCGGCCAGGGCCAGGGAGCAGTCTTAAGAGTCCTGTTTGGGAGGATTAAACTGGAGATGCTGCTCAGGCACTCCAGCTGTACCCAGAAGGCAAATGGATAGACGTCTTCAGTTAGTGACCAAAGCTGGCCATACAGGTGCCCAGATACAGATGCCTGCGCAAACTCGGGTGGGGGGCATCTGATTCTCACGGGGCCGTCGCTCTGATAAGAGGATGTTCAGAAGGTACTGGTCCCCCTCCCACCTCCAGGCCAGGGAAGGGGCTTGGGAACTGTCAGGATTCTAACTGAGCCTTCCTTCTGGAGTCCCTCACTGGTAGAAGCAGAGCTAGATGACGGTGGGGGTGGGGGTGGAGGTGGGGGGAGTAGAGGGTGTGGAGATCAGACTTCTGTGGGAATAACAATCAAAGCCTCTGATAGGAGACCATGTGTCTTGTTCCTGAGTGTCTTCATGAATAATCATCACCTCAAATTCTCCACAATCGCTGGGAGACTAGCAGCCTGGGTCCCAAAGCCCCATTTTATAGATGAGGAAACTGAGGTTCCAAGGAATTCTGTGACATCTCCAAGGTCATCAAGGACTCAAAACAGGTCTCTCTGAGACCCATTTAACTGCCCTCTGCTCAATATTTAGCTACTTGCCCCCAGAAAGGTCTTATTATGAGAAAGGGCAGAGGGTGGGCTCTGAGGCCAAAGTGCCAGTGTTCAAATCCTGATCTGATCACTTGCAGATAGTGTGACCATGGGCAAATGAGTCACCTTCACTTCCGTTTCCCATCTATAAGTAGGGATAGTAAGAGGACCCACTTCAGAGGGTTATTAAAGAGAATCAATATTTATAAAGTGCTTAGAACAGCACAGGAAGTGCTACACACATGTTGGCTACTACTGATGAAATTACCTTAACCCAAGTGCTCTTCGGCTTACGATGGGGTCATGTCCTGATAAACCCACCATTAAGTTGAGAATAGCATAAATCAAAAATGCATTTAACCCACAAACTAAGGTAGCCTAGCCGAGCCTACCTTAAACATGCTCAGAACACTTACATTAGCCTGTAATTGGGCAAAACCATCCGACTCAAAGCCATTTTTGAAAGTTATTTTATAATAAAGGACTGAGCATCTTGCATAATTTATTGTGGGTATCGCTTTTGTACCATCACAAAGTTGAAAAACCACAAGTCAGACCACCATAAGTCAGGGACTGGCTATGCACATTGAGCAGTCTAGCCCAGAGACCCGGGAGTGCCCGGAACCATGGAACAGATGGGGAAACTGAGACCCAGAGAAGGGGAGTTTGGCAGCCTCCTAAGCAACTCAGGCCCATGAATGAGGCCGGTAGAGGAACTCCCTCTATACTGTCTGAAAGGCACTGCCCACCAGACAATTTCTTCTCCTGGAGACAGACTTCCAAGCTCTATATGCCCTTAATTCATGTGGAATTTCTGCTCTGGGCTCGGCTCCCAAGAGGAGCCCCTCCACCCCTTTATGAAAATAGAGTGGAGTCATTCGGCAAAACCTCAAGCTAATGCTTTTAAGGAACTGGCAGGTTGAAATAGGAAACTGTTCTAAGTAAAAACCACAGAAATAGCACATGCTTGTGGCTGCCCGCAGCTGCCTGCATCCTGGCCCCGGGGAGGGGGAGCTGCTGGCCCCGCCACGTGAAAGGGCCTCGGGAGCCTGGCCCCGCTGCTACTGCTGGTGCAGGGGCCATGTGACAGCAAATGTCCCATCTCCTGGGAATGGTATTTTTGAGGTCAAAGCAAGACGAGGTGGTCAAACAGGCTACCAGAATCAGACACACAGCAGGCTAGCATCGGAGCAAACCTGCTGTTTTCTGCGCAAGCCCCTCATGTTGTAGCTGTGGAAATGGAGGCCCAGGGAGGGGGAGCAACTTTCCTAAGTCACCCAACAAGGAGCGGTGAAGCAGGGGAAAACACTAGCACCTGAGTCCTATGCTCTCCAACAACACCTCCTTGCTGAATAGGGCCGCCTCAGCCCTGCCTTGGTGATGGGCAGTTTGGGTTTTATTTTTAGCTCACATAGGAACAAGTGCTCCTGAGGCTGACACAGAGGCTCTGCTCGACCTGGCTCCTGCCTGGCGCTCGCCTCCGTTTCACTCTTCTCTTATCCTAGGAGAGGGTCTTGGCGAACACAGGAATACATGAGAGTGCAACATGAGCTCCCTTCTCCATCTTTCCTATAAAAGACTCAGTACAGTCCAGCTTTCTCACTAACGACCCCATGTGGATTCTTTTGGGGGTTCTGAGTCCTGTGGCCATGTTTACCATTGACTGCCACGCTTGTGAGATGTGGCATTTGCTGTCATGTGTCTATGAATGGGCAGCCACGATAGCAGAGTGTGTGTGTGTGACACAGGACTTGGAGCAGAGCTAGGTGACAGCTGGTTAACAATACAATAAAGCATTCTGGTTTGGCTGCTGTTGATACATCCCCCAGTCCCCCCCCCCCAACCATTTACACCTGAATCAGTCTGCACTCTCATATCTGGGAGCGTATGTTTTGCAAGGTGGAGGGTGCTAGGGGAGGACATGTTTAGGGAAACAGAAAATGGAAAGGCACAGAATGGTGTCTGAGCTTGTCAGGTGTCTGCCCAGGTTGTCTCCTTATAGAGAGGGGGCATGAGAGGTAACCCAAAGGAATATATAAGAGTGACTTTGAGACTTGGGTCACAGCAGAACTAGTCTTAAGTGACCTTATCTCCCACTCTTACCATCCACAACCTCTTTTCAGCAAAGCACCTAGAGGATTCTTCTAAGAATGTGCAGGAGTCCCGGGTTCGATTCCCGGCCAGGGCACACAGGAGAAGTGCCCATCTGCTTCTCCACCCCTCCCCCTCTTCTTCCTCTCTGTCTCTCTCTTCCCCTCCCGCAGCAGAGGCTCCACTGGAGCAAAGATGGCCCAGGCGCCGAGGATGGCTCTGTGGCCTCTGCCTCAGGCGCTGGAGTGGCTCTGGTCGCTACGGAGCGACACCCCGGATAGGCAGAGCATCGCCCCCTGGTGGGCGTGCCAGGTGGATCCCGGTCGGGTGCATGCGGGAGCCTGTCTGACTGTCTCTCAGTTTCTGGCTTCGGGAAAAAAAAAAAATAATGTAAGTCAGATGAGTCCCCTCCCCTGCTTAAGACCCTTCAATGCTTCTGTTAAACTGAGAATGAAATCCAAGCTCCCTATCAGAGCCTCCCCTTACCTGCCTCTCCAACGTCACCTCCCACCAGCTTTCTCTGTGCTGGTGCTTGGGCCACACCAGCCCTCTGTTCCCTGAGCACGCCAGCTCCTTTATGTCTGAGGTCTTTGGCTCCTGTTCTCCCCTTTTCCTGGAAAATGCTCCCCTTCTAGACCTTTGCATACTGGCTGCTCCCAACAATTTGGGTCATGGCTCAAACATCACTTTCTCGTCAAACCATCCTTGCCCTGACAGCTCAGTTTGGGTTTCCTCCAACCAGACATCAAAGGGTTGGTGCAGGTGGCGTGTTTGCAAGGTGATCTCAGCATGCACAAGTGAGAGAGTCAAGAAAGTGTAAGAGAGATGGGCATGTTAACACGGTGTAATACTGAATTCGTTATACTTGTGGGATATAACCTGCTGGGGACCTTTGGGTATAATGTAGAACATGCCGCACAACTGTCCCACTAAGAGAGGGGAAGTAGGACTATTTATCCACTGGCTCTTGCTGTACTTGATTGAAGGTTGCCCTGGGTATGGCCCTCACAAGGAGAGATGGAGAGATGCAGCTGGGATGATATCTGTGTGCCTGGGGACACACCCCAAGGAAATGCGGGGTGGGGCATCACAGTGTTTAATATACCATCCTATCCATCCAGCGCTTCTCCACTCAGGCAATCTTTACTTCCATCAGATTTCTTCTCTCTCTCTGAAACTTCCTCATTTATTTATTCAGCTACCCATTGTTAATTCTCTATTCCTCATACCCCCCAACTAGAACATCAGCTATACAAGACCTATCGGTCTAGTCCATCATTTTCTCCCCAGGCCTGATACAAAGTAGACCATCAATAAATATTAGATAAATGAATGAATGAATGAATTAATGGTTTTGGGTACAAAAGTATGGAATCCATTCAGTGGGAGGTGACTCCAGACAGCCATGAGGATGATGGACGTAAACAAGGGGAAGGCAAAGACAGTGAGAGAGAAAGAAGGGACTGATACCCACACATGACTACAGCTGATAGGAAGTTTTACAGGAAGGTGTGAGACACTTTTGGGGGACCCTTCAAAATAACTGGGGACTACACTAATGGGGATGACCACATGTTTGGGAACTTTAAAGCCAGCAGTCATCATAATTGTAAGAGTACTGATGTTTGTACAAACACTTCCTCTTCTAATAAATTAAAGTGGCTTCAAGGTTGTCCCTCTAATGACATCATTCTCACTGGTTTGCAATCCAATCTTCTTTCTCGAGTGGGAGAGAAGGAGAAAAGCTGAATTTACAGCATGCACTTGCTCTGCCGGCAAACAAAGCGCAATCCATCTTATCTGTGCTACAGAGGGGCTGCATGTTGAATGTAATTGGAATCCCTTCTCTTCCACTTGCTTGGTGACTGACCTTGGGCAAGTGACTCTATCTCTTTGAGCCTCAGTTTCTTCTCTTTTTCATGTGTAAAACGAGAGTGAAAAAACCCCCAAACTATCCAACAGGGTTACAGTGAAGATGTATTAGAGTATGGCTTAATAGCCTGTCCTAAATGTGGGCAGCAGTCCACATAGTGACTGCTTTCCATATTCCTACTAGTGATGATGACATTGCTAATGATGATCATGGCTTAGATTTTTCAGGAGGACAATGTGCTCAGGCTCCAGACTATACCCCAGGACAAGTAATTGTTGTCCTGGGAGTCACAGCACATCAGCACCATTAGAGAACTTGGAAGTTAGCTAGTCTATTGCCTTAAACAGTGACATTGTCTAAGAAAAGACTGGTCATCATAAAGCGGCTGCCATTTGCTAAGTGGATAACTTGAATACTGCCCATCCCACTGGCCCACCGGAACTTCCCGCAAGGTGGCTGCATCAGAACACCTTAGTCTGGTTCTGTCAGACATTCACTTTGAGTGACCCTTTACTCTGGCAATTCTGAGACACTTGCTAAACAGCCACCTGCCTGTGCTGTGGCTTCCCACGTGTTTCTGCTTTCAGAGAGACAATGGGCTAGACATGCCAACTACAGGATTTTCTCAGAATAGCCCTTTTTGATCCCCTGGACAAGGTATGCCACCCAATACAGCAGGGGTCCCCAAACTACGGCCCGTGGACTGCATGCGGCCCCCTGAGGCCATTTATCCGGCCCCACCGCACTTCCGGAAGGGGCACCTCTTTCATTGGTGGTCAGTGAGAGGAGCATAGCTCCCATTGAAATACTGGTCAGTTTGTTGATTTAAATTTATTTGTTCTTTATTTTAAATATTGTATTTGTTCCTGTTTTGTTTTTTTACTTTAAAATAAAATATGTGCAGTGTGCATAGGGATTTGTTCATAGTTTTTTTATAGTCCGGCCCTCCAGTGGTCTGAGGGACAGTGAACTGGCCCCCTGTGTAAAAAGTTTGGGGACCCCTGCAATACAGGGTCCCAGTGCCTCCTGAGTATTTTCTTTTTTATTTTTTTTCTGAAGCTGGAAATGGGGAGGCAGTCAGACAGACTCCCGCATGTGCCCTACCAGGATCCACTCGGCATGCCCACCAGGGGGCGGTGCTCTGCCCATCCGGGGCGTCACTCTGTTGCGACCAGAGCCACTCTAGCACCTGAGGCAGAGGCCACAGAGCCATCCCCAGCTCCCGGGCCATCTTTGCTCCAATGGAGCCTCTGCTGCGGGAGGGGAAGAGAGAGACAGAGAGGAAGGAGAGGGGGAGAGGGGAAGAGGGGGAGAGGGGGAGGGGTGGAGAAGCAGATGGGCGCCTCTCCTATGTGCCCTGGCCAGGAATCGAACCTGGGACTTCCGCACGCCAGGCCGACGCTCTACCACTGAGCAAACTGGCCAGGGCAGCATTTTCTTTTCATGAGACTCTCATCATAAATGAATAGATAGGTCTACATATCTTGACAGGAGAAGATGGACAGACATTATCATTAAGAGTGTTCTGGCCCTGGCCGGTTGGCTCAGCGGTAGAGCGTCGGCCTGGCGTGCGGGGGACCCGGGTTCGATTCCCGGCCAGGGCACATAGGAGAAGCGTCCATTTGCTTCTCCACCCCTCCCTCCTTCCTCTCTGTCTCTCTCTTCCCCTCCCGCAGCCAAGGCTCCATTGGAGCAAAGATGGCCCGGGCGCTGGGGATGGCTCCTTGGCCTCTGCCCCAGGCGCTAGAGTGGCTCTGGTCGTGGCATCGCCCCCTGGTGGGCAGAGCGTCGCCCCTGGTGGGCGTGCCGGGTGGATCCCGGTTGGGCGCATGTGGGAGTCTGTCTGACTGTCTCTCCCCGTTTCCAGCTTCAGAAAAATACAAAAAAAAAAAAAAGAGTGTTCTGGTCTAAGTACTACGTTCTCACTTTGGTTTAATTCAATAATGTTGTCAGTTGGGTTAATGAGTACCCAACTCCAAAATGGTGTAGTTGCTTGGGATTTGCTGATAAATCCGGGTTTGGTGTCTCCTGATCCACAGAAACTGTGATGTAGTGAGTGGGTGTTATCTTAAGGGGATAGATTTATGGTAATTTGTGAGTAAATTAGCTAAAAATCTAGTACAGACCTCAAAGCCCTCCTTGTCTTGTTTCAGGGTTTCAGTTACTTGAATGAGCCCCTTTCTGGCTGTACATGTTATGGCTCTCTGCCTAGAGCACCCCCTCCTCCCTTTCACCTGAACAAGTCTCTCTGATCCTATGTATCACCATAAATGTCACTTTTTAGAATGGCCCTTTTTGATCCCCTGGACAAGGTATGCCACCCAATTCAGGGTCCCAGTGCCTCCTGGGTATTTTCTTTTCATAATATTCATCCACTATGTAATGATTTGCTAACTAGCTGTCTTCCCTGCTGGCCTGTGGACTCCATAATGGCAAGGACCACATCTACCTCACTCATCTTGCTATAGCCAGTGCCTCCTGAGCACATAGTAGGTGAGCAATATCTGTTAAGTGACAGAACGAATGGAGTGGCATGCAGGGGAATGGGTCTTGCGTTAAAAGTCAGGTAGACAGATTTCCAGTCTGACCTCTGCTGTGTGACTTGGAGCCTCTGGGCATTCATGCTTCAGATGACATTTGGAGAGTAGGATTCTAGCAACCTGGGTGTTTGAGATAGCTCTGCACCCAATTGTCCTGGGTGATCTAGAAAAGGTCATTTCCTCCTTCCGGAGTCTGGCTCTACAATCTATGAATCTGGGATGAGGCTGCCAGGCACCGTTTCTGGGGAAGCTGATAGAGGACAAGTGAGTAATGCCCAGGAAGTTCTCAGAAAGATACAGCTTCATAAAAGTCTATGACCAGGCTTGTCGATTCAGGACACAACCCAGGCTCTTGGCTTGGCCAGCAGTGATGTAAAGGCCGGTGGTGAGGTAACTGCCCAGGCCGGTAGGCCTTGCCAGCGAACGCCACGGTGCCCTGTCCCCAGCCCTGTAGCTGAGCGTTTTCATGTCTAAAGGAGGTGCCAGATTGACCAGGCTTGATTAGATGATGGAGGTTTGTGGGCAAAATTCCCCACACTGAATGAAAAAGGCTTTAAGACTTCCAGATGTTTCTAGAAATATAACGGAGATATGAGCAGCCAGAAGCAGTGTTGTGATGCAGGAGAGGATCTATGCTGTGATATTTAGGATGAGAGGCTCTGTAGGCAGACCGCCTCAGCTTCAAAACCAGCTCCACTGTCCAACTGGCTATTAGGTGACAGTTTTCATGTGTGTAGAAAAAGAACTAATTACAATGCCCATATGCAATGTTTTGTGGGGATTGCTGAGAAAAATCCAACCAAAGAGCGTAACATAATGCCTGGCACAGAGAAAATGCTAAATACATATTAGTTGTTATTCTTCTTCTTATTGTTGTTTTGTTTTTATTAATTCCTGTAGAGCTACAAGCACTTTCACTTGCTTAATACTAATGACAAAGTTCTGTTTGGGAAGTACTTTGGACTATATGATCTTTCAAGTCCTTTCAAGTACAAGTAAGACAGGGACCCGCCCAGGGACCAGCTCCTGCCTCTTACTCAAGGCTTCGCCCCCAGCACATAGGCCAGTGCCTGGCACACTGCAGGCTTCCAACAACCATTTGTAGAACCAATGGTCCAAAGGGTTCTACATAAGAACCCTCACACAGAGGCCTTATTGGTGCCACTTTGCAAATGTGGAAGCAGAGTGATCTGCCCACAGTCCCCATTGATAGGTCAGATTCCAACATGAGTGACTTTAAAATTGGACCCTCTTTTTACTACATTCTGCTTCCTGGTGACTTCTCACACTCACCAGTCCAGAAAAGTGGTGTTGGCAACAGGGTGAAGTGGCAAGAGCATGGGCTCTGGAGCCAGAAGGGCTGGTTCAAATCCCAGCAATACTACTTCCCAGCTCTGTGATCATGGATGGGTCACTCAACCTCTCTGCGCCTTCTCTTGTCAGTGATGTGGGGATTAACTAACACTCCCTACACATCCTTCAGGGTAGCTCTTACTTCCTGGTTTACAGATGGATCTGCTTCATACAGGTGGGTCTAACCATCCACCTGTATGATAAAGAACCACTTATTTAATGATCAAGATCATAAGTTTCTTGAGGCTGAGGACCAGGTCCACCTACTTCACCCGACTTGCTTAGGACCTACAGAGGTGAGCCACATTTACCGAGCATCTATTTATATTAGGTGTCAGCCAAAGTGCCAGAGGCTTTACATCTACTGTTGCATCTAATTCTGACATCAACTCTATGAAGGTGTCCCCGTAAGACTTAGGTCAGACATTGGACAGAAACAAAGCGGAACAAAAGCCCGAGGCTCAGAAAGGTTAAGAAGAGTTGTCCCTGATCTCCCAGCTGGCAGGTGAGTCAAACCCAAGGCAGTGACATGTCAGGGGCTGTGCCTTCTCCTCACACTGCAGGCTCTGCACCATTTCACCCTGCGGCTGTCTGTCCCTTCACACAGTGGCAGAAGATAGGAGGCAGCAGCCATGGGAAGAAGTGGCTCTCAGTTGTCCAACTACCTGGAAGGCTAAGTCCAAGGCCACTGGAGGAAGCTTGATTTATGGTGGCCACGCAGCTAGAGCATCAGCAGGACTTTATCTCGCCTGACCAGGGTTTGGTACTGGGTGGAGCGGAAAGAGGGTAGCCATATTACACAATTAGGATGACGTACAGACCTTTCTTGGGTCTAAAATGCTTCCCAAGTCCCGAGAGGATTAGCATGAATACCTCATTGTGCCCGCGGAGGAGGAACTAACAAAGGCCTCTTATCTTCCAGCTTGCTATGCCGGGATCAGATTTATCTCTGACATTCTGGGCTCTTGCAATTTCTCTTGGGGCTGTCTGGGCCCAGGAGAGTGGCTCCTCACAGCAATGTTCAACATGGCCAGCGCCTGCTGGAGCGCCACGTTCGCCAGATCTGTGGTCTCCTTGAAGGCCACGGCCTCATACTGTTCACCTTTGTATCCTTTCATCCAGCAGAGCGCATAGCGTAGCGTCTAAACTCACAGAATGCTGAATCAAAGCCCAAGAGTTTGGCCAAATACAAATGTGATGTTCTTGAAGTTCTCAACCTGGGTATCTCAGATTGGCCTAGCCAGGTTGCCGGCCACCAGAAGCTGCAGGTGAGTTTTAAGGCAGTGGGCAGTGGCCTTTCTGAGGATACTCTAGAAAGGACGCTATCAGATACTCTGAAGGAACGCTACCGGATTGCAAGGTAAAGCTTACTCAAAGTCTGGTTGAGAAAACAGAGATTTACAGTGTTGAAAGCAAGAATTGACAGTCAGTCTGAAGGGCCAGCAGCCAGGACTGAGCCGAGGAAAGAGCCAAGACTCTAGAGGAGACATGATCTGAGTGAGAAAAAGCCCAGAAATAACCGAAGACCGTCTAGAAGATTTACTGCCATGTCTGGGGGTGTAGAGAGAGTGGCCAAAACTGCTGCCTTAACAGGCCTGGGACAGGTCTGTTGTCTGAGTGTCAATATCTTGCAGGCATCTTTGCTCACTGGATCTATCTGAAAACCGCCCGAGACTTAATGAGGCCAGTGAGCGGTATGGCTTGGATGGATGGATGTAGGACATATCTTGGGGGTGGGGCTCTTAGCCCACGGACCAACAACTCCACCACCTCACCCTCTACCGCCCATGGGTACCTCCTGTGGCAGGGGAGTGGTGTGGAAAGAGGAGGGGCAGCTCTGTTTTGTACAACACATGCCCACTGTCCCGGCCTTAACACATGTGACCAGGGGCCAGAGCCTGACCTCAGCTCAACCAAGTCTCTACCCAGGGCATTTGGAATTGGTGGAAGGAAAGAGAAAGAGATTGACAGATGGTTAGACAATTTCTCTGTGAAGCTGGCTTGTAAAACAGCCAGGCTTCCTGCTGCGTGGTTCTGACAAGCAGAGGAACCCCTGCTTTAAGGAGGTCAGGCTAATGCCCTGAGCAGGGCTGAGACCAGACATGAGGGGAACGTTTGACAGTGTTTCCAGTTTCCAGATTATTTCTGGATGTATTGTTGCTTTTGGATTCCGTGAGATGGTCCCCAATGTCTTAGGTTAAATCTCCGATGAAGCGTGCTTACTTACATTGGTTTCTGCTGCTTGTTATCCAAGAGTCCCACCCAATACCCTATGCATCCCCTGCATGGCCTTTGACTCCCCCCAACCCTAAGTTACCTTTTAGAGTTAATATGGTTTTTAGCGTCCATTCCATTCTCTGAAGGAGAATCAGGAAAGGCTAACACTGCCTTCCTAGACTTCTTGGAGCTAGGGCTCCAGTGAGGGGCAGGCTTCCCTGATCAGGTGCATCGATGCACGATCTGGGAGGCAGACGTCGGGGAGGCCACACTCCCGCTGCCTCTGCTGTGTTCTTCCATGGAACCCAGTAAACACAGAGGTCTCTCTTTCTGGCCACTTGCTTCGGGCGTGTTGAGGGGAAGGCCACAAGGCATCTGCTTTCTGCAGGTGCTGGTATCACATGGCCCGGTTTCAGGTCCCAGCCCTGCTGCTTCTAGCTCTAAAACCTTGGACAAGTTACTTAACCTCTCTGTGACCTAATTTCCTAATCAGCAAAAAGAGGATAATGATGGTATCTACATTGCAGGGCTACTCTAAAGGTTAGCTGAGGTAATGAATGTAACGTCCTTAGGGAAGTGCCTGACACATAGTAAATTCTCAGCGCTGTTGTTACTATTCCGACTGTTAGCAGCTCAAACCCCCAGTGCTGTGGTGGGAAGGGCTGACGGGTGCGGATCACCTAGCCCAGGCTGGGGCATGGTCCCTGCCCCCTCCAGCTTCCCCTCATATCTAGCCCTGGAATTTTGTGGCTTTGGGAGTTCCAATTACCTAAAAGGGGTGGTCTGTCTTATTCCCGACATCATTGCTAATGCTCAGAAGAAGACGGCCAGACAGTGAAGTGTCACCATCAGCTGACCTCCCCCGCCCCTGCCACCTCCGACGCTGGCTCATGAATCATGGTCAGCAGACTCCAGTAGCCAGAAGGGTCACCAGAACCCCCAGCCCAGCAGGGATGCTGCTGACATTTTCATCCTATTATGAGCTAATATCTGAGGCTCCCACTCATGTCTAGGACCCAGCCTTCATCGTAGTCTTGGTTTCCGGTCGAAGCAGAGTGCTGCAGTTGGTGGGTCTGAGTGCAGAATGAAACCAGGATGTGCGCAGAGGGGGGCAGAGGCCCAGAGGAAGGGGCAACCGAGGAGGACATGCCTCAGGCCAGCAAGTCCTGTCCGCTGGACAGAGCCAGGGAGCCATCGCAGGCAGGATCTCCGACAATCAAAGTCAGAACTCATCAGGTACAGACCTCTCATTTTTGTTTTGTTTTGGTAATGTTAAAACTTACTTTACTGACATATAATTTTCATTAAAATTATTAATACACATTAAAATGAAAGCATTCATTTTAAGTGTTCATTCAGGTCCATGAGTGTTGACAAGTGGATACACCGATATGACAGCTGTCATAATCAAGATACAGAACACTTCCACCACCCCCAAAATTCCATCGTGCCCCTTTACCATGAGACCCTGTGATGCTCAGGGTTCTCTAGAGAAACAGCGCCTATAGGCTATACAGAGAGAACAGAAGAGGAGATTTATTATAGGAATTGGCTCATGCAGTTATGAACTCACATACTCTTCCGCCTGAAAGCTGAGGACCCAGGATATCCAGTGGTGTGATTCAGCCTGAGTCCGATGGCCTCGGAACCAGGGGGGCTGATGGCAAAAGTCTGAGCACCGGGAGCACTGACGTTCAAGGCCAGGAGAAGTGGGATGTCCCGGCTCCAGTAAAGGGAGGAAACGTGTCTTCCCTCCCCCTTTCTGTGCTCTCCAGGCCCTCAGTGGAGTGGGTGTGCCCGCTGCTTTGGGGAGGGTGCTCTTCTTCACTCAGAGAAGTGCACCTTGGATGAGTGCTTACCGTTGGAAGGGTTGTTACTAAACTAATTCTAACTCCGATTTCAGGAGAGCCTGCCAGGTATGGCTCCCGGGTCTGCCAACTGATTCACACGCTAATCTCTTCTGGAAAAACCCTGGTAGACAAACCCAGAAAGGATGCCTTACCAGCAATCTGGGCATCCCACAGCCTAATCAAGTTAACACATAAAATTAACCAACCATCACAGAGCCCTTTACTCGGGGCCCCAGGCAACCACATACCTGCTTTTTGCCCCCGTAGCTTAGTTTTGCCTCTTCTAGAGTTTCATAGAAATGGAATTGTACAGTATATACTCTTGCATGTGGCTTCCTTTGCTCCATATACAAATTTTGAGATATATTATTGCTTGTAACAATAGTTTATTCTCTTTTGTTGCTGAATAGTATTCATAGCACAGAATACCTATGCTCTCATTTTAATAATATTATCCAACATGGTTGGATTCATGGTAGACAAACAGTGAGAATGCTTTATAAATTTTTTTCCCTGAGTCCTCACAACAATCTTGTAAGGCAGCTACTGTTAATACATGCTTTTCATGGATAGGAGAATTGAGGCTCAAGAGAGAGAGAGATTGTAATTATCACAAAATACACAAAGTATTAACATTATAACCAATGACTCCAGACTCTATATCCTGAAGATATAGACCGTCTACTGTCTCCCATTTTACTGATGGAGAAACAGAGGCAGCAATGAAAGCAATTTGCTGAGCTTTATTCTTCAACTCAGAGGCAAAATATTTAATATTTTGAGAACCCACGGACCCACATTCCCAACATATCACAAAGCCCTCTTTAAAGAGATTCTGCTGGCCTCTTCCTTATTTGCGGGAAGCCCGTGTATCCTTCAATGCCAGATTCAAATGCTACCCCATTGTTTATTCACCAAACACACACCGAGGACCAGCTCAGGGCTGGGCAACGTGCTGGGCCCTGGTCACCCTGGTGAGTGAGCAGAGACAGTGCCCTGACACTAAAGCAACAAACAGGTCCAAAGCACCAGCACCAGAGACACAGAAAGGGGAGAACTGCACACAACAGTTCAGGGTTACGAGCGTGCTAAATTCAATGTGTTCGATGATGCTACAGACCCAAAGGGCCAATCTGATCAGAGTTCCAGACCCGACTGTTTTTCTAGAACTGTCATGATGGGCCAGCCAGGTGCTATAGACTGTCATGGTCATCACCCAAACCTCAAAGGTAGGTACTCTGGTATCTCCATTTTGCCAAAGAGAAAACTAAGGATTAACAGGGCTAAGTGGTGTCACCAAGCCATGCTTTTAAATCTTGTCTGAAAGTGGTTACATTGTTCCCAAATCCTTTTTTTTTTTTTTTTAAATTAGGTCAGGGAGCCAATCTCTTCTTACCAAATACCCCTTCAGTCCCCCACCCTTCCCACCCTCCCCGAAGTCAGGCTGGAGCCGTGTAACCCATTCTGGCCGACAGGCTCCGAGCAGAGGGGCTGTAGAGCAGCATCACCTCCCGGCAGAGGCAGTTCAGAGTGGAGGTCCCCTTTCACCTTCCTCACCTTTCCTGTTGTGGTGACCGGTGACAGAGGAGGCTACGTGTTTCAGACGGTGTAGTTTCCAGATGGGGGAGGACTGCCTGATCCATATCACGTCACATGAGCAAGAAATCAGCCTTCATTGTGGTAAGCCACCGAGAGTTCAAGGGTTCCCCTGTTGTCGCAACTGCACATTAATTATCCTGACTACTACAGCGATGCTGACCACAACGACCACCACTTGCTTCATGTTTACTCTGCGCCAGGCACTGTGCGCTAAGCACTCCACACCTGTCACTCAGTGGGTTTCCCTTTTCTTTTTGTTAACCTCTCTAGCTTACCTAAAGACTTAAGAGATCTGGTTGCCAGTGGGCTTTATTTGCTAATGACCTGTGAGGGAAAGACCTGCCCGGGAGGCAGACTCTCACCAGACGTGATGCAAACAGTGGCACACGCCTAAGCAACGCTGTTCCCGAAGTGTGGGCAACTAAGTAGAATCCACACGTATCACATCAAGGAGCAAGCAGCACAGGGAAAGAGAAATGGAAAGACTTGACTATACTGGGTGGGAGAGAAGAGCACCTCAGAGGTGGACTCTCTTCCCCCCTTCTCGCTGGTCAGTGCAGAATGCCCGAATGAAGCTCTCCCTGCATGACTCCGGACAGGAAGAAAGTTCTTCCCAACATCAGGTTTCCCATCGGGCTGACTTCATCAGTTTTTCCCTCCTGGCTCCTATTGCCCCCGGGAGTTAAGTGTGACATGCAGGGCCCCCAATTTAAGTCCACAGGTAGGGTTAGGCTCTGGAGGAGGGGATGCGTGAGCTAGCACTAATAAATGAGCAGAGGTTTGTCAACCAGAGGAGGGAAGACAGGATTCCAGGGAAAACAGCATCATTAGATAAGGCTGGGAGCTCTCAGAGGGCTTGGCATGTCTAGAAAGTGTCAGGAAGCTCAGTGTGGCAGAAATATAAGGTGGGACATGGTGAGGCTGGAGACTTAGGGGGTGACTGCACTGTGTGGGAGGCTGATCCTGGTCCAGCAGAGCTTGTGACCTTGAAGGTAGGTGGGACTAATCCTGGGGCCAGTTAGGAGCACCCTCTCCTGCAGAGTCAAGCCAAACCCGAGCAGCCCTTTCCCAGGTAGTCAAGGTGATGTTTTTATTCCCACCTGCTTGTTCTTTTCCCTTACTCCTCAGTGAGCTCTGAATTTTGTCAGGGAAGAAGAGAGCCACTTTTTGTGTCCTAGAAAGACCCCGAAAGCAAGTACTACTTTTAACCCCATTTCACAGATGAGGAAACTGAGGCTCGGAGCACTAACATCACTTGACTTTGATTACAGCCAGGACTGAAAGCCAGCTGGCACACACAGGGATGGCTATACCCGCTGCGACAATATTCAGATGTTTCTGTCCTGGCTGCTGATTAGCTGTTGCCCTGAATATTTCCTCTCTACTCCCATCCTGTGACCCAAAAACTGAAAGGAGGACAGCAGGCACAGGAGGGACTTTCTGACCCTGCTCTAAACTTCAGTCGACTGGGCAGCGGCTGAGCCTTGCCCGCTGTTAAATGTTGAGTACTACCCTCTTTGCTTGGGAGTTGGAGTCTGAACCCACGTCCAGCTGGTGCTGATGCCAGTGCTCTATCCATGCCATAGGACATTCATGCCTAGAACAAGTGGGGACAGTCCTGGCCCCCACTCCCACCCCCGCACCTGGCACATGCCAGGCCACCATGGGGGCCCAGGACTTAGCTTTGGAAGACATAAATTGAGAAGGACACAACAGACCTGAAATTTGTCCCGAGGAGAATGACTAGGCCGAAGGGGAACCTGAGACCATCTCATGTAAGGGAAGGCGGGAAGAACTGAGCGTGCAGCTTGGAGAAGCACAGATTTTCAGGGAACACGAGGCCGGTCTCTGCATATTTGAAGGGCAGTCGTGCGACAAGGGATGGAACTTGCGCCAGTGGGAGGAATGACCGGCCAGTTTAGTCCTCACGTGGTCACTGGGTAGATATGTTCTGAACACCTACTCTGTGCAGCTGTTAGACTAGGCCTGGGGGCAGGACACAATGTTAAAAATAAACAGGGAGCTACCACTAGTGCGGGAGACAGACAGGGAAACTGATGATGACGGTGCGAAATGAGAAGTGTTGGGGAAGCTCAGAGGATGGAGCCCCGAACCCCTGGGGCCTCCAGGGAGCTGGTGAGGCTCCTGGGCAGATGAGTTCTGATGCCAGTCTAGAGGACGTGCCCGAGGCTGGCAGTCGGAGGAGGGACCAGATGCCAGGTAACGGGGCTGTGAAATGGTTGGCAATGCTTACAACTGGGTGAGAAGTGACGTGTGGCCACAGAGGAGGGTGCAGCTGGAGACCTGTGGGAACTCTAGGTGTGAGGGAGTCAGGAGTTCCCACACAAACTTGGGGCGAGGAAGAAAGAGCAGAGGTGAACGAACAGGGAGTATCTGACTGGAGTTGCTTTCCCCATAACTCAGAGTGAGCTCAGGTTAGGAAGAATTCCCCTCCCAACTAGAGCCACCTGGGGGAAGGTGGGGTGCCCGGGGTGCTAGGACTTCTTCTCACTGGAGGCACCTGAGGACAGAGGGGAGGGCTTTGAAGGAAAGGCAGTGAACAGACCTGGGGTCCAAACAGTGAGTGGTCAGAGGAGACGGTCTATCAAGCTTGGGCTTCTCTGAGAGCCAAAGATCACAGTCCCGTGGGGACCGGCAAAGGGACGGGAAGGGCGGATGTGGGGCCCAGTAGGTACTGGAGAGAAATGTTTCCACTCCATTCAGGCTTCGGTTAATTTCATTTCCAGGTGGCTGGGAACATGGAGGCTCTGGCTGTCTATCCTGAGATTCCTGAGATCAAGAACAGGTCCTAAATGTTCCACCAAAACACGGGGGAGGAGGGGGAGCTACAGCAGCGACGACAGGCTGGGACTTACCCAAGGCCTGTTCTCAGCATTGCAGATCGGTTACCTCGCTCGGTCCACACACAGTTACACACTGTGAAGTGACTGCTCTCATTTGAGGGGGGAGCTACAGCAGCGACCACAGGCTTGGACTTACCCAAGGCCTGTTCTCAGCATTGCAGATCGGTTACCTCGGTCCACACACAGTTCCACACTGTGAAGTTACTGCTCTCATTTTACAGATGAGCAAACTGAGGCCCAGAGAGGTCATGTGACTTGCTGGGATGGAGTGCCAGAGCTGGGCTTTAAACCTGAGGACTGTGACTCCAGAGCCCAGATTTTAACTATTCTGCCATATTAGGGTGTGATTTACAAAAGTTATTAAGTAGAACTTCCAGCATTACTACTTAACTTGCCAATGATAGATTAGCAAGGGACAGTATTCACTTTATGGCTGGAACTCTCACAGGGAGGCTTCATGGGGACGCCCTCTCCCAGGGTGCTGACCACACTGTAGCAGGTGTTCCAAAGGGCTCCAACTCCCACTGATAACTAAAATAAGGCCAATATGAAATTCACTCTTTAAGCCTTTCTTGTTTAAAAACTTTCTATTTTACCAGACAGGAAGTTAAAGTGCCAGGCACTTAGCCACACAACCCAGAATGGCTTTTGAGCCTCCTCTTAGGCTCTCATAGGGTCTTTCAGAAACTTCCAGAAAGGCAGAAGACAGAAGGGCAGAAAACCTGGCTCAAATCTCAGCTTTAATACGTGCGAGCTCTGCAGCTGAGGCAAGGGGACAAAGGTCAGGAAGGATGGGCAGTGACACGGTAGTTGAAACCATGGAAGCTGCTGTTTGGTGTCTGCTGTGAGTCAAACAGAGACACGGTCTTTGTCACTTCACAGGTGAGGAAACAGGCTCCGAGGAGAAAAGCAATTCACCCCAGGCCACCCATGGAGGAAGTAGGTGAGCTAGGATTTGAAGAGGCTCTACCTGAGTCCAAAGCCCGTGTCACTACTGCCTTGGGCTGATTTTCTCATCTGCAGAACGAGCAGTCTGCTTCATCGCCAACTCTCCCACAGTACTTCAGGATCGTGTGTTGACTCATGACACTGACAGCAACACAAACAACAAAAACAGCTGATAACAGAAAGTTACCAGGTCCCTGGAGCTATTCTAAACATTTTATAAGTATTAACTCATTGAATCCCCACAAGGACCCTGTGAAGTACAGTAACTTTATAGAAGGAGAAACAGACACTAAGTAACTTACCCAAAGTAACAGTTAATTGTCTGTTAAACGACAATGAATGATTACAAATCAGCCAAACCCTCTGGCTTCACCATTTATCAGGCAATTGATCAATATGAGATAAACAGCATTTTTAATGCTAGCTATTTCAGTAACCCCCTGTATGGGTATAAAGGCATGCTTTACATGTGGCTTTGAGAAGCATAGGATATTGCTAATGGATTCTTAAGGGCTGGTGGAGGGGATGGGCCCAGGTAAGAAGTCACAGTGGTCTACAGCTCAATATTCCAGCTTGGATTCTGAGCATACACTGTCTCACCAGCCAGAGGGGACTTGAGGAACAATCTTTGGCTGGCCTCTAGAGACAACTCCAGGCCATCCTGGAGCCCTGTGCCAGCTAAGTGGATCCTCATCTAAGCAGGGGTACAGCACGTAAGGGAAGCAAGATCGGAGCAAAGGGGAGGGAGAGAGCGCCAGGGAAAGGAAGGGGAGAGGAGAGCGGCCACAGCAGAGCCAGCTCCTGGCTGCCTATCCCCATGTCCTCTGGAAGATGAGCCGTATTTCCCCATGTATAAGACCCTCCCATGTATGAGATGCACCTTAATTTGGGGGCCTGCAATTTGAAAAAAAAAAATTTATTATCTAAAGTTATTGAACTCAAGTTTTATTCATCATAAAATTCATACATCTCCTCATCACTGTCAGAATTCTCATCCATCAGCTTGTCCTTATCTGTGTCTGATGATGAATTACTGTCTTCCTATATTGCCTTGTGAAAAAGCGGGAAATGCAAGTGAAAAAATGTACAGCCATTGTATAAGATGCACCCAGTTTTTAGATTCCAAATTTTTCGAAAAGGGGTGCGTCTTATACATGGGGAAATATGGCAAGTATCATGGGCTCCATGGATTTCAACAAAGTAGTTTCATGTTTAAAAATGAGAAACACGGAGATAAACACTTCCCCACCCCAGGCAGACAGAGGGTTGTCTGTAACCCTAGGGGCTAGGTGACAAAAGTCTGCTATCCCTCACCACCGGCTCCAATTAGCACTGGGCTATCAACCTCTTCCACTCCTTACTCTCCAGTTCCTTCTCTCCTGGAGACCAGGCAACCTGAGGCCCCCTGGGGAGGAAGTGAGTTGGTCCTCCTGGGGTCCAACCCTCCTCTCTGGGGCACCGTTTCTACTTGGTGGCATCCAGAAGCAGGGCATCATGAAAAACCCAGCTCTGGCGTCAGGTAGACCTGGGCTTGAATCCCGACTAAGCATCTCCAGTTGTGTGACCTTGAGCAAGTGAACTTCTCAGAGAGAACAGGACATACTTCGCCAGCTTGGTGAAAGGATATTCATGAGGTGACACATTTCATGCCCTCCCAGGCCACTCCTTGCTGTCCCTCCCCCTCCTCGGTGCAAACCTACTGCCAGAGGGTGGCTTGTACATCCCCCCCTACCCCCTCAGGAGTTAGGGACCAATGAAGCTCAGATGCTCTCTCTCTTTTTTTTTTCCTGACAGAGACAGAGAGAGGGACAGATAGGGACAGACAGACAGGAAGAAAGGGAGATGAGAAGCATCATTTCTTCATTGCATGCTCAGGCTGGATGAGCCTGCGCTCAAGCTGGCGACCTTAGGGTTTCGAACCTGGGTCCTCCGCATCTCAGTCCGATGCTCTATCCACTGCGTCACCACCTTGTCAGGCCTCCTCTTCATTTTAATAGAAAACAAACAACTCTATAAACACATTTAACCACATTCCCTCACTGGGGCCTGGTCTTTCCCTTTGAAATGTGGAAATGGGTGGCAGACCTAGAAGCTTCCTGAAACCCCAAGTCTGAGAGACTGGGCACTCCCAGGAGCCCCCATTTAAGACGAGCTGTAATAGAAAGCCACCATGGAAACAGCTGACCTGTACCGCTGTCCCTGTCCAGCCATCTCTATTTAGTGAATGCCTAGCATGTCGCTCTCAGCACTGTGCTAGGGACGAGGGAGAGAGAATGTCTCATCATAACAGCTCATATCAGAGCCCCAAATATGGAGGGCTGACTGTGTGCCTATAGTGCTAAGCTCTTCATCCTAGTTCATCGTCAGCATCCAAGCCTGCCCTCATTCTCCCCATTTTATAGGTGAAGTCATTGCCCAGGCATACAACTAGTGAGTAGAGACGATCCCATCCCAGCCTGGCTCTAGCTGACCCTCCCATCCATGCTTTCACCCAATACTCTCCAGTGAGCACAGATGAGAACCAGTGGCTCACTGTGTCAAGGAGGAGACAAGATGTCACAGGACACAGTCTAACAACAACAATGGCGATAGCGGAAACTACAATAGTGTGGCTCTGCCCGTGCAGTGAGGCACCCTGGAGGGAGGACCCACAGACCAACAAAGGGCTGTGGAGAGCAGTGACAGGAAGGTAAGGCAATTGGGCTGGTCCAGGAAACCTTTCTGGAAGGTGGAAGAAGAGACAGTCTTTGTACAAGGCACCTTAGAGCACTTACTGTTACAGGTTCCCCTCAGACAGGTAAGGAATTAAGGGCCAGGGAAAGAAATCCTTGGTCCAGAGGCAGGCTGCTACTATCAGGAAGAGTCAGGATTGGAACCCAGCTAGTGAGGACGAGGGGCATGCTGGGTTTCTGTTCCTCACCCTCTAAACTCTGAGTTCCTGGCTCCTACCTCCCCCATCCAGGACAGACAGGGAGCATGGACTTGCTTCCACTAGCATGCCTCCTCTTCCTCATTCATGCCCTCCATTCCCCGTGCTTCGGCTCGCTGTGAACTCACTGCCAGTCTCTCCTGCAAACCGCTCCAGCCTCAGGCGCACATCTGGAAGATGGGACTCCACCCTTCCTCAAACCAGATATTTGGGCCCAGGGGCTGGGAGGGGGACTGTCGCTGACTAATGCCTCCTGTCTGCCTCTGCTTCTCTTTTCTTTCTTGCCAAGGGAATGTGTAGCTGTGGGCAGGGGCCTGGTCAATTTCCCAGTGGCTTGCTCCTCCCACTGGAACTGGATGCTGAGAACCTAGAGAGCCTTGCCAGAGGCAGCCACTGTGCAACCCTGGGCCAGTAAGAGCAAAGCTATGTGGCACCTCCCAGTACCTGCACAGACTTCCCGGGAGGGGAACGGACAGACTGCAGAGAGAGGAAGGACAGACAGACGCGTGAGAAAGCTAAAACAGAGAGAGAGAGAGAGGGGGAGAGAGGGAGAGAAAGAGAAGGGACGGAGAGAATAAGGGAGAAACAGAGAGAGGATGGTGGAAACAGAGACAGAGAGGCAGACAGGAAGTACCGGAGGGAGAGACTTAGAAACAGCAAGCCATGAAGAGAGGGACCAGAAGGACAACTGAGGCAGGACCAAAAAGCAAAAAGATAGAACCCATCCAGAGACCACACTCCAGCCATGTGCCCACCAGCAATTCTGGCTTCTTAGGAAGTGATTTTGTAAAAGAATGAGAAAAAAAGGAGAAAAGAGGAAAGGGCAAAGACATTTAAACACCCATAATTTAAAAAATGAACTTTCCAGTTTGAAGTCAAATGATGATGTTGACTCAGGTCTCCCTAACTTCTGAAATAAATTTCTCAGTTTAAAATCATATCTTAAAAGATTTTTCCCAGGCTCACTTTCTTAAGCCGGATATAACAGCTCCTTCCCACGTTGCGGGGAGGCCCGAGAGGGATGGGATAGCCCACGTACTGTAAAATGCCATGCAAAGACAAGGTTCACTGTGGTAGCCTCAGGGGCAGAAGAGAAGGGAGGTCTGAGTCCCCTCTCTGGGATTATTTTTAAGACCAGTTAGAGTCCTTTCCCAGGGTGTTGGTCTGATTGGAAATGAATGCCCAAGAAAAAACACTGATCTTCACATAAAATGGCCTGATGTATATAGTGCATCTAGCTGGATGACCTCGGAAAGTCACTTCAGGTCTCTGGGCCTGTTTGTAGTGATTAGCTGGATGAAATAATAATTTAAAGTCTCCTGTAGCTTGGTTTGTTGGCAAATCTATGGCCACCAGCATGCGGAGGTTCTTGTATAGTAAAAACTTTCATAGTTGGACATGATTGGGTGAGGGTCAGCTCCCGTCAGATGTCCCCTCTTCCAGGAAGCCTTCTCTGATTTTCCCCCAGGCCATTACAGTGCCTTTTTCAGGGTTCCCAGACAGAGTGCTACCTGCCATATTGTGTCGTATTGACTTTATGATGTGACTATGTCTCCACTAGACTATGAGCTTCTGAGGGCACAGACCATCTTACTCATCCCTCAGTGTCCAGGGCTTGGCACAGAGCAGAGACTCAACTGATGCCTGTGAATTCAGATGGGTCTGAACTGCCAGCCCACATTTTTTCCCATCTGGCCAGACATTTTCAAGAAGGAAGGGCTGGGGCCATGCTCAGCTGTCAGAGGCTTTGGAAGCAACCTTTGGACAATTTGTACAGTGCTCCAAATCCTTTCTGGGAGCCAACCGAGATTCCAGGGCTGCTGAGAGCCAAAAGGGTAGGAGGGAGGCTTGCTGGCTGGGGAGAGCCTGGGTGCAGTGGGGGACAAGAAAGGGAAACCATCTTAACACAACAGCGGGCATTTCTCTAGCATTTTATGCTTTACAGCCTGGTCTGCCAGCTGTAAACTGTATAACCCTGGGCAGATGACATCCTCTCTTTTAGTTTTCTCATCAATAAAACAAGGCTGATAGCCAATACCCCAGAGCTTTTGTGAAAACAAGAACTATGGGGGGTGTGATCACGATTCAATGAAGACTATCAAACACCAGGAGTAGTCAAGTAGATTCCCACTCTTCCTTTCCTTGGAGTAGGGAATGAGAGCATTCATCCATTCATTTGTTCATTCATCCAACATTTAGGAAAATTGTATATATCATAGGTCCTGGGCTTACTCCTCAGGGTACCAGGATGAGCTCCCGGGGCTCATTTTCTTTATGGAAGAGACCAACTTCTAGGTAGATAATCATGATACAACTTAGACTGAGCTGTGTGTAAAGTGCCCTTGCCTGGTGAGAACAGAGTAGTTATAGACAAGTGGGTCCATGCCTTATCCTCTACCAGTGTGGAGGTGGCCCCTATGTGGCATGGAGTCCACTCAGATGGAACATTAGCAGTCCCTGGTCTTTGGCTCAGATGCCTCCCCAAGAACACATGGCCTCTGTCTCCGTTGGTCTTTCTGAGCCATCACATGGCACTGTCCTGTCTTAGTGAATTACCAGAACTCTATCCTGGTGACCCTCTCGGGTTCCTTTTTCTGTACTTCCCTGCACCGTGGTTTATTAAAACCTCTGGGTCATTCTGCCCTCTCCCCTTAATTCTCTCTCCCGATAGATGTTTGTGCTCAGCAGTCTTGGACTATGACACATTAGCTTTTCTGAAGATCCCTGCTTTGCAGTACTATCAGCCTAACTCCCAACTCAACCTTTTTTGAAAAATGATAAGCATTGGTAGGGTTTGAAATGTGGGTAGAGACAGGAGCATGGTAAGTGGTTCCAAGTCAAATTTGGATGCCAAGCTTCTCTAGAGGACAACTGATCAGGACCAAATAGGAGTCTATTTGAATGAGGGTCTGAGGACATCTCTAAGTGCAGTGAGAATCAGTGCCTACCAGTGAAGTTCAAGAAGGAGGAGGTTGGAAGTGAGGTCAATATCCCAAGTGGTAACTTTCATAAATTCATTCCTTAAACACCCTACTATGTGCTAGACCTGTTCTAGGTGATAGAGACACAGTAGTGAATAAAGTAGGGGAGGTGGAAGACAGATAACAGACAAAAAATTATGTCATCATATAGTGTGGTAGCTGAGCAATGAGCTAGAGAGCAAAATAAAGCAGAAGAAGGGGATAGAGAATCCCACGGGTTGGGATAAGCTCAAGTTCAAATAGTGTGGCCAGGGAAGGCCTTGAGAAAACAACACTTGAGCCAAAAATCTGAACTAGGTGAAGGCCAGAGCCAGGTGGATATCTGGAAGAAGGTGATTCCAGGTAAGGGAGAGCAAGGGCAATCAATCTTCCTGAAGTTAGAGCATACCTGTTGTGTCCAAACTACAGCCAGTGTCTGTGTTCCTATTGTTCTGAATCCCTTCTGCGTGGTGGGGATGAAGGCAGAGTCATAACAGGGGAGTGCAGAAATCATAGGAGGTGTAGGTCAGGTTGTGCCTAGGAGCACTTGGCAATGACGTTTTGACTCTGACTCTGGATGAGATGGGAACCACTGGACTGTCTGAAGCCATGGAAGAGAAGACCTATACTTTTCAGTGTCATTCTGCTCTCCTGAGAATATATTCAGAGAGGGCAAGGACAGAAACAGGAAAACCCGCCAGAAGGTGGCTGACATAGCCAGGTGAGAGTGGGTAGGATTCAGGGTAGGTTTTTGACTATAAGGATTATAGGACTTGCTGAGGAATTAGATTGAGGATGGAGAGTGACATTAGGGTGAGGAGGGATAGTGACAGAAGGAGCACTCTAGGAAGGCTCCAAGGTTTGAGATCAAAGACAGAGTTGCCTAAGTTAACTTTGATGGGGAAGGCTGAGGAACAAGCGAATTTTGGGAAAAGAGCAGGAGTTCAGGTTTGGACATGTGAGATTGAATGCCTGTCAGATGTCCCAAGAAGATACTGCAGTCTTAGATACATCAGTTTGGAGTTCTGGCTTTAAAAATCCTGACACTGGATGAGATCAACAAAGGAATAAAGGCATCGGAGCCAAAAGAGGAGAGAAGGGAAGGACAGAACACTGAGCCCTGACCCCAGGCCCCGGCCAACGTGAAGAGGTAGAGATGATCAGGAAGGACAGAACACTGAGCCCTGACCCCAGGCCCTGGCCAACGTGAAGAGGTAGAGATGATCAGGAAGGATCAGGGACACTGAGCCCTGACCCCAGGCCCCGGCCAACGTGAAGAGGTAGAGATGATCAGGAAGGATCAGGGACACTGAGAAGGAACAGCCAGTAAAGCAATGGGAAAACATGGCGAGTGTCCAAAGAAGCACATCTAATAAAGAACCTTTAACCAAAATACACACAAAGAATTCTTAAAACTCAACAACAAAGAGAACAAACAACACAATTTTAAAAAATGGGCCAAAGACCTTAGCAGACACTTCCCCAAACAAAGACAGATGAAAACTATGAACATATGAAAAGATGCTCCACATCATGTGTCATCAGGGAAATGCAAACTAAAACCACTGTGAGATGTCACGACACACCTATTGGAACGGCCAAAATCAGGAACGCTGACACCACCACATGCTGGTGAGGAGGTGGGGCAGCGGGGACTCGGATTCATCACTGGTGGGAACGCACAGTGGCACAGCCGCTTTGGAAGACAGTTTGCTACATGTACTCTGACCATATCATCCAGCAATCGTACTCCTTGGTGCTGACCCAAGCAGTTGAACACTTGTGTCTACCCAGAAACCTGCACACGGATAGCAGCTTTATTTATAGTTGCCAAAACTTAGAAGCAAACAAGATGGCCCTCAGTAGGTGAGTGGATAAATTGTGGCACACACAGATAATGGAATACTACTCAGTGCTAAAAAAGAAATGAGTTACCAAGCTGTGAAAATTCATGGAGGAACTGTAAGTGCACGTGACCAAGTGGAATATGCCAGTCTGCCAAGACTACGTACATACTGTGTGATTCCAATGATATCGATTCTGGAAAAGGCAGAACTAGGGAGACAGTAAGATCAGAGGTTGCTGGGGGTGGGGGAGGGTAGGGATGAATACGTAGAGCACGGGGCATTTTTAGGCCAGTCAAAATACTATATTGTAATGATAGATACATGTCAATATACATTTGCCCAAACCCATAGGATGCACAACACCGAGTGAACCCTAATGAACACTGTGGACTGAGGGAGATTATGACCTGTCAGCACAGGTTCACCCCCGTAATAAATGTGCCATGCTGGTGAGTGATGCTGAGAATGGGGGGACTCTGCACGAGCGGGTGCAGGGGTCACATGGAAAACCTCTGTTCCTTCCTCTCAATTTTATTGTGAACCCTCAACTGCTCCACAAAAATAAAGCTTTTAATTAAAAAATGTAGCAGGTTGCTCAATAAACCCTTATAGAATGAGTGTAAAAATGGAGATCCCATAGTCACTGGACTTGATGAACCCTTACTGGGAGGAACTCCAGGCGCATCAGTGAGCCTTTATTATGCACTGGCTGTCTACTAAGTGCCCTGCTTGAGCTCTCTAAATACAGGTCCAAGTCCCCTGGGTACCCTGGGGCCACTGACTCAGGTGGGAACTACTAACACTACTGCTACTGCCAACCCCCCCCACCCCCCACTACTACCATCATCTGCCTTTTACTGAGCATATCGATGTGCCAGCTCCATCCCTTTCCAAAGCTTTCCAAGCCTCATCTTGTTTCATCCTCACAGCAACCTTCAGAAGTGCCCCATCTTTCTTGCAGACAAGCACCATGTTCTTGCCCAACAGTTTATACTTGCTCTGGAGTCCAGAGTCCCTTGTCAATCTCTTCTGCACCCAGGAGAGGCTCTGAGAGAGCCGCGGGCATGGCTGAAGTACCAGGGGTGGTGGATGCCAGTTTCCGCCCGGGGCATGCAGGGCCTGAGTCCTCTGACAGAGGGGATTGGGAGCAGAGAAAGAAGGAGGATAGCTGGAGCCTCAGGACCCGTCAAATGGAGCCAAGGAGTCTGGAGAAAGCTCTGGCCTCGGCTGGAGGCTCTCAGGTCGGGCTCACTTCCAGGAGGAAATCCATGTTGGGGTCAACCCCTGACCCTTAAGGAGCCTTGGTCCTGGGATGGCCCCTGGGCCACTGAGTAAAATACACGTGCTGGAGGCCCATCAGCAGCACTGCCCCGCCCCATCTCAGCCTGAACCCTCCTCTTCTCACAGCAACTAAACACTAGACCTGGCAGATGGAGGTCAGAGTGCATGGAAGGGTCAAAGCTTTGGTCAGAGTGCATGGAAGGGTCAAAGGTTATAAGTCCTGCAGGCCTGCGGATGCCAACCCTCCTGGCTTCAAGTCAAGCAGGTAAGTATTTCTTCTCAGTCCTGGGAACCAACTTGAGGGGTTGGCATATAGTTCCATTCAGAAATTCCCAATTCCTGACTCAAGCTGTCTCTTGAGGGGTCTCCAGAAGATGCTGACTGCCCTGTGGCAGTGACACATGGGGGACTTTCCAGGAAGGGCCTCAGAGAGGGTTGGCTCCACCAGAGGACTTCCCAGATGGGGCTTAACTCTAGTGGCCCCGGGGACCATTAGAGATTTCTGTTGCTCCCAACTGTCTACAATGTCTGTGTTGCTGGAATCAAAGGTCCTGCTACATGTTCATTCTCATGCATAGAGTCCTCCATGAACCCCATGCCTCAAAAGTATCTTTATTCTTGAGCACCTGCTTGTGTCCAACACTTCACACGTACCGTGTCCTTCATCCCTCATCCGCTCAGCAAGCTCAACCTGAGGGCGCCTGGACCAGGCACTGTCCGGGGCTTCGGGCTTACTGGAGTGACCCAGAGAGATGGAGTGCCCGCCCTCATGGAGTTCACTTTCCAGAGAGGAACTGTCCCCTTTACTGCTGAGAAACTGAGGCTCAGAGAGCGTGACAGGCTGGAGGCGGTAGAGCAGTGCTTTGAACACTGGTGTCTGACTCCAAGGCAGTTCTCTTTCCTGTACTTTCCCACAACCACTTGAAACCCCCAGACCATGATGGAGGTCCACATCTCTCGGGCTTTGCAGAAGCTGCTCCCTCTGCCTAGATACCCCCTCACCTGTTCTCCAGCCAGCTGACCCCTATCTTTCTTCAAGGTTCTTCTCAAGCCTGATGCCCTGGAGAAAGTCTCTCCTCACGGGCCCCTCCCACTCCCAGAAAGCCCAGGTTCATGTTCATGGATGGAGTCGCTCACGCCTTCCCTTGATTGTTGATTTCCACAGGAAGGTGGGTCCCTGTGGGCAGGACTGTGTCTCCTCAGGCCTCAGTCACCAAAGTCCAATGTAACACAGGGTTGAGGGCCCAAGGGCCTGTCAACTCAACCTCCCCCTCATCCTAAGGTGCTTCCTCAGGGTTCAGCCAGGCTTAGCCGGCCAGCCACTCTCCTGGAAGAACAGCTTGATGCCTGTTGAAATACAATGGTAACGGCTTCTGGAAGGGCTGGCCTGAATTTCTGCATGTTGGTGGGAACAAGGCTTTCAGAGCTGGCTAGGATAAGGGGCACTTGATTCTGAAGGCCTTGCTGCCAAGGGTGCCGCAGGGGCTGCTTCGGGAGAGGCCGTGCCAGTGCAGGTGTCTGTGCTGCCTCCCCCTGCCCGATGCCTGGGTCGTTCTCCAGTCCTGGACTAGTGAACTTCCCCAAAGCCAATGGCGCCACCCTCGCTGCCGCCGACCTCTGCCACGTGAAGCTTCAGGACCCAGGCGAGGCAAACAAGCTCCCCCACCTGGCTCCCCCTGCCCTCACTCAGGTCTGCATTACAAATTCCAGCAAGCTTGCAAACACTTTCTGAACATACCATGCAGTTTATACCTTGATGCCTCTGCACCTTCAGCCCGTGCTGAACGGCAAGGTGGGTCTACGTTTGCCGTCGGCCAAGTCTTGGTGTGGAATAACCAGGCTGAGAAATCACTGTCCCCGGCTCTTCCCAGTGGGTGGGGCCTGGGCCAAGGCCAGAGAGAAAACTCCAGAAATTCTCCTTATCTTAGTCACTTATCTCCCCACAGACCCCACAGCTGTCCAGAGAGGGAGGTAGAAACTCCCCAGTGTAGGCGGACTCTAACCTCTCTTCTCTGTGTGAGGACAAGGCTGGGACTCAGCTTGACCCCACTTCCTCCCGAGCCCAACTCTGAAATGGAAACGACAGGAGAGCAGGGGACAGAGGCTGGGAATTGGGTGGGCTGGGAGTTGGTGGAAGCGGGGGAGGTTAGAGGAAAAGGAACTGAAATCTAACATTTATGGAGAACCACTGAGTTCTGGCACCTTCTGTAGATGCTATCTCATTAAACCTCAAATGCTCCAAACCCCCCCCTCCCCCAGGTAGGACTGTTCTAATTCCCACATTGCCAAGGCTAAAACTAAGGCTCAGAGAAATAAAACAACCTGTCCAAGGCGGCACACTCAGGTTCACACTGGGTGGACGCTCCTACCACTTCCAGCCCCACCACACCGGCTGATCCAGAGGCACGAGGGAGATTGAGAGCCCTGGAGACTGACTGAGAGCCTGGAACCTGACAGCACAGATTGCCCGTCTAATCCAAGGCGCCCCCTTCACCACGCAGGCTTTCAGCCTCAGGAAGTGGCAGATCCAGGACTCAAATTCACATCTTTGCACACCAACCTCAGTGGTCTTTCCATTCAGTTATCTACTCTAGTGACAAGTTGCTTTCTCAGCCAGAAATCATGCCCCTAGCATACCCTAAGTCCTGCCAGCACAGCTTCCCCTCTCTGTCCTCACTGGAGTGGCAGAAGGCGCTCCCTGACCTTCTGCTGCTGTTGGTGACCCTTCACCTGCCTCAGTGGCCCCACCCCTCACCTGCTCACACCAAATGCTTCTTTCTAAACCAAACGTCCTGTAATGCCTTTCTTACTACATTGAAATAAAAGTCATAGTTAACCTACACAAACAATTTTTAAAAAGTTAAGTGTCATGTAAAGGCAACATCAAAGAGAAATAATTTATAATAAAAAATTAAATAATGTTTCCACTTATGAACACCCATGATGAACGGAAAGACCATGAGCTGGTCTGAGGCTATGCTCTGCACTGAATCACCATGAACTTACAGCTCCTGATGGGGAGTGATTCAGGGTTGGGGTTGCCACTGGCGACGGGATTGTTTTGAAATATCTTTTGGTAAGGTTCAAACAAAACAAAGTAGAATCTTCCCAGAATTTACAGGGCAGTTGCATTTTGGGGCGGGGGGGTGTATATTAAACTGCTCTCCATGGAAATGCTTTGTGTTGAATTTAACACGGAGGTAGGTTCTCGGTTCAGATACTTGTAAATGGGTGTTCACCTCTGTGGTGTATGACGGGATGTCGAGGGTCCTATGGGGTGCGGGGTAGCTCTCGGCTCTACAGGACCGTCCCACGCATATCATGGTCTCCTCCCAGCAAGTGCCCGCAGTGCCCATGGCTTGTGATGACAACCAAAGTCTGCCTGCTGGTTTCCAAACCGCTTCCAGAGAGACGGCACTGCCCCCATGCAGAACCACTGGTTGTGTTTTTAAGCTTCACTCAAAGTTTATATCTCAAGCTCTTAAAACCTTCAAAAAAAGGTGTCAGGCCCCGTGCTCAGTGGTGGCGTCGGACAGAAGAGGCAGCACGTGAGCGGCGGAGGGCCTTGGGTCAGCTGGGAAGCCAGGTCACCTTCTGCACTGCTGGACTTCCAGGCCCGTCCAGCACACGCTGGGCGCTCAACAAACATTTGAGAAATGAAACTGTTAGCTGTGTGGCCTTAGGAAAATTACTTAACCTCCTGGACCCTAACTTCCCTCACAGCAAAATGACGGTGAGAAGATGGGGTTCTTGAGAGGGGAACATGAGACCAGGTGTCAGCAAACCAGGGGACACACAGAATGAGCCCACAATGACGAGCTGACAGCGAGATCGTGGTCCTGCTATGATGTGGCGGGAGGAAGTTCTGGTCCAAGGGAAAGCTCACAGGACAGCGTTTTCAAACCAGCCTCTGACTAGACAACTTGACCTTTGAAAAAGGTGGCTCCTTCCAACCTTGACATTCAGTGGTTGTGAGTGCTCGTCTAGACGGAGAGGTGGTGAGGGTCGTGTCCCGCCCATACTCCCCGACCTCTCGCAGCCCGTGTGGCAGCGCCCACACCTGCACATCCCCGAGGCCCTCCGCTCCCTGTTCCAGGAGAGAGCCCCCTCCATCCCTCAGGCAATGGAGAGAACACCTAGTGAGCGGCCAGGAGCTTCGCTCTTCTCTAACCTCTCCTCACATGGGGAAGAGGTGGGGAGCCCTACCTCACATGGGAGGAAACAGGCTCACAGACAGCGAGGCACCTGCCTAGGGACTCACAGCGACCATGAGGCAGTGCCTCCCAGAGCTGGCCTTCCTTCCACCACGGGAGGCGAGGTGGACAGAGGCACATGCAGGGCACCCGTCGGCACATCCAGCCCAGCCCAACCTCAATACCCAGGCTCCTGGGACTCAGCAGGCACAGTGTGGCTCCTCTGCTAACCACCATGGGTTCAGAGAGGTGAGGTTAAGAAGGACTAGCAGAGGAGACGAAATGTTGAGAGGCCTGGAACGCCAGGGATGCTGGAGTGGACCGGGATGGAGGCAATGGAAGAATTCTGAGTGGGACACAAGAGATGCTCGGTGAGGTGCTTTAAGATGGCTCTACCCGCAGTGATGGACCAGCAGACTTCAGAATTGGCCAGGAGGCTGCAAGGGGTCTCCTTGAATGTTTCTCTCAATGTCCCACCTCCCTTGGCCTTTCACTCTGGCAGGGGAGCTCCTCAGGCACATGGGGTCCCAGCCAGTTCTTCAGTCCAGTGAAGGGTGGTCACTGCTGGCCTCTGGAGGTTGTGGGCCACTGACTCTGTCTTTCGTTCTAGCCTTGACTCTGTGCAAAAGTGCCATGTGACCCAGGGTTGATCAGTCCTATTCTTCTGGCCTCAGATTGTCTACGGCCATACCACCCTGAACGCGCCCGATCTCGTCTTCTGGCCTCAGACTCCATGTTGGCAAGGTGAGGGGACTGGTCTAGTTGATTACAAAGAGTTCTGTGTCCTTTTTATTTTTATGGGGGGAAAAAGTCCAGGAAGTACAGGGGATGAGCAGGAGGCAAGGAGTGGCAGACGGAAGCCATATGCACATGTCCCTGGAGGAAGCCCAGCACATTCACAGGATGTCAGGCCCCAGTGGCGGGTCACTCCTGGTTCTTTTCCTACCCTGGGAAGGGGGCAAGTCGGGCCCCCCAGAGGCCCTGGGATGCAGCCAGCTGGCCCTTGAGGGTTGGCATCCCAGTTTCGAGACTGCTTAGAGAGGTTGGGCAGGTTCTTCTCTGGTGGAGGTGCCTCAAAACCCCCAGGACGGCCCTGGCCGGTTGGCTCAGCGGTAGAGCGTTGGCCTAGCGTGCGGAGGACCCGGGTTCGATTCCCGGCCAGGGCACATAGGAGAAGCGCCCATTTGCTTCTCCACCCCTCCGCCGCGCTTTCCTCTCTGTCTCTCTCTTCCCCTCCCGCAGCCAAGGCTCCATTGGAGCAAAGATGGCCCGGGCGCTGGGCATGGCTCTGTGGCCTCTGCCTCAGGCGCTAGAGTGGCTCTGGTCGCAATATGGCGACGCCCAGGATGGGCAGAGCATCGCCCCCTGGGGGGCAGAGCACCGCCCCTGGTGGGCGTGCCGGGTGGATCCCAGTCGGGCGCATGCGGGAGTCTGTCTGACTGTCTATCCCCGTTTCCAGCTTCAGAAAAATGAAAAAAAAAAAAAAACAAACAAAAAAAAACAACCCCCAGGACGAAGCATCTTCCGGGGAGACCAGGCACTACAGACTCCTTTGGTGATGCTTGCTGCTGTGTTGTTGGTTGTTTTTTTTTGGGGGGGGGGGAGGCAACACAATGGCTTTTTGAGCAAGATTTCCTTCCTCCGTGTATTTATTTACTTTTCACTAAGTGATTCAGTGAAACAACCTCAAAACCAGTCTCCAAGGGGAGGCAGGAAGAACCAAACCCTCAGACATCAATGTTCCTGTGAGGTTTTTGCCTGTGGAACTTTCCTTAAAATAACTGCATTGGGAGATTGTCAGGGTGGGGGTGGGGGTGGGGGAGACCTGAAGGGCCTTGGAACTCCTGAGGGACTCAGGTGACCAGAGCAAGGACTCTGAGCTGCGCTCCAGGGTTTTTTCCACACAGCGAGGGCTTGGATGAGTGACTTAGCTTGGTTTCCCCCAGCTCACAGGTTCCCGAGGGTCCCATCTTCCTGAAGAAGGAAGTAGCCAAGGGTATGGAACTCCACAACGCAAGACTAAAGTCTTGAGCAACAGGCACGATGGTTGTAGCAGCGGAATACACACTGGAACCTTCTTGCCCAGTGTCCCTCTGTTTTTCTCCCATGCTGTAATAAATCCCAAGTCTGGAGGCAACAGCTTGGGTTCCTTCAATTCAACGGGAACTGCACACACAAAAGGTCTTGCTCTTTGTTATAACGCATTGAAACTGGAAATAGGTCAAACACGATAAGAGACTGTGGAGGAAAATGGTGCCAGACTGGAAATTCAGGAGATGCGGGATTTATTTCAGCTTTGGAGAATTAAAGCTGTGGGACCTTGCGTAGGTCACTTCCCTGAAGGCACAGAGATAGATCCCCAGGGTCAAGGAAACCCTGTGACTGTCACCAGGGAGGCGGGTAGGATCTGAGGGCAGAGCTGGTGAGGGGGGAGAGTAATGTGGGGTGGAGACCTTGCCTGAGAGTCACATGGACATGGGGGCACATCCCAGTCCTCCACTTATGAGCTCCGTGATCTAAAGCAAGTCAATTCCATCTCTGAGCCTCAGCTCTCCCACCTGTAAAGTGGAGGGAAACGGTTGATAACGAAAAGTGAAAGAATGCCTGAGAAAATGCTTGGTAAGCTGGGAAGTGTTAGTCAAATAAGAAACATTATTATTATTCTAAATTCTTAGGAGCAAGAAATACAGTGTGTCCGTAAAGTCATGGTGCACTTTTGACTGGTTACAGGAAAGCAACAAAAGAGGAAAGAAATGTGAAATCTGCACCAAATAAAAGGAAAACTCTCCCAGTCTCACACCTATTCACTGCAGTTTGATGTGGGCTCACGCACAGATTTTTTAGGGCTCCTTAGGTAGCTATTCCGTATAGCCTCTACAGACTCATCACTGACTGATGGCCTACCAGAACGGGGTTTCTCCACCAAACTGCCAGTTTCCTTCAACTGCTTATCCCACCAAGTAATGTTATTCCTATGTGGTGGCACTTCGTTATAAATGCGCCGATATTCCCGTTGCACTTTGGTCACGGATTCGAATTTAGCGAGCTACAGAACACACTGAACTTTCCTCTGTACCATCCACATCTCGACTGGCATGACCATGGGCTGCTCCGCTGTATACACGGTGTTACATCATCATCTGCACATGCGCACATGCTGCCACATCATCCTACAGAAACTGAGAGGGTTTTCCTTTTATTTGGTGCAGATTTCACATTTCTATCATCTTTTGTTGCTTCTGTGACCAGTCAAAAGTGCACCATGACTTTATGGACACACTGTATTAGTCCTCAGAGGGACCAAGGTTAAATAATAATAGTAACTATAGCAATAATATGTATTGATATTGAGTGTTTGCTAAGTGCCAGCCAGCAAATGCTTTATATGTAGGAACTAATTGAAATGTGTAGACTCATTTAATCCTTTTCTTTTTAAAAAGTATAACAGCCTGACCAGGCGGTGGCACAGTGGATAGAGCGTCAGACTGGGATGCCGAGGACCCAGGATCGAGACCTCAAGGTTGCCAGCTTGAGCGTGGGCTCATCTGGTTTGAGCAAAGCTCACCAGCTTGGACCCAAGGTCACTGGCTCGAGCAAGGGGTTATTCGGTCTGCTGAAGGCCCGCAGTCAAGGCACATATGAGAAAGCAATCAATGAACAACTAAGGTATCCCAATGTGCAACATAAAACTAATGATTGATGCTTCTCATCTCTCCATTCCTGTTTGTCTGTCCTTATCTATCCCTCTCTCTGACTCTCTCTCTCTGTCTCTGTAAAAAAAAAAAAAAAAGTATAACATACGTGCAGTAAGTTAATAAAGTAATCTTATGAACACTGCCTGATGAATTTTGACATTTATATGTATCATGTGGACTCATGTAAGTTTTGCAAGTGCCCTACACTATTTATTCCCATTTTGCAGATGTGGAAACTGAGGCAGAATGGGACTCAAATCCAAACCGTCTGTCTGCATGCTGTTAGCCACGCGGTACTGCCAAGGGGATCCACACATCAAGAGAGTGGCTGGAATGACCAGTGGCTGGGAGGCTGAGAGGTCCCGTGAAGCCCTGGAAGATTCTTCCCCCGTGGGGGCCTTCATTTCCTTCCCCATGAGAGGCAAGCTCAAGACGGAGGGCAAAGACATGAACGCAGCTGAAAGGCCAGGAGGAAGGACAACAGTGCATGGAGGAAGCAAATTCAAATAGCAGAGAAGATTTTGAGAGGTGACAGTTGCCGCTGATGACCAGGCGGGGATTTTTTATGACTAACACCTTCAAAATTTGGTGTGGAGGACCCAATTCTTAATCAACTTTCCTGATGAAGTGGTAGAGACCAGGATCAAGGGCACACATTTCTCTGTAAAAGCTAATGTCAGTCACCTAACTGGGGTCCACAGCAGGTGGCCCACTCTTTCCCTGTGGACCTCCCCTCCCCTCCCCTCAGATCCTCTGCTTCACCCTCCACAGGAGGCAGGGAGAGGCTGGGCTAAGAAAGCAAGTTTAGAAGGGACACACCCAGTGGCCCCCCTCCTGGTGACAGGAATAGGTGACCCGCTCTGAGACAACAAGGAACAGACCAGGACCACAGCTGCAGGCAGCGTGGTGTCTGAGAGAACCCCGCGCTCAGGGGAAGGAGGCCCCGGCTTACGCCTTGGCCCCAGCTCTGGCTGCACAGAACCTTGCTCTCAGACCTGACCTTGGGGCGGTCTCGTCTGGCCTCCACTTCCCTCTCCACTGTGGAATTAGAGGCATGGAGACACGGAGAAGAGGACATCGGTCTCTTTCACTTCAAAACATAGTGAAGTTTCTGCCTGGTGACTAGAGCTGTGTGACAGTGGCACAGGGAGTATGGCAGGCATCCACCCGCTTGTCCTCTCTCTCATCCCTGCCCCTCCGCCCTCCCTCACAGCGGCCCTTGAAGGCTTGAAGAAGATTGCGTACTCAGGGCCGATGAGATAAATATCATCTCCTTATTTGGAGGCAGGAAGTCGCTCCCCATCTCACTCCCTTTGGTCCTTCCAGGGTCCCCACCCCAGCCCCTCTACTCAGTTTCCTGCTTCCTGAGGGTCTCTGAGCTGGAAAGGGGACCTGGGTTACAATTCCTCCACACTGATTTGAGAGGAGAGTGACAACATATGGCCTGTGTGAGCCAGAGGACCGGGATGAGTTCGCCAAGTGACAGGGAAAGGCGGGGGCTAGGGTCACATAGAACAAGCCAGTCCCAAGAACCTAAAATTAGCTCTGGGAACTGGAATGTTACGGCTCCAAGGAACCGCAGCTGTGAAAAGAAATCATAAGACGAGACAGGAAAATGGACCCCGCCCCACATTTACCACACACTCAGCTCGCCCATTCCTTCTGCCCCCGGGTTCTCAACAGCTTTTAACCCACCTCCAGAACCACTCTGGCCAAGTTCACCAGGCTGGCCAGTGGGGATCCCCCCCATCAGCCTCCCAGGGTGTCATTTTCCTCTCTGGTGACCACAGAACAAAGTGGCCCAGGATTCCTGATAGGATGAAGTTTAATTGGAAACAGGAAAGCGGAGGACAACTTTGGGTCTGGGGTAGTGACGATAATGAGAAAATGACAGGCCTTTCCAGGCAAGAGGGTGACAACAGAGGGGGGTCACATGGTGAGGAGGGTGCACACATGCAGGCAGGCCATCCAGGAGAGCCAGACACGGGGGAGAGAGCAGGGGCGCTCTGGTGAGAGGAACTGGCCGAGGGAAGTGCTCGAGGAGGGGGAGGGGAGAGGGGCCTGGGGCTGGGCACCCCTCTGCGCAGACAGACATGGGGTGTTTGAAATAAAGATCACACACTACTCAGTGGAAAATGTCCAGAAGTCCAGGAGGGACAAGGGGCCAAACCTGAGACAGGGGCCCACAGGGAGCCACCCCCACACAAGCTGGGCTTAAGATTCTGGTCCTGGAACCCAGGGCTCCAGGCACTAGGCTTCCTCCTCCACTTCCTTGTCTAGATGGAAGCGCATGGTTTTCGAAGAGTTTTGCTGAAAATTATGGAAGGTCACACCTTTGTGGTAAGGAGATTGAAGAGAGGTGCTCAAGGCCATACAGCTCTGCCATCCAGGGGAGGAAGGCTGTGCCTGGGGACGGAGCCATTGTAAAAGCCACTTTATGAAGGGATGGATGGGTGTGATGTGTGTTGAGCACCCTTTGTGCTTCCCAGGTCCCAGGCTCTGTGCCTGCAGCTTTTCTTGCTCACCATCATCTGGAGCGGAAGGTCCAGGAGGAAGAAACATGGGATGTTTTCTTCACTAAGGAATCTCTAGCCCCGGGCACAACAACGCCTGGTACCCAGTGAGCCCTCCATAACCACTGTTGACTGGGGTGATATCCACCAAAGCTCTGGAAGGTCTGTATTGTCATCCTTGCTCGAGGCAGTGGGATCAATCTCTCAAGAAATGAGAACCAAGATTTGAATCTTCGCCACCTTGACAGTCTCCACGCCCATGCATCACGCAGCCGGCCCCATCCTTATGCAATGCTTTTATCAGAGTGACCTGATTCTGTCCCGGGTGCCCATGTCCACGCAGGCTGGCCAGTGGGGATCCCCCCCATCAGCCTCCCAGGGTGTCATTTTCCTCTCTGGTGACCACAGAACAAAGTGGCCCAGGATTCCTGATAGGATGAGGTTTAATTGGAAACAGGAGAGCGAAGGACAACTTTGTCATGTCACGCAGCTTTCCCACCTTTGTCATGTCACCCAGAACCAAATGTCTTGATGCTTTTCGTCAGGTGCACAGTCCAGGGCTGCCAGGTGATCAGGCCTTTGTTATCCTTCCTCCGGAGGTCTATGCTACTGATAGTTGCACAACAATGGGCACTAATAGACAGATCCCGGACAAATTGTGTGCCCACTGGGCTCTGATTCCAGACTGCAGAATTAAATACACATATACTAAAATAAATGCTTTATGTATGCAATTCTGATAGATCTTTGGGTATCTGTAGTAAACTCTTTTTTACCCCCTCTTTCTTTCTTCTCTCCTTCCAACCAATCCTATGTTCCCCGTCTCATAAATGGCAACTCCTTTTATTTGATCAGCCCCAAAACCTTGAAGTCACCCTTAACTTTTTTCTCTTTTGCATATACCTCACATCCAATCCACTGGCAAATTCTATCAGCCACACCCTCAAAATAAAATCAGAACTGGCCACATTGACCATGTCTATTGCTCCCCCCAGTCCAAGTTACCACCATCTCTCTCTGCAATCGCCTCCACCTGCCCTTCTGTTTCTGCCCTTGACCCCCACCAGTCTCTTTTCCCATCTCACTCTGCACAAAAGCCAAATTCCTTCTCATGAGCCACAAGGCCCTACATGATCTCCCTTCTCCACTCCCACCCCATCTCTGACCTTATGTCCTGCCCCTCCCTCCCTCTCACTCCCCCTGCTCACTTGCTGCTCCTTAAACCTCAAGGATGCCCCCATCTCAGGGTCTTTCCACTTGAGACTCCCTGAGACTCCCTTGGTCTAAAAGCTCTTCTAGATATCCATGTGGCTCTCTTTTCTGCCTGTACTCACAGTCCGCCTCATCAGAGAGACCTTCCCTCATCTATACACATAATATAGCCACTTCCTTATTCCTGGCACACTGTGTTCTCCAACGAACAAGTGTGTGGCCCTGAATCAAGGTGGTTCTTTTTATTTTTTTGTGACAGAGTCAGAGGGACAGATAGGGACAGACAGACAGGGAGAGAGATGAGAAGCATCAATTCTTCACTGTGACACCTTAGTTGTTCATTGATTATTTTCTCGTATGTGCCTTGATGGAGGGGGGAGGGGGCTGGCTATAGCAGACCAAATGACTCCTTGCTCGAGCCAGCGACCCTAGGCTCAAGCTGGTGAGCTTTGCTCAAACCAGATGAGCTTGTGCTCAAGCTGGCGACCTCGGGGTCTCGAACCTGGGTCTTCCGCATCCCAGTCCAACGCTCTATCCACTGTGCCACTGCCTGGTCAGGCTAAATCAAGGTTCCTGGTGATTCTGTGTCTCCATTTTCTCCTTGTGGAGCTACTATAATAAGAACACTCATAAGGATGCTCTGAGGATCCATGTAAAGCACGTTGAACAGTGCCTGGCATTCAGTAAGTACACACTTAAATAATGGTTGTTGTTATTATTCTTTTGTGTAACCAGCCTGTTCCCCTGAAGTGGTCCGCCACACAGATGTTAAAATTCTAAAACTCAAGTATCTGAGATGAAAAAGTTCTCTTGCGGACCTAGTGACGGAGAAGACACCAGAAGCAGCCTCCTAACTCCTTGGCCAGGCTCTGGCCTCCTCCACACCGCCCCTGTCACACAGCAGACTTTGCCCAGGCTGGTGGAAATAACACCAGGTGGGGGACGGGCTCCAGGACCAAGTCTGCTACCTCGATCTGACTGATGTTAGGCTAGTTACCTGATCTCTCCGCGCCTCCGTGTCATTTCTTTAAAAGGGAGATACTAACACTTGTCCGCCTCCCTTGCAGGGGAGGACCGCAAGGCTCGGATGCTCATACTCAGTGTGCATGGTTGACCATTTCAAAACAAAATGAACAACGTCTTTGGTTTATTTTCACGTTGGTGGATTGTACAAAAAAAATGCACGTTCTACGTAGAGCACGTTACCTGGGTGTTTGTGTGGTATTCACTCATTCCCCTAGTGAACGTTCATTTATCAGCACATTTGTGCTAGTGTTAGCATCTAATAAGGACACCCAGAAATGAGCATATCTCTCTCTCCATGTCCAAACTTTGAAAGGGGTGGGTGGAGAATACATTTTTTCAGCGAGCTGCTGCCTGGGGTCAGGTCTCTGCGAGGCCTGGGGAGCAGCACGGTTCGCCTCCTGGAGGCTGGGTGTTTGCGTGAGGCTCAGTGGGACGTCTGGAGAGTGTCTTAGCCCAGAGCGGATGGGGCAAAGTCCTCCTAGGCCATCTGGAGAAACCATCAGGCGTGCAAAATAAGGCGAAGAAAGGGCTCTACTCTGGAAAACAGAACTTGCCTGCTAAAAACTGCTCTCATTCTTTCTGTCCCCAAGGACAGCACTGGGCCAAGGGGGAGATAAAAGCGGGACAAAAAATGTTGCAGATGTTGGTGCTATTTTACCATGTATTTTTGCGGGGAGAAGTGGAGCAGGGTTGAGGCAGACACAGGCAGTCCTAGGGAGTGTTTAACGAAATGGAGAACCCGGATGTGGGCCAGATACAGATGCAGGGTGAGCCGAGGGGCCTCCGGAGGGCAGATTCAGAGGACCGGGCTGAGCAGTATGGGAGTGGCTTCCCTATCCTTCTAGAACAGGGTCAACAAACGTCTTTTATAAAGGGTCATGTGATAGGCTGAAAAAATGGGTTCCTCCAAATATCCAGCTCCTAATCCCTGGAAGAGGATTGTCATCTTATTTAGAGGAAGGACCTTTGCAACAGATGTGATTAGAGTAAGGATTTTGAAATGAGGAAATTATCCTGGATTATCTGGGTGGGCTCACAACGTCATCATGTGCAGCCTTGTAAAAGGAAAGCAGAGAGAGATAGGCTTGATATGCACGTGCGCGGAAGGCCATCATAGGTGGAAGCAGAGGTCGGAGAGATGCACCCACAAGAAACTGGATGAAGCAAGGAGGGGCTTCTCCCTTAAAGCCTTTGGAGGGAGTGCAGCCCTGCCTACACCCAGATCACAGCCCAGGGATACTGAGCTTGGATTTCTGGCCTCTAGAAATGTGAGAGAATGGATTTCTGTTGTTTCGAGCCATCAAGTTTGTGGTCCTCTGTTCTGGCAGTGCTGGGAAATGAATGCACACATGATCTCAGTAAGTCCTCGAAATAACCTAGGAGGTAGTATAACATGATCACTTAACATGTGCCAGACAGAGAAATGGTTATTCACTAGTCACAACAGCCCTGGGAGGCAGGTCCCATCATCGTCCCATTTGACGGAGGAGAAAACAGCAGACCAGAGAAGGGACCGAGCTGTCTGAGTTACACAGCTGGCACTGGCAGAGCTTTGAAAGCAGAAGTCTGACTCCAAGTCCAACCCTCTCGACCACCTTGAGGGCACTCTCTGTCCCATAGCAGGTATTCCTTCCGCCTAGACACATGGCCTCGAGTATTTGGTCAACACCCTCCCCCTGCACTACTGAAGCGGCCTCTTCTGGGGTCCTATGGGGATCAGATGGGACAGAGTACATGAAATCTCTCAGTAAACTATGACAAGTGGTTCCACGGGGAGGCAATAGAATTTAGAATGGAAACAAATCTGCTTGCTCAGCTGGGCATGGCCAGACTGCCATGATCATCTCTCAGAGGTAGGTCGGGGCCCCAGCAGCAGAAGCCACCCCTACCCCCCCCCCCCACTCCAGGCACACACAGGAAAGTTCCTGAACGTGTGAGTGCCCATGAGTGACCTCACAGCTGTCACCACACAGAGCCACTCACGATGTTGGCTGTACGATGATCACTGTGCATCGTGGCACCAGTATTCCAGCCTGAATACAGCTCTGTACCAGCCCATCAGCACCTCCCTCCATCGGTCTCCCCGTAGCTTTCAAATTCAAAACCAGCCCCTCCCAGAATCAGAATCAGAGACTTCCTTTTTCTGTCATAACTCTTTCATTCCACAGGGAAGGAGACAGGTTCGGAGATATTCAGTTACCCATCCAAGGCCACACAGCTAGTGTGTTCTGTCCAGAGTGACCGCTTTGGCCCAGCTGTGGATGTCGGTATTCTCGGCAACTCCATTCCAGGCAGCTGGAAATCCTGTCTTGTGGGCAGAACCTGACAAGGGGAAGCTGGCACGTGGGCACGTTCCATGTTATTTCAGGGCCTAGAGCTGTCCCAGCCCTTCTTTTATCATTTGTTATCACACAGATGCCAGTTTAGGAAGAAGAGTCCTCACTTGGTGCACCACTGTTCCCATGAATTGGGAAGACCCCGACCTCAGCGGATTTGCCCGGGGCCAAGATGCCAAGTCCTACCATACAGTTAGCCACCATCTTTACACCCACACATCCCACAATCAGTGAATTTACTGAGCTCCTATGTGTCTGGAAAATGAGCTTGTGTTTGAGCTATAAAGACTTAAAAACAGTCTTTATCCCAAAGGAACTTGGTGATTTCTTTGGGAAAAGAAACCAGAAAATAAATAATTATGGCGTTTCTGAAATTCACACATTAGATTTTCCATGTATGATTATTGACCAGGCAAGCCCAGGGTTTTGAACCGGCAACCTCAGCATTTCCAGGTCGACACTTTATCCACTGCACCACCACAGGTCAGGCTTTTGCCATGTTTTTGTAACAGTGTACTATTATTATAATATTCACTTAGTATTTTCTTTGAACGGACTCGTTTTTTCTTCTTACTTGAAATGCTAGCTTTGGATTTATCCTAAGCAAGAATATCCATGAATTTGTGGATTTAATTTGTTGCGTTTTTTTTTTTTTTAATACTGCATATTGCACTGAGAAGTTCACTATTAGATAAAAAGTTCATGGGACGCCACCTAAAACCTGTGAGGAACACCAACTGATTGCAAACGAGAGTGAAATGTGCTAGCAGAGAGGTCTGCAGGCTGCCTGGCCAAGAGGAAAATGCTTTCCTCCCGTCAGGTCCTGGCCGGGCAAGACACACTCAAGGGAAGGGGTTGATAAGCAGCATCTCCAGGCAGGAAGTTCTGTGGCAGGAAGCAGATAAGTCGCTGCTTTCGCCCCGGGATCTTAGACGCATTAACTTTTCAACATTCATGCCCTCCGAGGGGGAGACGAGGCCCTTCTCATTTCCAGTTTTCTAGACCAGAGGCGAAAGTGATCTATGATGCCAGACCCCATTGTTCCACCTTTGGGTTCCATCAAGAGCCCCTGTCATGACAAAAGGAGACGTTCTCATGAGATTAAGCTGAGTGGAGGACAATCCCCAGGGTTTGCCTTCAACTCTAGCCCCACCCAAGAAAGCATATGAAAACCAAGCAAAAGAGGATGACACTATTTTAAAATGTTATTTTTTAAATTAATTTATTTATTTATTCATTTTAGAGAGGAGAGAGAGTTAGAATGAGAGAGAGAGAGAGAGAGAGAGAGAGAGAGAGAGAGAGAAAGGGGGGAGGAGCAGGAAGCATCAACTCCCATATATGCCTTGACCAGGCAAGCCCAGGGTTTTGAACCAGTGACCTCAGTATTCCAGGTCAATGCTTTATCCACTGCGCCACCACAGGTCAGGCTTTTTTTAAAATGTTATTTTTTTAATTAATTTATTTATTTATTCATTTTAGAGAGGAGAGAGAGTTAGAATGAGAGAGAGAGAGAGAGAGAGAGAGGACACTATTTTAAAGATGCTCTTGAATATGCTTGAGTATTTCTTAAAAAAGAAAAGTAATAAACTCAGGGCTTTCATTAACAAATAACAAAAACTTATTTGTAACACTCCCTTCCAAGTAAATGGAATACACCAATGTACTAGGGGGTACTACTCATTTTCTCCATTAATTTATGCCACAAATGCTTACTGAGTATCCAGTATGTGCCAGGGGTTAGGCACTGGGGTGATAATGATGGCCTGAGACGGACACAGTACCGGGCTCTAGACAGCTAGTTAGGGAGGCTGATGTTAATCAAGTAATCAAACAAATACACTTAAAATGTGATGTGTGCCACACATGGCACTGGCTGAATTATGACCGGGTCCTGGAGGCAGAAATGGCTACCCAGAGAGCATGGCATGGTGGAGAACTGTGAATGCAAGACATGGAGTTCCTAGGAACTCCTCATTCTGTTTCTCCCGTGAGCCAGGCTCTGTCTCATATAATCCTTACTGCAGTCCCCTAAAGTGGATATTATTATTCCCATTCACAGGAGAAGAAATCCTGGCACAGGGAAGTGTAATGACTTCCCCAAGGACACACAGCTGGCTAGTGGCAGAGCTGGGCGTAAACCCAGGTCTGTGTGACTCTCAGGCCATGCTTCTCCTTCCCCCCCCCAAGACTTAATGCCTTTCCAGGAAATGCATTAATAGGGAAAATATGATTACCAGCTGTATGCGCTTTGAAAGTTACAACTCTGATGTCATCTATATGCACTCCTTTAATCCTTAGCACCAGCGAGGATACAGGTTGGCCAATACTGCTCCATTCTGCAACCGATAACCAGGGCAGAAAGCCACACATGGCAGAAGGAGCCGGAACAAAGACTTCCCTTTTACAATAAGGCTGAGCAAACCTCTGTGTTCTGTGTCCAGCAAGGCCAAGGCCAAGGCAGGATCAGCATGCCCTGACTGAACAGCCTGCAGCCTTCCACCATGATCTCTGTTCTCCTTTGCCTACCTGTCCAGGTACAGGTTAAGCAGCGGACAGCTCGCTGGTGTGGGGCACTACCTCGGGTTTGTGCTCTGCTGAACGGGGCTGGAATTTCACAGGCTGCGGCTGGCCCTGCGGGGGGATGAGGAGGTAGGTAAGTGAGATGGGTGTCTCAGGAGTAAAGTTACAGCTGACCAGAGTACTACTTACTATACAAGATGGAGCTGTGCCTGAACACTCGAGGCCACCGAAGGGCCTCCGAGCCGTGCACCGTGGGCTGCCCGCTCTCCGTTTCTGCCCGCCTTGGCATTTTCCACATAGAAAATCACTGGGTGAGTACCCCGGAAATTTCTGTCCCCAACTCTACCCTTGGAAACCTCACCACAAAGGACTTTGTAATCCACCAAGTATTCTCCAAATGGGAAGAGTGACACCGTTACCTCTAATACCCAGATTTGGCTACAGGCTAAGAGCCTGGGCGTAAAATTGTACCACCTGGTCATTTCCCAGTGGCATGACCTTGGATGAGCTGCTGAACTTCCCATCCCTCAGTTTTTTTATCCTCCCAATGAAGGTAATAATATCAACTGAGTCATAGGGTCATTAGGATGAAGATTAAATGATGGAGTGTAGGTAAAGCACTCAGCAATACCTGGCATAATGAATCCTGGATAAGAGCGAGCTGCTATTTTAATTATTTGTTTTATTGCTTCTATTTCTTCCTTTTTTTCTCACCCCCTCTTCCTCTTCCTCCTCTCCTTTCCTCCTTTCCTCCATCCTTCCACCAATTGTTCTTTAACCGTAGGAGGCACTGGAACTACCAAGACCTGCAGGACCCAGTTGCTCAGTCCTGCCTCGAGGTCCTATCACCAGAAAGGCGGCTAGCTTGGAAGGTTCAGCTTCTGGAATCTGGCTCTTTTGTCATGCCCCCCTTCCCCTTCCCCTCAATCCTGTGATTCCTAGCATGATGCCTTCCCCACGTGATTGCTCACTCCATCCTTGGGGGTCTGACTACATCACGGTTAAGGGCACACATTTTAGAGCAAGGCTATATAGGTTTGCACCCTGGCTCTGCCACTGATTGGCGGTGTGACCTTGGGTAGTTACCTAATGTCGATGGCAGGGGTCGGGAACCTATGGCTCACAAGCCAGATGTGGCTCTTTTGATGGCTGCATCTGGCTCGCAGACAAATCTTTAATAAAAAAAAAATAACATTAAAAATATAAAACATTCTCATGTATTACAATCCATTCATTTCCTACCGCTCATGTTCATGGTTGTGGGCGGCTGGAGCCAATCACAGCTGTCCTCCGGGACAACACCAAATTTTTATTGGATAATGTGTAACGTACATGGGTCATTCTATGGCTCTCATGGAATTACATTTTAAAATATGTGGCGTTCATGGCTCTCTCAGCCAAAAAGATTCCTGACCCCTGGTCTATGGTTTTCAGTTTTCCCACCTATCAAATAGGATATGATAATGTATTTGCCTCTCTGGACTGGACTGAGGCTTAAAGGAATTAATAATAAAGTACTTCCATCAGTGCCTGGCATGTAGTAAGTGCTACTTGAGTGCTAGTTCTCGTTATTGTCGCTGTCGACGAGCCGAGGCAGAGCCCAGGCACAAGTGCTACTCAAGGGCTTCCGGGCGCATCCTCAGGTGCACGTCCCTTCTTCCAGGGATGCTGAGGGTTCTCGAGCAGAGTTACAATTCTGATTGGATGTGCATCAGAATATGTTTCTCGCCCTCCTTTTTCTTTCATCCCCTTGAAGAATAGCTTCCTTTTTCTAAACAGAACAAAAAGCATCAGCAAAGAGCTCCTTCTCTCACAATGAAGTGTTCCCTCCATGAGTCTTCCCTTTCCTATTTCCTCCAAGGGCAGAGTTTTGTTCCTTTTCGAAACCATTTCTGAAGAAAAATTCCATAGTTAGGAGGAGAACAAATGGGCTTTTGGGTCTTAGCATTCTAACACAAGGAATCTGGCTTCCCTGAATCTATGCAGCTGGGCCTCGAGCATATTTAGGAGTCAGTCCATTCTCCGGGGTCTCATTGGATCCTGCTAAGGACAAGTGGGACCAGAAACTGGCATTGCCATTATATAAGTAAGGGAGCTGAAGACCGAGGGCAGCGAGGGGCTTGGTCTCAGTACAGCAGAGGCTGACCCTCTGCTGATATTTGAATCCTCGTCCCATGGTTCCCTTTCTCCATGTGCTGAGCTTCTCACATTGTCACTAAAGCTTAGCTCCTCCTTTACTTTCTCCTGTGACCATGGGTTTATATTGCCTGAGCACCTGGCCTAGGAGTTTATGGTCCTTGGGGCCTTGCAACAAGATTACAAGGAGTAACAGACCTGCAGCCTCAGCTGAAGAGACAACAAGGAGTGGTGAGGACTGTGGTGCATAGGAGCATACTTGCCTAACATAATCTGGACAGCCGCTCCTCAGCACCTGGTAATAATGCCTTGGCAATGTGGACTCAGAGCTTCTGATAAGCCCCACACCTGCCACCTGGTTGCTCTTACCTTTTGGTCCTAGTGTATTTTGGGGGAAACTTAACCTTGTCTTCCAGTGACTGACAGTCCTTGCTAGGCATGAACTCAAGAGAGAGACTGCCTGGGTTCCACTCCAGCAATGCTATTCAATAGCTATGTGAACTTGGCATGCTACTCAAACTATCTGTGTCCTGGTTCCCTTACCTGTAAAATGCAGATGATAATAGTATTGACCTAATAGGGCTGTGCAAAGGTTAAGTGAGCTCATATGTGGAAAGTTGTCAGTTAAAGCAAGAGGGGTATTTATTTATTATTGTCCTCTTTTCCAGGTTAAACTTGTTAAGTGCTTTTAACCATTCTCCATCTGCCGAGATTTTTAGGGCTTTCAACATTCTGATCACTGTTTGGAGGGTGGTCAATGTGGTTCCCACATTTCCCACCTCTTGGTGTTAACATCCTTGCACAATTCTCTTCCTGAATGCAGGCAGGGCCTATGATGTGCTCTGCTGACCAATAGAATGCAGCACAGGTAACAGGTGATATATCTGTGGTCACATTACATAAGACTGCAGTGCTCATCTTGGGAGGAGACTCTCTTCCCTGCAATCTTTGAAGAAGTTGCTCTATAGTGAGCTGCCTATGAAGCGAGTCATGTGACAAGGAACTGATGGTGAACATCAGCCCATAGCCCATGAGAAGCTCAGTTGGCAGGACACTGAATATTGCCAATAATCATATGACCAAGGAAGTACATGTTTCCTTAGACAAGTCCCAGATGAAACTGCAGCTCTGGCCAACACTTGATCGGAGCCTTGCAGAGGACCCAGCAAAGCCATGCCTGGACTCCTGACCCACAGAAACCAGGAGATGTAATGTGTGTAGTTTGAAGCCACTATAAGTATGTGGTGATTCTGTCACACAGAAATAGATAACTAATATAGCTAAACTACTCCCCTCAACTCTCCCCCATCCAACCTGCTTTGGAAATGCTCTAATACCTCAGGGGCCTGCTCAACACAGGAGTCCTGGAATAGAACAGGGTACCGCAGCAAGCATCCTGTGCACACTGCATGAGATGTGGTTGTAAACAATGTCACTGCCTTTCTAACTGGCAGAGAGAACAAATGCCCTTGTTCATACAAGAGCAGGGCTTGAGCCCCCTGTGTGCAAAGACTTGGGTTGACTGGCATGAGGCAGAGTCACCTGGCCCCTTTGTGCCTGTTCTCTGACACAGACACACTCTCTGGCTTGAGGTGTGATCACCGGGTCATATCTGCAACTCATCTCTTTCCCTCTAAGTTCTCGTCCCTGTTTGTGTTACTTTTCAAAGAGGAGGCAGAGGAAGAAAAAGACCAGGTGGATTCACCTGTTACAGCGGGACCTGAGGGACCACGCGGCAGCACTCCGCACGATGGAGGGCGGTACTGAGACTACACACCTCTAGAGCGGCAGGTCAGAGCCATGCCTTCTGACACCTCGCACAGAGCTCTGTCCTCAAATAAAACCTGCCACTTTCTTCCTGTGAGCAGCACGGGGTTGACATTGTGGTTCCGGGTGGCGTCTGGGTGCTAGGTGCCCGCGGAGGGCCCCTCCTTACTTTCTCTTAGCTCTTGGGTGAAGGAACTGGCTTCTCGGAACCTCACTCTCCTCATCTGTAAAATGAGGCTAACGGTCCTGACCTCACAGTGGGTCAGGAAGGCTGAGGGGGTAACAGATGGAAAGTGGTCGAGAAGTGTGTGCTCTCATTATTAGGTTCTTATGGGAGGATTCTCCCACATCCCACCAGGGGGATGCACTGTATGAGGAAAACATTTACTGGAAAACTAAACGATGCTGGACATTTTTCCAGAAGGCATTTTCTCAGATTAAAAGGATCTAGTAGGAGCCCCTGCCGGGCCCTACTCCTCCCCAAGCCACTCGGCTGTCTCTTCCTCTCCGCACTTCCAACCCCCTGAAACGGTTCATCTCTGTGCTCCACGTGCACTGTCTGTCTGCACCACACACACGTGCAGACAGGGACTGTGTCTGCCCTGTGTGCTGCTGCATCTCAGTACCCAGAGCAGGGTCAGACCCAGGCGGGCGCTCAATAAATAAGGTGAACCAACGAGCGTGTCTTTTTTTTTTTTTTTTTTTATGAGAACTGACCTTATGAAGAGGCAGAAGAAAGCCAAGGAATCTAAACCACTTCCAAGGAGAAAAAAAATACAGCCTTCTAGCAAAATATACTCCTGGTTACTTATTGTGTACTTTTCCATGTGCCAGGCACATGGCAAGCTCTCAGCATGGGGTGTCTCACTTAATTCTCACATCAGCCTCATGAAGTAGGCCCCACTCACAGATGAGGAGGCCAAGGTGCAGAGAACTGAAGTCTTCTGCATAAAAGCACACCGTGAGGAACGGGTGAGCTGGGGCTGAATGCAGACCCCCGGGGCTGAGCTGTTCTGCGCTGCAGAAGCCGATGGTGGCTTTGTGATTGGGGAGCACACACTGAGGTAGTTAGGGCTGGAGAAGTGGTGTGTGTGCAGCTTACTCTTAAACAGGTGTGTGTGAGAGTGGGTGGGAGAGAGAGAGAGAGAGAGAGACAGATAGCTAGAAGGACAGAGACAGGGAAAGTGGAGGTGAAAAACTACAGAAAATGTAGTAATTGGTTAACATTTGGGGAATCTAGGTGAAAGGTATCTGATAATTCTTTGAACTAGTCTTGCAACTTTTCTATAAGTTACATCACAATAAAACACTCTAAAAAGCCAAGGGTGGGAAGAAGATGCAGCTCACTCCTGCCCCGCTGAGGAAGGACACAGCCCCCGCTTGGCCAGGATGAAGCCTGGAGAAGGGGGTACGGCTGGGCCAGCTCTGGGCCTGAGGGGGGACTGAGCAGCTGGGTGCTATCGGGGACGCAGCACCCGGGCACTGACAGGTGCAGCGAGGACGGCCTTCCTTTAACCAAGCCTCCCACCCTTGAGCACTCCAAAGGCTTAAACGGGTAACTTGTAAATCCAGCTGCTTATTCCTGAAGTTACCCACAGGCAGGCACACACACGATCGGGGGAACATCATTCCCCAGTGTGGTTACTCTAGTGATCCACGCAACATCCCAGTCTCTCCATCTCAGGACACGAAAGGGACACTGTCACGAAGTTGTCTCCCAGGGAAGTGGAAGCAAACCCCCTCTGTAAATTCCAAAACACAAAACAAAACACCGCCCAGGGAGAGGGTAATCAACTCATCCGAGTTCACACAGGTGGCTGAACTTGGACTAGAACACCAGTGTCGTGGGTTCCCATCAAGTGCTTACATTCTTGTTGTTTGGTACCGCCATCATTACACTGCTAACGGGCTCAGCATCAGCCTTGTGTTCTGGTTCCTTCCCTTAAAATTCAGACACCATCTTCTCACAATTTCCTAAAGTAGCTGTTCGGGAGGAAGAGTGTGTATACCCATTGCAGAACATGAGCTTTGATGTCAGACAGACCTTGGTGACCTCATTTTGTCCTGGATGACCTTGGACAGGTGGTTTGACCTCCCTGAGCTGCAGTATGCTTATCTGGAAGATGATGACAGTGACGTCTAGCTTGATGGGTTGTTGTGAAGATCCATGACCTTGATGAATATGAATTAGACACTGATCTGGGTACTGCGAACACAGTTAACAAGACAGGAGAGGGCCTTGACCTTAAGGAGCTTCCATTCAAATTAGAAAAGACAAGGAATAAAAAATAAACAAACAAATAGGATTTTTAAAAAAATTTAGTGATAAGTACTGAAAAGAAATCTGAAAAACGGGATGATGGGAAGCATGAGTGACCAGGGATAGTTGTGCTACTTCAGCTAGGGCAGCTGGCTCTGATCTGAGCTGGAAGCTTAATGATGAGAAGGACTGGTCAGTTTTTCTTTTTCCAAACAACGTATAGTTACCAACGTTAACACGTTGGGTCATGCAAGTCACAAACATCAAGGTATGAATTCTGGGCAAATCCCAAAAGAGGAGTTGTTCACATCAAGAAGGCCAAGACTTCCTTCCTATTAAGAAAACAGAACCTAGGAGGTCCACAGCATGATGGTTTAGGACATGTAGGCCAGGGGTAGGACCCCTTAAAATTGTCAAAGGATGTGAGACCACCCTATAGCTGCAGGGGAGAAAGCACTCAGTGGGGTCATTATGCCAATCAGGTTGGATACAATGTGTCTCTTTTGTTTCCTGGAGCTGCCACAAAAGTGCCACTAACTGAGTGGCTTGAAACAACAAGCCAGTCAGAGTTCCCATTTCTGGGGTCTGGCAGGACCTGGGGAAGGGCTGAGAGAGACACGGGGAAGGCCGAGGGAGACGCGGGGAAGGCTGAGAGGCGCGGGGAAGGCTGGGAGACGCGGGGAAGGCTGAGAGACGCGGGGAAGGCTGAGAGAGACGCAGGGAAGGCTGGGAGACGCGGGGAAGGCTGAGAGGCGCGGGGAAGGCTGAGAGGCGCGGGGAAGGCTGACAGACGCAAGGAAGGCTGGGAGACGCGGGGAAGGCTGAGAGAGACGCGGGGAAGGCTGAGGGAGACGCGGGGAAGGCTGAGAGGCGCGGGGAAGGCTGAGGGAGACGCGGGGAAGGCTGACAGACGCAAGGAAGGCTGGGAGACGCGGGGAAGGCTGAGGGAGACGCGGGGAAGGCTGAGAGGCGCGGGGAAGGCTGAGGGAGACGCGGGGAAGGCTGACAGACGCAAGGAAGGCTGGGAGACGCGGGGAAGGCTGAGAGACGCGGGATAGGCTGAGGGAGACGCGGGGCAGGCTGAGGGAGACGCGGGGAAGGCTGAGGGAGACGCGGGGCAGGCTGAGGGAGACGCGGGGAAGGCTGAGGGAAACGCGGGGCAGCCCCGCGCAGGCGTTGAGCTGGGCTTGGAGAACGAATTGAAAGGAGGCCAGCAGCGTGGCGTGAACATGGTGAGCTCTGGAGAGAGCAGAGAGCACAGGAGGGTGGCAGCGGGGCTACATCATGCTGGGGAGCGGAGGGTGAGGCATGTAGGATTTATTCTAAATGCACTAGGAATTCACAAAGGGTTTTGAGCCGGAGAGTGATACTCTGATTTTTGCCCCCTGAAGTCAGATACCATATGTAATATTATTAGTGTGGGACCTGGCAAAGGGTAGATATTTCATAGAAGATAGCTTTATCACTGTTGATCATTCCTGGGCATCACCACTAATCTTTATTGACTTCCAGAAGGTGGGTGGCCCATGCACAACCTCCTTTTAGAGGCGGTGCGCCTGGATGCACCTGACTAGGGGAGGGGGGAGCAGTGCGTGCTGCTCCCGATACCTTTGCCTTCCTCCCTTTTCCCCATCTCCCCTCAACCTCCACCCCAAGGCAAATGCCAGCCACCTCTGCCAGCCCAAGGGGCAGTCAGGGGAGGATCTCTGGGCCCCTCTCCAGCTGGCCCTAGCTTCGGGCCTCCTAGCCGCCTTCACTTTACTGTAAAAATTCAAAGCATTCCAGCCATTTTAATTACTGAGTGTTGCATAAGCCAGCAACCAGCTCATACACAGGAACAACAGACCAAAAAAAAAAATAAAATAAAATTCTTTTTCAACATGCCTTCAGCCACTCCCTCCTTTTTCCTCTAAAATCAGTCTCCAATCACTGGCTCCCTGACCAGGTGTGTGCAATCTCTTTTAGAGCTTGTTGATGTGACCTCAAGATCTTTTCTCTCTAAATACTTGAGGCAGAAGCAGTTCCAACCACCTTCAAGCAGTTTGGAAATTACTGGTCATATTCCTACTTGACATGCTAGGACTAGCACAGGGGCTCCATGTTGTACATACTGAGGACGTTGTTATAAAACAGAGTTCACTGTGTGGTGGGTCTGTCTGAGCACCATTTGGGGGATTTTAGTTCCTGAGATTCCAAAATAACCTCATTAGAAGGTATTCCCAAGGCATGAGCCCCAAACACAATATTCCAGTAATGCTTAGATGTGGGAAAGAATTTCTTAAACATTTATAATGTAATTAGAGGAACCTCCAGTTTCCAAATTGTGGTGTTTCAGTAGCTTCTGAATTCTTTCTTCACTAATAATCATCTAATCTAATCTAACAGTTTATTGGGGATCAGGCATTGTGCTAAGAGCTCAGAAGAGAACTTTCTAAAGAGGGAAAAATGACATGGAAATTGACAACTCCAGCACAGTGTGATGAACTATCAAAGCAGAGATAATCTATGGTGGGTAGTACCCTGCTTGGATGGAAGGAAAGGCTACTTGTAGGAGATGATGCCTAATAATTATATTGTCTTAATATTGACAGTGGCCATTCATCGATGCCTGACTCTGTGCAAGGCTTTCCCCTAAATCCTTTCCATGCATCATCTTGTTTATTGCTCACAACTGCGTGAGGTAGGCCCTAATGCTGTTCCTATTTTATAGATGAGAAAACTGAGACATAGAAAGGTTACCTGTCCAAGCTCACACAGCTAGGAAATGGTGAGTTGGTAAATATTTAACTAGCTCTCCAGGACAAAAACCCCTGATTTGTAGCATCTGCCAATTGCTGTAGTGTAAATACTCTGATCATAGCCAATTTTAAGTCCCAATGTGGTGTCACTGAATGCAGATTTGGGAAGAATGTGCAGTAGCACCCCATTATATAACATTCCCACCATACAGATACAATAGACTGGAAATGACCACAAGGACACACATAAGAGTATAATATAATAAAATAATTAGAAAGTGATGAGTTTTAAGTATTTATTACCCTTGTTATTACTATACTTTAATTAATTGTAAGTTTATATAATTAAACTTTCAATAATGACTGTGCTTAACAACTAACTTGAAAATTTCTGGAAAATTTATCCATCGGCTCTCACAAGCCAGTGTGAGCCTGCTCTAGCAGACTACTGGGGGCCCCAGAACCTTACTCTTCCCCTGTTTAGACAAATGAGGTAGTCAGGTGTGAGGAGGACAGGCACTCCAGGCCGAGGGACAGTGTGAACAAAGATTTCAGATGTGGATAAGTGAGAACAGAACCACAATATTATTTAGTGTTTGCACAATGTTTTCAATTGATCACAGGAGTGCAGAGAGGGGATAAAAAGCACAGAACTGGATGCTTAACTTCAAATTCTGGTTCCGCTACTTCTTTTTTTTTTTTTTTTTTTGAGAAAGAGACAGACAGACAGGGACAGACAGACAGGAAGGGAGAGAGATGAGAAGCATCAACTCATAGTTGTGATACCTTAATTGTTCATTGATTGCTTTCTCATATGTGCCTTGATCAGGGTGGGGAGGCTTCAGCCAAACTAATGACACCTTGCTCAAGCCAGCGACCTTGGGCTTTAAGCCAGCCACTTTTGGGCTCAAGTCAGTGACCAGGGGGTGATGTTTATGATCACATGCTCAAGCCGGTGACCTTAGGGTTTCGAAACTGGGTCCTCAGCATCCTAGGCCTATGCTCTATCCACTGCATCACTGCCTGATCAGGCTCCACCATTTCTTAACTGTGTGACCTTAGCCAAATCACTGACCCTGTGTCTCAGCTTTCTTTCCTGTAAAATGGGCATAATAATACAAACCCTACATTATAAAGTTGTGAGAAATAAATTGACACCTGTAAAGTACATAGAACAGGGTCTGGCACATCATAAATGCTCAGTCAACGTTAGCTATTATTTAATCCTTGAAACCTCTGTGAATTAGATGTTGATCCTAACATTAAGAATAAGTAGAAACTTGCTTGACCAGGCAGTGGTGCAGTGGATAAAGTGTCAGACTGGTACACAGAGGACCCAGGTTCGAAACCCCGAGGTCGCCAGCTTGAGTGGGGGCTTATCCAGCTTGAGCATGGGCTCACCAGCTTGAGCGACGGGTCACTGGCTTGCTCTTGGGATCATAGACATGACCCTATGATCTCTGGCTTGAGCCCAAACGTCACTGGCTTGAAGCCCAAGGTCGCTGGCTTGAGCTCAAGGTTGCTGGCTTGAGCAAGGGGTCTCTCGCTCTGCTGTAGCCCCTTGTCAAGACACATATGAGAAAGCAATCACTGAACAACTAAGGAGCTACAACGAAGAATTGATGCTTCTCATCTGTCTCCCTTCCTGTCTGTCTGTCCTTATCTGTCCCTCTGACTCTCTCCCTCTGTCAAAAAAAAATGAGTAGAAGCTTAGAGAAAAACTTAGAGGCTATGGGACTTGAACAAGTGTTCTGATTCCAGCTCAAGGCAAGGGCTGGCAATCACATTGACTCCACTGAATGTCATTTTCCAGGAGGTCTGATGATGTACTTGCTGCCCTACTAAGTGTCTCTTCGGAAAGGGACCATATCTGATTTATGTTCTAACAGCAACTTGACTGGTGGGTGAAAGGCATTCTGGGAAGGAAGACACACCTGGTGATAGACACTGAGCCCCTGTCCCTTGCACCTGCATGTTAACCTTCTCCATGAAGAAGCAGGCTAGCAGGGTGGGTAAGGGCATGCGTTCTTGAACCAGACTGCTCTGGTTTCACATCCCAGCACTGCAGCATCCTGGCCACGTAATCTTGGGCTAGTTACATAATCACTCTTCACCTTTGTTTTCAGATCTGAAGAAGAAAGGAATGGTGAGGATAATCCCATGTATCTACCAGGTTTTGCTATAAGGATTAGTCTGAATTAATATACACAAACCACTCAAAAGAAGGCCCAGCACCCAGTAGGCACTCTATAAGAATTAGCTATTTCTATTAAGTTTTTATTTTCTTTGCCTCTTCCTTCCCCTTCCTGCACTCATCCCATCCTTGGGTATTTCATACATGGTCAAAGGGAATGTAAGAATATGCTTCTTCTTAATAAACACAGATCATACGCTACCTGAGGGCAGGAGCTGGTCTCATCCATTTCTATACCTGTAGGGCCATACCCTGGTATACGTAAGTTCTCAGTGAGAATTTACTATGTGCTAGGCACAGAGTCAAGTGCTTTATTCACCAGACTTTGTTTGATCCTCTTGAAGATCCTATAAAGTATGACTCTCTCCTCCATTTTACCATTAGACATCTGAGGCTCCAAGAGGTTAAGAAACTTGTTCAAGGTCACAGCAAAAAAGTGAAGAAGGATCAAAACCCAGATTTATTGCTATCACAAGCCATAGTCCCCAACTTCCTTGTCAGTCTATCTTCCAGAATGTTCCACTGGGAAGCTTTGAAAAATCATAAACTCCAATCCACTGGTTCTACATGTGGAGAAAGGGGGTTCATTGATTTACTCAAGGTCAGTGGCTATTTTGTGCGGCAGAACTGGGACAAAACCCTGATTTTGCCTCAGTCTCATGCTTGACATTTCTGGAGGAAATGAAGCCATATTCAATAACTGTTAAAATGTACTGATTAGTATTTTATCAGCCCTGCCTCTGGTTTCTGGGCCCTTTCTTCATAACACAAGTGTAATTTTCTTGTGGCACCCACCCAAATTCTGAGATAGGAAGGGCATACCTACCCCTCCAGAAACTGCCTGCCATGCCATTTTCATCACAATGACTGTCATTCATCCATTGATGGACACTTAGGCTGTTTCCTCTTGGCTATTGTAAATAATGCTGCAATGAACATGGGGAAGCATCTATCTTTTCAAGGTAATGTTTTACCTCAGTTTTCTTGACTGTAAAATGGGTGCAAAATAATATCTATTCCTAAGGGTTGTGAGCATTGGAGGAAATACTGTATTGGAAGTGATGTGTACAGAGCTGGTATTCAACTGAGGCGAGTTTTCCTTCCTTTTCCTCATCTTAGAAGTCTTTTCCAGAGTATCATCCCAAGGTCAGTGAGTGTTACAGGGAAGGGAAACGGCTCTAGCTGAATTCTGAAAGATAAAAGAATCCTGACAGATGAGATGGAGGGGTGGGGTGGGGTTGGATTCCAGGCAAAGAGTACAGTGTGAACAAAGCCTCAGGGGCAGGAAACTGATGGCTGGAACAGAAAAGGTTGGGAGATGGGAATTAGGGCATAGGCTTGGAGAGATAAGCAAGGACAGGCGCAGGGGCGCTGTTGCATAACTTCAGAGGTAGGTATCACATTGTCTTCTATGGGAACGGTCCCGCTCTGCAGGGCCCGGCCTGGGAGAGCCAGATCACAGACGCCTTGTATGCCTTTCTGTGGAGTGTGAGGCTTTGTTCAGCAAGCCATGGACAACAAATGAATCACTGGAAGCAAAGGACAGCATGATTTCAGATTTATATTTTAAAAGCTTTTCAGGAACAGCTGTGCAAATGTTGAATTTGATTGAGAAAGACCCCGCGGCAGGGTGACCAATTATGTGACTATTGAAATTGTCAGGAAAGAATCCACAGGGGCCTGACCCAAGCCAGAAATAGTGGGAATGGGAGAAGGGGAGGGTTGAAGATGAGTGGAGTGAGAACCCGGTAGGACTTGGTGAATGGTGGCCCAGTTGGTGGGGATAGGTAACACTGCAGGGGGAATGAGAGGAAAAGACAATGAGTTTTGGAGCCTTTGGGGCCCGAGGCAGCCATGGGACCTCCAGAGGGAAGCTGGACCCAGACCGACGCTCAGCGGGGTCCTGCTGCCTGCAGTGCCCGCTCCAGTGCACATGGCACAGTGGTAGGGAGAACTGGGGGAGAAGGTGGGAGCTGGAGGGGAAGGGACGGGAAGGGAGCCCAGGACAGAAAACTGGGGAACACCCACACTTCAGTGACAGGAAGAGCCTGAGGAGTCCACCAAGAAGACCAAGAAGGTACAGTTGGAGAGGTACAATGTAAAACCCAGAGTGGGTGGGCTGAGCTGCCAAGGTTAAGGAAGGATGTGTGATCAGTGGTGTCAATCTTTTTGGACCATGCCTATAGTCCAGGACAGGTCAGTCTCAGTTCCAGCAGGTTCCACTGAAAAGAGTCAGGTGCCTTGGCAGAAACCTGGTCTCCAGCCCAGCCTGAGAGGAGGCCAGCATGCCTCCGGCCCATCCCCTCCTAAGCCACGAGGACACCTGGCAGAGACACACTCATGTGCATCTACTGTGAGAAACAGCATTCAACCTTTAAAGAAACCACAAAGGAAAAACCCATGAACTTCACGGGCATAAGGAAGACATTAGGACAGGGCCGAGGAGATCTTTTCCTTCTATAATACTTCATATTAGCCTTTGCAGAAATGATCGACTAAGCACACAGACATTAAAAAAACAATTTTTTAAAAAAAGGCAAGAGCTGGAATATTAACAGTTTCCCATCTCCTACCACCCCAGAAAACACGGGGCACAACATGTCTGTATGGGGCACATGTGTTTTGTGGCTTAAAATCCCTGGGAGTAGCTGGGGGTTGAAAGACCTGTGAAAATCCCAGGGTTCAGGTGAAGCAGCCAGAGAACCTCACTGAGGGGTCTTCATTCCTGAGTAGGGCTGGGGAAGAGCTGGGGCCAGAGACACTCCGCAATTTTACTGCCATAAAACCGGTTCCAGATGGAAGCCAGGAAAGGTGTTCATTCCCTGTTGGTGCCAGACGCAGCAGAAAGAACCTGACGTCCCCACCAATTGACGTTCCCAATTCCCCAGTGTTGGGGAGCAGCCCCACTGAGGGTCGGGCCAGGGCTCCTGGTGATGGGTGGACCTGGGCTGTCTGCTGCTCCGGGAAGGCTGTTTTGAATGTAATGAGTTTCAGATGGACTGCGGGCTTGGGGGGAAAAAGCAGGGGAGAAAAGAGGTGTTTCTCTACGGGGCAACGGAAACAATACAGGTCTTTGTCTGCGCCTTCTCCAGGTTCAATTTCCAGAGGCCAGCTCAGGAAGAGTGGGACCGTGGCATCCTCTGCTGTGTTCCCAGATCCACGATCCCTCCCCACCTTGCCCCCAACCCATGATTCATGGTACTCTCTCTTCCCAAGAGCACGTCTCCCCTTCGGGTTGACATGTGGCCAACTTGAGGGTGGAGAAGCCAGGCAGCTGCGGACTCAGACGGGATGCTGACTGAGAGCTTTGTGGCTCCTGCAGACGGGAGGGGTTCGCTTCACCCACTCAAAGGCACCCGCACCCACTGACTGTGGAACGGTGCGGCTCCCGCCTTGTCAGAGACCGGCTGAGAATGTAGGCTGAGGGAATGGGTGTTCTCTGGCTTACAGCGCCCCCTAGCACTGGCCAGAGGGATAGGGCTCTGCAAGCTCCACCTGCCCATCTGAGTACTGGGAAGGGGTTAGTAGTGCCAATCAAATCCACTCATTCAACCAATTCTCACTGATTTCTTTGTTACCAACACTTGATCCCTGTCCTTAAAGGGCTTACAGTCCAGGAAGGGAAGCAGACAGGAAAACAACCACATTACAGGCAGCTGAGAGAGAAGCACAGGGTGCATGGGGATCCATAGGAGGGGGTTGATGAAGACTGGGGAGGGAAATCCAAAAAGGCTTCCTGGAGAAGGCAGCATTTAAGTTTCGACCTGAGCACAGTATAGGAGGTCAATAAAGTTTGGCAATAATGTATGGAGACAGTAAAAAAGACACTTCCTCATCTTTTAGTGCTTATGATTCAAGAGGCAAACAGATAGAAAAACAAGTAGTTACAACGGAGCTCTATCAGAAACAAGACCTCAGCCTCCCCTGTGCCTTCGCAGCCTAATCATTGTTTTCAGCCTCAGTTTCGGAGGACCGACCAGAGTAAGAACTCAATGATTGTTGATTGAGAGATTCACAGATGTGCTTCCATCTTGGGCACATTTGATTTGCCTCACACTTGTTCAAATGGCAAGATCTATCTTCCCTTCAGTAACACCCACCTTCTCTTTGAGAATTTTCCATGAAAGCGTTGACTTTTTGAGCCAAACAGGATCCTGGAGACCATTAAAACCAATAAAAAGTGGAAACTGAAGCCTGGATCGGTGAGGGGACGTGTCCACACATACCACTTTTCTGCAGCAACTTTTGGAACACATTTCAGATCTTTTGTGCTTTTTTTTGGTTTGTTTGTTTGTTTTAACCCAAGCATCTATTGTCTCCCTGAAAGACAGTTTTCATGCATCTCTTCACAACAATATGTTTGGAATATTTTCAAAAGGTGTTAGATAATAATTTGGAAAGGGATAAAATAAACATACAAGAGATAAACTTCTGAGGCAGAGAGAGCTGCTCTTGTTCTAATCGGCTCACGTGGCTGAGCGGGGAGAGGTGATGATAATCATCGTCAGTTTCTTGGTCAGTCATTGTAGGTGAAATTCTTCATGTGTCGGTCACTGTACAAAGACTCTGAGACGAACTCATCTGCAGATCTGAAGTGCAGATCCAGGACTGTGAGTGGCTGGGGTTTCCATGGCCAGAGTGCAAGCACTGGGTCACGCGCCACAGTGGGCAGCAGAGGTCCACGAGTGAGAGCCTAGGGGAGGGATCAGGCAGCGACCTCACGATCTTGGCTCTGCAGCTAGCTGACCACGAGATGTTGGGAACATTCCTTTACCTGTCTGAACCTTATTTTTCAAGTCTGATAAGAAGAGGATTGGGAACTCTACATGTTTACGGGAGATTTCCCAGAAACTCCAGCATTCTGTAACGTGATAGGAAGGGGGTGAGTGGTCATGGAAATATCTTTTCCAGAAAAGTTCCAGGAAAGGAAATATCAGCTCAGCCTCGTAGGCTTAAAGGCAGGCCAGACACATTTTGAAACATCTTCAGTTCTTCCAAGGTTTATAAATCTATCATTGTTCTTAGCTGTCAAGAAAAAGTGGGGGAGCCAGTATCTTTACCCTTACCATTAGCCCAAGGTCCACTCCATATACCTTATAATAAAGTGGCCTTGAGAAAGTAATTCTTACATGTGAGGTCCATGGACATGATGACATCTGGATGGACGGCTGTGATGTCTGCTTGCCAGACGGGCTAACTCTGGCAGAAGGGCCCCTTTGCACCAATGCCCACAGAGCTTTTTCTCCTTTTCTTTAAGATGATGACTGAGCTGACCTCGCATGGGTGGGCAGAAGGGAGTCCCCCTCAGGTTAGACATTAGGGAGAACTTCCCAATTGAAAGGGAAGATAAACTCCAACAACGCTGCACCGACTAGGGTGGCGAGAGGAACTAAACCAAAGGATGATTTCATTACTTGCAGCTGGAAAAGTAGTTGCCATAATTGAAATGCTTCAGATGCTTTCTATAAGGAACCAGGGGCTTAAAGTTCAGCAAAAGTTATCTGACTCAAACTCATATTCTAGGCAAGCCTTCCCTTGGAGAAAACTTCGGCATGTTGAACAAAACTTTAATGTGAAAAGAAGAAAAAGAGAAGAGAGGACCTCTATCACATAAGATGCTTATCCAAAGTGGATTTGGGCAGAAAAGGCCTATAAAACCTTCCACATGACTGGCACTGTGCAGGAATAAGCAAAACTCTCAAATCCCACCAAGTATGCCCTCATTCCACTTCAATCCTTGGAATGGTTTCCTGAATGTCCAGTGCTCAAGACTCAGTGGACTGCTGGTCACAGCTACACCCAAGTCTGCTGAGACCTTATTTTGTATGTTGAGGGCAAAAAAGCAGTGTGACCAAATATCTCAAGCATCAAAGTCTTTCTAGTGTGGTTGGTCAGTGAAATAAGACAAACATACTCCATAAAACAATGAGCAAAGTGCCGTAAACATTGAGAGGGGGAAGATCTGTAAGGGTCAGGCTACAGTTAAGAGTCGAGGTGGGAAGGGTCTTAAAAGTCGGGAAGGGGACGAGACAGAAAAAAATGTGAAAATGAGACTCCTTTTCCTTATAGCTAAGAATTTTAAGGGATAAAAAAGAATTTTAAAAATGTTCTTGGAAATGCCATTTTCAATACAATCCTCTGCTTCTGTCATCTCAATGTCACTCTTCCGAGGGGTAAACAGAGGAGTTTCTGAGGAAGAGGTTGAACTTGCATTTCTGAGCAGGACAGCTCTTATTTTGTTCTCAACTTTTAGTATCTCTACAGCCAAAGCAGCCGCATCTCTTTCTAACCGGGATGCATTGGTAGAGAAAGGGAGAGAGACACCAGAGGGAAAAGGTAGACGACTCCAGCCGCACAAGGCATTTGCACAGTTAGAGCTAACTGCTGCCACAGTCTAGAGAAAAAACTTCTCTCACAGTGGAAATGAGTGATCTGAGTTCCTTTCTGTGCCAGTTTGCTCATCTGGAAAGCATGATTAAAACATTGTGTTTTCCGTACCTATGATTGTGAGGGATAATGAGGTGAGCTATCTAAAATATAACGCGGAATCAAGATGGTACTAAATAAATAAGGAGAGTCACCGTATTAAGTTATGAGCAATTATCCATTATATATAGTTCGTAGTCTAGGATCTTGGATAGTCCTCCAGGATCTGGTTTTACCCCCGTTTTGGATCAGTTTGCTACCAAATTTTTTGTTGAAGGGTGGAGACCTGTCTGCTCTCAGTGGGATTACCATGTCCTCCTGCCCTTTCTACTTAACTGTTTATCTAATCTCCGGGCTTTGCACTTGCCCATTCTGCCTGACTGGTGTTCTCTCCTCCCAGACTCTAACAAGGCAGAGCCTTCTTCTTGTTCACATCTCATCTGGGATGTCACCTCCTCAGAGGAAAGCAGTGCCTCCGGCCCCAGTCATTTCTAACCCATTACTCACTTTTCTTTCCAGCACTATCACCACAGACAGTTACCCTGTGGTGATACAGGGTAACTGTATGTGTTTACCTGGAAGTTCCATGGGAACAAGAACTTTGTTTTGCTGATCCCAACATCCAGAATAGTGTTTGTTGAATGACTTCACAATTTACACCAGGCGAGTCCCGGGAGCCCACCTATTAGAGCCAGCTTCGCAAGGCAGATGGCTTCCTCACATCCAGAAAAGTCGGGGGCTGGGTTTGGGGCGGGGGGTACTGTGGAGAGTGTAAATCGTCTACCTGGTTTTCCAGCCTCTGAGGCCACCTTTCCAGAGAAGGTGGAGAGGTGGTCTTTTCGCTAGCCTTCCTTCCACGCTCAGTAAACGTCCTCAGGGCCAGGGCCGCCTCTGACCCGCGGAGGGTTGTTGCTGGAGTGGGCAGTAGTTGATTCTGATTTGGGTCAGAGGTGTCCAGAGGGCGCGCGGGCATGTGGCAAAGGTGCGGGCCAGAGAGGGCACACCCGCACTGCTCGGCGGGCTATTCCGCCAACGCGGGTAGGAGGCGCGTCCCAGCCCATCCAACTCGCGTGCCCACAGCCGCATTATTCCCTATAAGGATCTGAACGGTCCCAGGTGGCCCCGCCCCGTCGCCCCGCGCCCCCGGCCCCGCCCCCTTTTCGGAGGGCCGATGAGGTAATGCGGCTCTGCGATTGGTCGGAGGGGCGGGCCCCTGAGAGGGGGTGCCGGGGGTACCCGCGGTATATTACTGGGCCGCCCGGCAGCGGCGCAGAGCGGGCAGCAGGCGGGCTCTCTGCACGACTTGTCCTCCCGCTCCTCCAGCGCCTGCTCCTGCTCCCGCTCCCGTTCCTTGACCCGGAGAGACCGCCGACCCGCAGAGCCGTGTGCCAGCGCCTAGGCAGCCTCGCCGCACCCCATCTCGTCCCTTTGGGTAGTGCACCCGAGGCCAAAGTTGTCCCGTAGGGTCTGGTGGACGAGCTCGGCTGCAGCAGCCCCGCCGGCGGCGCTCACGGCAACTTTGGAGAGGCGAGCAGTAGCCCCAGCAGCGGCAATGACTCCCTGGCTTGGGCTAGTCGTGCTCCTAGGCAGCTGGAGCCTGGGGGACTGGGGTGCCGAGGCGTGCACATGCTCTCCCAGCCACCCCCAGGATGCCTTCTGCAACTCTGACATAGGTAAGCGCTCCGTGCGTCCCCGCGGGAGCCCCTGCAGTGCGCGCTCACTCACGCGCTGTAGCCGGGACTGAGACCGCTGCTCACTGCTTGGGGTGGCATGGCGAACCCCGCTTTTTTTCTGCCTGGGCTTGGAGCGGGGGTTCTGACATAGCCGAGGGGGGAGATGCACTGCAGAGAAACCCCCCGGTGGCAGAATAAACCCTTTACAGCCTTTGCTCTTCTTTTAGGTTATGAGGTCCCTATCGGGTCTTTTGACATTTGGTAAAATTCCCTTTTCACGATGGTGGGAGGGAGGGCTGGGGGTAAGGAGGAAAGGGTTCCTAAAACCTGGAATGCCACCTAAACTGCTGGGACGTTGAATAGTTTAGTAAAAAAAAAAAAAGTTACCAGCCATGTGCACAAATAGTTGTAGGAGAAACTTGAAGTTTTCTGAGTTTGTATCATCTGCACCCAAGAAGGTCATTCTTCTCATTGAGACCCAGTCCTGCGTTTCTCAGGCAAATGCTAATGGAGCTTCCTGGACTGCTAAATGTGGGTGGATTTATGGGGGAAAGAAGAAGGCGGTAGGGCTGACCCTTCCCGGGAGGAACTGTATTTCAGAGTGTTGATAGCAAGCAGGAGGTGGCGTGTGTGAGGGATCACTTATCACATAGCTGTGAGAATTCACAGGAAGGCTATTTTTTTCTTCTTCTTGCATGTGTGTGAGAAGGGGGAGAAGGAGCAGTAGAAGATAGATTTGCCACCAAAAGAACAAAGATGCCACAGGTCACACGGCACAGTGACAATTCTAAACTAGACTTGTGTCTTCTTGACTAGAGAGACTCAGTACAAAGTAGAACGAGTTGTTATCGAGGGCCTCGCATGTCCTGGGAGAGCTTGTTTGGGAGTGTTCAGGACACTTGTTTGGATGGGGAGAGGTGGAGTGGCAGCTGGAAAACATCTCTCCTCTCCTTTCCAGCTCATAAAGCATGCAAGTCCAGGGGCCCTGCTGTGTGTGTGTCTGTGTGTGCATGTGCGTGCGGCTGGGGTTGAGGTGGGACACAGTCTAGCCGCTCTGCTGAGTCGATTCAGAGGTGAAGAATGGAGCATGTGTGTTTTAAGTGCGGTCATAAAGGGGAAGGAAATTTTCCACTGGGTTCTGGGTGAGGGCCTCCACAAGTGTGCTGCAGAGGAGGAGGGGAGGAGACAAGCCTGGCAGGGCAGGCAGCTGAAGTTGGGAGGGGCACTGCTGGTGGGCCCGGCCTAGTCTAGGAGAAGTCAAGGAGGTGGCTGCGGTGACCAGGTCAGTCCAGTTAGCATGGCTGGGTGTTTGTGTAGCCAAGGGTCACCCTAGTTAGAGGTTTCCTAGGGCTTGAGTTGCATACCCATCCCTCTCCCAGGGGAACCTAGCTGGTCCCTGGGTTTGTGGATTGCCTGGAAGGATTCTTCTGAGCTGCCTGAGGCCTGGAAGGTTTTCTCCCTCCTCCTCTGAGTGACCCCACCCAAATTCCACTTGGCCTTCTCGTCTCACCCTGTATAGGTGACATTCCTACATGAGTAGTGTTGGGAGCTACAGCTGCCAATGGTTTCTGGTCTTGCTCAATGAGGAGCACACACTGGGCCAGGAATCTGACAGGTGGAATCAGGGCATCCTTTTTTGTTCGACAATGGTTCTGGTGTGTTCCCTGGACTTTCTGGTATGTGGGGAGAGGGAGAACTCACGCTGCCTCCTCCCTCCCGCCCATGGCTTTTGGGTTTCTACCCTGCAAGCTGACCAGGGAACAGTGGAAACAAGCCAGGAAACCCCACTTCCAATGGGGACACTGCCTGACTCTGTTTACTGCTTAGGTTTCCTGCTGTGGGCCTGGGCAGAAAGTTTCTTGTGATTTCTTCAAGAAACACTCCCCCTCGCCCCAATAAACTGCTCAGAGAAAGGCTAAGTTACCAGGAAGTACCCAAAGACCAAAACATTGTGGTAGCAAAACTAAAAACAAAAAAACAAAAATCTTCGATACGCTGGCCCTGATCCCGAATTGTTCTGCCTGGGTTTGGTGCACTGCACTAGCGGCCGCGATGAGATAATGCTTTTAGAAATGGGAGGTGTGGATGTGGGCTGCTTGCTTGCTGACCTCCGCTGTCTTCCAGTACCCTGCTGCTGTCCAGTAGGGGCTCCCAGCTCTCCTAGTCACAGCTGTTCTAGTTTCCGATCCGGGTTGAAGACTGCCCGTTCTCTCCCTGGAAGAAATGTATAACAGCTCTCCATTCTCCTTGACCCCAATGAACCCACTGATCAACACTGTAGCTCATTAGAGACGCTCAAGCCAGCTCACTAACTTCCTCTTCCAGAACCTTCCTGGCTCTTTTCTCTTTGTGGCCTGGTGCCATGTTGCCGGGTGTAGGGCATGGCATGCCTAGCTTAGCCCTCTCTAGGAGCAGCCCCCTTCCCCCCATGGCCTTCCCTCTCCTTTCTCCTCATCCACAGGTGTCTCCTTTTGCCTTTCTCCCCCAAAGCCCTGGGGATTGGCAGTCTTCTGGGTGAGGAGGAGTTCAAAGGTGTTTCTATGGCAACTCCAGGCCCTGCACCCTAGTGAAGTGTTTAGGAGAAGAGTAAACTACATGCTGGCTTATAAAACACACTGTAGGGGAAAGAAAAGGACTTGGCAGCAGCTACGATGTCTGTGGCCCCCTCCCTGCCAGTCATGCCCTTGAAACTCCTGATAAAACCTTGACTCTGGAGGAAAGAAGGGAGGGGTCTGGGAATGAAGAAGGCAGCTCTGGCCTGATAGATCCTGTTCCAGCAGCTCTGTCCAGCTCCGAAGGGCTGGGCAGCGTCCGTGTGTGTGTGTGTGTGTGTGTGTGTGTGTGTGTGTGTGTGTGTGTGTGTAGGAAGGTGTTTCTATGGGGGGCGGGCTGTGGAGAGAGAATTTTGCTTTTGGAGCTCCGAGCCCTTCTCTTGGCTCCCCGTGCCCCTGCACAGAGGAATGGGTTGGGGGCCTGACCCCTGAGCCTGTTGGGAACTGGAGAAGAAGGCTCCACTCGTGGGCCCGCTGCCAGTCCTGGAGGATGGTCCCTGGATATCTCAGAATTGTTCTGACAGGGACCGGTGCCAGCAGATTCCTTCAGTATCAGATCCGAGGTTGTGGTTTTAGCACAGAAGCCATTTTCAAAGAAGCCAGCTCCATTCCCTCTCAGTAGCACACACAATGACACCCCACACTGGGCTTTGTGACTTAAGGAAGAAAAAAAGGATCAGACTTCAGAGAGGAGCCTGCCTCTTGGGGAGCGGACCCAGGCTGACCGACATCTTGGAAACCTTGGAAAGAGGAAAGCAGCTCTTGGTAGGAGGGAAGGGGGACCTCTGATTCCTGCCAGAGTAATGCACTCATAGCAACCTGGATAGCAGGTGTTCCATCCACTCTTTCAGAGGGAAAACACTGGGGCTGAGAGATGTAGTGCTTGCCCAAGGTCACCCAGCTACCACATAAGGCTAAATGCACTGTTAGTTATGCTAGTCTTCAATAACTTTTTGACTTTTATTTGCCCTTGACATTCTAAGTCAGATGACTGCTCCTAGGACCAAGGTGGAGTGGACTGTTAACATTTGAAGAATGCTTTACTTACAGATGTGAGAAGTTTTTTAAAATATGGAGATACCCAAATGGCCAGAGCTTTTCATTAAATGTTATGGGAGGGAGTACTTATTATGTTAGGGTATTAGAGTATAAATGGAGAGAAAGAAAGGAAAATTTCTGATGTTCATTGGCTAATTGAACTGGAAGAGACCCTCAAAATCACCAAGTCCAAGTGAAGGAAAGGACTCAGTCTGTCTCACGGAGGCACAGGGAGGAGCAGAGCTCTTAGAGATAAGACGCCTCAGGCTTGGATGCTCTTCCCTTCTAGGTGTTCAGTATGCAGAATGCCAGGATAGTGGATGGAAACCCAGAGAGGTAGGAGATTGGGTCCTACCAGCTGGAGAAGGTGCCCCTCCAACCGTCCTGTGTCCCTTTCATGATCCCTGGATAGATAAGGCTAGAAGAGCACCCATGAAGTGGCCTGGGTGGAGGGATTTTTGTTTGTTCTGTGGGAACAGCAGGAACCATTCAGTCCCACTGCTGAGCAGCACATTCCAACAGGTTTGCTAGTGAACAACAAAAACAACAACACAGTTCTGCATTGCATTTGGTTGTCACCACTCCAGCCAGTATGGACAAGGAGGCCCCTTATTTTTAGCCTTTGTCATAGTCAACGCCTGGCTGGCCCGGACAGGCAGTGTGGGGTGGTGGAAAGGCCATGGGGCGGTCAGAGCAGGCTGAAATCCTCCAGGGCTTGTTGGCTAAGTGTGCTTAGATATGTTATTGGACATCTTTAAACTTTAGTACCCTCATTTATAGATGGGGAATAATTGTACCACCTCAGCCCTTTAATTCTTATCCACATTTTAAAGTTACAAGTATTATGTGAATACATATTATGTCCACATGTGTATGTATGTATGTATGTATGTATGTGTCTATCAACAACCTATCATCTATCTATCTATTTATCTATCATCTATCTATCTGAATACATACCATGTCCATGTGTATCTGTATGTATGTATGTATGTATGTATGTGTCTATCATCTATCTATATCTATCTATCTATTATCTATCATCTATCTATCTATCTATCATCTCTCTATCTATCTAAAATCAGATAAAAGTAAAATCTTTTTTGATCACTTCCTCTATTTCTAGCTCCTTCTGCAGACCCTTTCCCCCTGTGCATTTACATATGTAGGTACATATAGAAAATTTAGAGGAGCTTTTCCCTTTGGAAACACAACCAGTACAATAGAACACTATAAATAGTGAAATACAGCATACAGCATTCTGCTTTTTGTTGTTGTTGTTGTACAATGTGTATTAGAGATTGGTCTCAGTTAACATAGAAATGGGTCTGCTTCATTCATTTTAGGTACAGTATTCCATAGGGCTATAATTTAAAAAACTAATTATGGAACAATTAATCTGTGCTAGGCACCATTCTAAATAATTAGCATGCATCAACTCATGTAATTCTCTCAACAGTCTTGTGAGGCAGGTGTGCTATTATCAGCTTCATTTTACAGAGGAGAAAACTGAGGCTTAGAAAAAGTAGGTGACTTGTTCAAGGTTATAGCAGAGCCCTTATTTAAACCCCTGCAACCTGGTTCAAAAACGTATAATCAACTACTATGCTATATATTACATTATATTATATAGTATGTCATATTATGCTATATATGTTTCTGTATGCTATTATATGACTATAATACTATACTATAATATCCCTGTAAGTATAGGTACTTATTTTTTGAGCCATTCGCCTGTTGATAGATGTCTAGGTTTCGAACAGCTTTTCATGCTTACAAATAGTGCTACAACAGTCACTGCACAATCGTCTTTTCCATGGGTACCAATGTATCTCTATGGGAAATGTACAACTGGAATTACTGGACACAGGTATGTGCATTTTACATTTTAGTAGTTCCTGCAAGTTTGCCCTCGAGAGTGGCTGTGTTAACATAGTCCTTTTCTAATGGAAAACAGCATGCAGGGTCCTCACAAAATTAAAAATGGAATGGCCTGATGACCCAGTGATCCCACTTCTGGGTACATAGCTGAAGAAACCCAAAACACTAATTAGAAAGACTGTTTGCACCCTTATGTTCATTGCAGTGTTATTTATCATAGCCAAGGTAACCCAAGTGCCCAGCGATAGACAAGTATATAAAAAAGCTGTGGTACATATATGTAATGGAATATTACTTGGTCATAAAAAAGAATGAAATCTTAACATTTGTGATAACATGGATGGACCTAGAGGGTATTATGCTAAGTGAAATAAGTAAGTCAGAGAAAGACAAATACCATACGATTTCACTTAAATGTAGCAAAGGACAAAATGAATAAACACATAAAACTGAAACAGTCTCATAGATACAAAGAAAAGAGGGATGGTTGCAAGAGGGGACAGGGGTTAAGGGGCTCCGTGAAAAAGGTGAAGGGACTGAGAAGTACAGATTGGGAGTTCCAGAACAGTCAGGGGGGTGTAAAGTACAGCACAAGGAATATAGTCAATAATATTGTAGTAACTGTGTATGGTGCCAGGTGGGTACTGGAAATATCGGGGGAACACTCTGTAAATGATAGGACTGTCCAACCACTATGCTGTACACCAAACTAATACAAAATAATATTAAACTGTAACATATATTTTATAAAAAGAAAGCAGTTCTTTTTAGATGTGCAAAATGAAGGGATGGAGGAACAATTACAGCCCTATGTAATGCTTTCATGCTTCTTCCAAATGGGGCAATTTTTCTTGATGTTGCAGGGTTAAAAAAAAATTTTTTTTTTTTGCTTATTCCTTTGTCCCTTAAAAGTGTGCACAATTTGGGGCCCTTAGACCAAACTGATGGAAGCAATTTTATAGGGAGAAAGGGACTTACATGCCAGGAAAGCCGTGGCCCTTGATTTGTTGCGGTTCAAGTAATTCTGTAAGATGGTTTCAGTTTTTTGTTTTCATAACAAGCAATGGGCCTCTCGTTTTATTGGTAAGTTCTTTGATTTTGGGGTTTTATGTGAACCATAATTCAAGCCTATGTGGCTGTATTTTGAAGACACGTGCACAGGGTTTATTTGCTAACTCAAAGGTGTGTCCTCGTTGACTGGCTCTGGCTGGGCTCATGGTGGCAGCAAGGGGGACACATCCCTTTGTCCCTCTACTGCCCTTGTTACTGCATTAGGATGGCGCCCGGTTGGGAGAGGTGGGGTGGCGTGGAGATGAACTTTAGAGAGGGAGGCAGGGTGGGTCTCAGCCAAGAATGACTCTGGGGCTTGTCATCATTACAGCAGCTGGAAGGGCTGGTTAAGAGAGACTTTCAGTGTCCTCATTGAAACTCCTCTGGTCTCATTAAATGGCTCTTCAGGGCTAGTCTGGCCCCTGCCCACCTCTTCATCATCCATCCTCCCAGCACTGGCCCTTCTGGCCCCAGCGGTTTATAGGCTCCCTGTGGGCCTCAGCCCATGCCCTCCCCTTGGTTTTGAACACCCTTCTTAAGTTCTCGTTCTCCAAGTATCAGCTGGTCCCATTCCCCTGCCTACTCCTGGCATTGGTGCAGAACAGTCACACCTTGCCCAAATTTTAAACATGTTTAAAAACACCATCTTTAGCAGAAACCAGATTCTCCAAAGCTGCATGGGAAATTCACAGAGGGGGTCGTTTTTGGCTGGGTGGAACCTCGGGTCTGTGCACCACCCAAAGGGAGACGTGTGACCCCGCTGGGAGGGGAGGCACCTGCCGTGCTCTCTGCATCGCTTGGTAAGTCCAAACCCGTTTTCTAGACATAGTACTCCACCACCCTCCCAGCAGAAACAAAATGTGGAGATTTCTAAATGCCACCCCAGCAGGGGATCACCAAAAATGACAGCTACCTTACATTAGGGTGCACTTAACTGTGTGCCAGGCATGGAGCCAAACCCCTTGCTTGTATACCAGTTACCCTGTGAGGCTAGAGTCGTAAACTTGCCAGTCCAAAATCACACCACCAAGAAGGAGAGGAGCTGGAACCTAAACTTGCTAGTCAGTCCCCAAAACATGTCTTCTGAATCAAGTCTCCAGTACAGACCAAGAGCGAGGATGCTCTGGACGTGGGAAGATATACCCCCTCATGCGACTTTCCTCACTTAGGTTCTTTGACTCCCCCTTGTCGGGGGTCCCCTCTCTCTGCTTCCCTTCCATCTTTTCCCATAGCCCCTGCCTCCCCCGCTGTTCCCAATTTTATTACAGGATGATCTTAACAAAACCAAGCCTTGACCCTGTTTCTAATTCCTAACCCCGTGTTCTTTTGACCAAACCAGCAGTTTCCAGCTTTTTCAACACCAAGATCTATTTTCATTAATTTTCCTCCAAAGAATTCCATGCTTGGAAAAATTACCCATCACAACTTCATGTATTGAGAGTTGATTACTTTTCCATTAAAAAAACCCAACAACAATTAAACTAGATCCATCTCTGCTGACACTAGTCTAGTCTAATACTATTCTGAAATAATCAGCTAATACACCAATTAGTTGCAACCAAAAGGAAAGAAACTTGGTGTTTTCTTAAGCCTGGGAAGCAGTATTTGGTTTATTGGATGCCAGCAGCATACGATTTGGGTTGTCTTATTGGAATGCTGGAAATATATAGATTGTGGGCTCTAGTAAATCAGTGATCTTTGCCCCTCTGAGCAGGGTTCCTTTGTGCCACACCAGTTTATCATCTCTCCTCCCTCCGGGCAGGTCCATTTAACACCCTTGCCTTTCTACTATGTGCCCACAGTGCTGAGCGGGGGCTGACTGAGGTGGCAGGTCACCGATGTGACCTGGTTGAGTTGCATTCCTTTCCAGAGGAGGTGACATGGGTTTGGGTATTTGTTTTCCTGAATTAATTTCTGACAGGCTGGCGCAGAAGAGTATTGATTCTAGCTAAAGGGACTTGCTAAATAGTGTTTGACAGGAGGTCGCAAGGTGCCCATCCCGGGCCGTAGTGAGCAGAGAGTGCTCAGTGGCTAAAACATTAGTGTCTGGAGGGAGGTGGTGGGGGCCCTGCGGAACCTTTCCTGGTCCATGCACAAGCCACCTGCCAGGCTGGGACGGCTTGGCTGCCATGAAAGGGACGCTCCAGGCTACCCAACACCCAGTTCTGATTTATGGTTATGGAAACTTTATCACCTAATGGCATTCTCGGCACAGAGGGTAAGGACTTAAGTATTCTCAGCCCTGTGGCCACCTGGCTTTTTGTGGGGGTGGGGAAGAGAAGGAAAGCCAGAAGTTTGGCCTCAGAAAGCCCAAGGTAAAGTTCAGCTGGTGGAAAAACAGAGCCTTAGGGAGACAGGGGGTGGGGAGGGGTAAGGAGAGGGGAAATCTTGAGCAGACCAGAGCCATTTGGGAACTCGAGACCTAAAATACTGCATAGCCATTATCCCCTTCCCCTCCCCATGTCTTTGATCCCTCCTGGAATGAGGGCACAAGGCATAGGGTAGCCAGCCTAGCCTGGTTGCCTGCAGAGAAAGACTGTTTCATTCAGAAACTTCAGGGCCCCTGTGATCCCCAGAGTAGGACATGGGGAAGGGGAACCTTGCAACGTGGGTCAGACTTCATGAAGAAGTGGCTTCAGCCCCCTTGCTGGAGGAATTACCAGTGTTTGGCAAAGTGATCGCCGCTCAGGAGTTAGGAGAGTTCTCCATTTAACTTAGTCTTTATCATCCTAAATAGACTCAGCCTTTGAGACTTGGAAACTTAGTAGCTCTTGTGGGCTCTGATGCTCACAAACTGGGGCAAGTTCTCTAGCCTCAGTTTCCCTCATCTGAAAAACGGGGGAATAACGGTATGTTACACATTGGGTTGGTGATTAAGTGAAATAATTCATGGCTCTGTTTTCAGTGAGGAAAGTGCAGCACGGAGGAGTGATATGACATTTTCCAGAGTCACACACAGAGCGCTGAGTTTCAAAAATCATGGCTGTTTGACACCCTCTCTTCAAGTTGAATGCTCTTGTCACACTGCCTCCCAAGGACAGAGAAACAAAGGGCAAAGTTTCCCACTCTATCTTTTCATAACTCTCCACATTTTAGAGTCTTAAGTTCCCTTGATCTTATTTGATGACCACAACATTCCACAGAAGAATACAGGACGGCAGGCCACTGTTCCTATTAAACAGGTGTGATTCTGAGAACTGGTGTGATTCAGGGGTCTGGCCGCACAGAATTGGGATCGGAACCCACATCTCCTGAGGCCAAACCCCGTGTTCTCTTCAAGGGCCGGATGCCTCCCGGCCCTCTTTAGGCTGCCTCAGCACGTCTGCCTCTGAGAGGCTCGGGTGGAAGGTGCTGCTGGGTAGCCAATGGGAATCATTGGTGATACTGAACTTGGACGTTGAACCATGTTCCCTCTCCACCCCCAACCCCCGTCTACCCCAGAGGGTGGAGATGTGCCTGTGTGCAGGAGTGAGCGCTGGCCGGGAGACAGGACACCTGGGTTCTAGTTCTCGGGTCACCACCTGATTCTGAGAATCACCCTGGTGATGTCCCGGATGTCTGTTTCTTACTGTGAAATAGCAGGACTGGCTCTCTGTGGCACGTATGCCCCCCCTTTTTTTTTCACATACAGTTATAGTAATCGATATTTTCCTGAATGCCTACTAGATATCAAGTGTTTCTGGCTCCAAGTTCCTTTGGGAGGGGAGATCTCATCTTGCTGAATAATTGAGCAGCCAATCCATCCACAACACTTTTCAGGAGGTAGCTTCTTTAGAAATATGGTCCTATTAAAAGAAGAGCCAGGATCTTCGTGGTTGTAAAAGCAGACGAGGGCATCGGCTGAACAAAACCACTAATGAGCTGACATACTTTATCAGACAATATAATTTGACCACCAAACTTCCTGTTGCAGCAGAACTGACTTGCCAAATAGATAACAACCTTGCAGACCCCGCCGATGGCAAGAATTAAACATCAAGGTCACTTCACGGTCTGCCATTGATCGCCAGAGGGCTTGGTAACAATTTTTTTGAAACCCATTAACACCACAACTGAATCTGACAGACAAGAGATGGGAATTAGGTGTATTATACTTCTGCGCCAGCCTGTCAGAAATTAATTCAGGAAAACAAATACCCAGACCCATGTCACCTCCTCTGGAAAGGGATGCAACTCAACCAGGTCACATTGGTGACCTGCCACCTCAGTCAGTCCCCGCTCAGCACTGTGGGCACATAGTAATAATTCCTGATCCACAGTCGACCTGAGCAGTCCCCTGCTCTAGGAAATCAGGCCAATTTCTTGGCACAAACCTTTGTAGCTGAGAAGACTTCTCTCATGAAAGACCGGCTCAGGTCAGCACCTGTGAGTCAGATGCGTCTGATTTGGTGGAACCTTGTTCACGTGAGTGAGGAGGGGTTTGGAAGACCTAGATCAAGTGTATGGCCCTTTTAAACAAGCACAATCCATTCCCCTTCCCAACAACAGAGTGGAGACCCCTCAAAGATCCCGTGCCTTCCTGATGTAGATAGATGTTCACCAGGAGGACAGAGAGATGTGAAAGAACCCTAATACCCCTATTATTTCCAGGGTGCATTTCTGAGCAGGTGGGTACAGTGAGGAAAGGCTGGCACAGGGCCAGTTCCTCCTTTGATTAATTTTCATGGCCTGGATCTCCTTACCTTTCATCTGGGTCCGATCACAAACCCAAACGCTTACAGAGGGACGGTCACAGAAACCGACCCAGAGATGCTTTGTTTTGCCCGTACATGTGTGTGTTTAATTGTGTCAACATTAACATTTAAAAATCAAGTTTCACATGAAAAGTTTTGATTTCTACCTTATGTTTGCGTATGAAACATACCGAAACATTACTTACTCCTGCCGGAAAGTATACAGGTGGTTCCCTGATCTCTTGTCTTCCCACTTTGGAGGGATAAATGGGTACTAAAAGTATTTCTTTATTATTAGATAAGCAGTGAAACTGTGGGGTAATGTGATGCTAAGTAGCCTCTCATCTTTGGCTTTGGAATGGGGGCAGCAATGGAGAGTGCTGGGGACAGTGAACGGAAGAGTGCATGTCCCTCTGCAGTGGACTGCTCTCCAGCTCATCTACCAAAGTGTGATTCCAGGTTTCCAGTCTCTTAGAATAAGCCAGAAATCCAAAATTTTAATGTGAATTCCCTTTGTATTGTAGGGTCTTGGAGTGAATAAGACCAACTGCTGTTTCAGGCAAAATAATGTACCCTATCCTCTGTGTCTCCAGAAAACACTGCTTATGTGCTTAGTATCACACTCTGCACCGTACCTGGGGTAGTCAAGAGCACAGGTCCCATAATTGGACTGCCTCGTTCAGACCTTGGTTTCATTCATTGCCCGTTGTATGATCCCAGGCAAGTCTATCCTTCTCAGCCTCATCTTTCTTACTGTAAAATGGAGCATGCCATAATAGTACTCGGAACCTCATGGGCTTGGGGGAGAATTCACTAGGATAATGGAGTCACTGGCTTGGCCCACTGCCTGACATTTAGGAAGGACTTGATGAATGTCAGCCGTCATAGTATCACAACTTGGTGCCTCCCCCAGGATGGTGAGCAAGCTGGAGTAAAGGGAGTCATGTCTTGCTCACCAGCTCACTGCCTGGTGCACAGTAGTGATGCAGTAAAAGTCTCTTGAGAGAGAGAGAAACAGAAAGAGTGAGAAACAGAGAGAGAGAGAGAGAGAGAGAAAGAAGAAAAATCAGTTTTGACATATTGGACACTAACCAACCCAATAAGAAAAAGCTGTTTCAAACTGCTGTGCTAAATAGTGGTGATTGTCTTGGAAAATATGACCAAAGCCACTGCCCCTCCTTTCCTAACACAGAAGACGAGAGGTGGCCTGGGGAGCCAGCGTGCAGACGTGACCCCCGGGTGCTGACAAGTGTGCGGACTCCATGGGGTGCTCTGTCAGCTTGACGGATTTTATTTATTCAGGGCTCCTTCGAGCCAGAGGAGATTCCTGGAGGAGGCTCTTAAAATTTAATGCCCCACCTGGATAGTTAACATCTGTGTTTTATTTTGTTTAAAAAGAGTTAACCCTAAATAGTTCAAATTCCTCCTGTATCCCTCGGAGCTGAGTTTCATGTTGGCTGACTGAAAAGCAGGGAGACTGAAAGGGTAAGGCTAGACCAGCACTGTTCAGTAGAAATAACATCGCAAGACACAAATGCGGGCCATGCATGTAATTTTAAATTTCCTCATAGCCATGTTTAAAAAGAAGAAAAAGACCAGGTAAAATTAGCTTGATATATGCAAAATATTATCATTTCAACATGGTAATCAACTAATAAAGTTATTAGTGGGGTAAAAAGTCTTTAAGTTTTTGAAAGCTAATATGTATTTTATCCTCACAGTACATCTCAGTTTGGACTAGTCAGATTTCCAGTGCTTAACAGCCACCTGTGGTTAATGGCCACCATGCTAATAGGACAGTGCAGGTCGAGGCAATATTGGTGAGCCCTAGGCATCTCTTCATTTCCTCCTCCTAGTATTTTTATGAGCCGCGCAGAGAAGTGGGGAAACTGGAGATGCGTGGGGGCCAATCAAGGCTCTAAGGGCTCCTTCCTGACTTAGTCTTGCCGTACGTGACTTTCAGGGCACCATGTGCTGTGACACCGTAAAGCCATCGGACTCTGCCCTCCTTTGACATAAGGGGAAACTGAGGTGCACACTGGTGGGAGAGGTTGGATTACGAGATCCAGCTGAAACCAGAATAAACGAGTGGTACGATATTTGATAATATGTAACACTGACGGAATCATTTTTATGTTCTACAACCTTTCCGTGCATTATCCCCGTAAACTCTTAGCACCACCCCACCAGAAGGTGGTCTTATTTCTGTTGGGCAGATGAGGAAAGTTGGGTTTAGGGGACTTAAATATTAAAGTGGTTAATATCTATTGACAGCTGTTCTGAGAACTTTATGTAATACCTATTAAGTCTATTATTTACTAAACCTTCATATTACGAATTGTTACTGCCATTGGCCTACTTTACAGACAGGAAAACTGAGGCTGAGAGAGGCTATAAGGGATTTTCCTAGAATGCAGGTAGTATGTGGTAGAGCCAGGATTTGAGCCCAGGCTGCCTGACTCTAGATTCTGAGTTCTTAATTACAGATTATGTCCAAGGTCACCCAGCCATGCAGCGGCACAGCTGGTATTCAAGCAGGTATTTCTGTTTCCTGGTCCGTGGTATTCCTTCACCATCCCACCCTATGGCCTGGATCATTCTCCTTTCTCCTAGCACTTTCTGCCTCACTGTGCTGCCAGGAAGGACCAGAACAGACAGGCTCTGGACTCCAGCACATGCCCAAACAAAGCAGGCACATGTCCTCTGGCTCGGCTGATTCTTTGGCTGCTGTAGTTCATGACGGCCGCATTCCTGGCCTGGTGGAGGAGGGTGGGAAGAACACTTGTCCACCCTGCCTTCCCAGTGGGGCTAGATCAGTGTACCAGGTTGGAACATGGTATGCATCTAATTGCAGGAGAGTGTTGGGAGGGGGCGCTGAGAGGATTAACACCCTTTAAATAGACACCAGAAAACTAAGAATAGCCTTGCTGCCTGGAAATTAATGGGTATTCCTGACCACAGGCCCTCCCACTTAGTAGGTGCTTAATAAATGCAGGTGAATTACGGGAACAAACAGATACTTAAAATGGGTCATTGGGGGACCCCTCAGCCAGTAAGACCCTGTGCCCTGTATGAAAAAGCACAATGTCAAACTGAGGTTATTTGTGTCTCTCTGTAGGACGAAGCCCTCTGTTGCCTTGACTTCTCTACTTCTGCTGTCTTGAGTCCAATGTCTATTTTTGGCCAGGAGAAGAGTGGGCAGTTCCCATGGCAGGGAAAGACAAGTTCAGTTTGCTTTCCTCTGATTGTTGGCTTGTTGCCTGCTATCCCACCCAGCCAGAAAGATGGGAATGACTTCCTTTTGTGGTATTACCCCAACCTGATGTCCCTCAGAGCATCTTGTAGATTCCAGCCCCTTGGAGCCTTCAGATGGGAACCCGCCATCAGCCCTTGATCCATCCTCTGCAACCACGTGGCTGAGTCCCCACTGAAGGCTCAGGAGTGAGGTTGCCTCCCCGGCAGAAACTCAGCGTCATCGACTCGCAACTCTCGTAACTCACTGGGTGAGCTGCGAGGACAGGGCCGGGGAGGTGCCCTGGGACACACTGTGGGAAAACCTTAAGCTGTGTTTCTCAGGGCGTGATCCTCTGAACACCAGTCCCGAGACATGCTTTTTCAGCCAATGCGTTTAGGAAAGCTGCTTAAATGTGTTCCCTTCTTGTAGAGACGCAATGACCATTCGTATAGCAAAGGCGCTGGGAAGCCCTGGGGCATGGTAACCTGTTTAGGGATCCAGCGTTTCCTAAACATATCTGATCAAGAAACTAACTTTTCCCAAGAAGCACCTCTAAACCCCATGGGCGAGATGCTGTCCGGGTGAGGGTTCTGAAAACCACTGTGCCCACTTGCCCGCCCTGTGACTGCTGAGCAGGGAAGGAGGAAGGAGGAGGTGACATCTGCATGGCTCAGGGAGGTTGCTCCTCTGGGTGGTCACACAGACGCGGCTGCATCAACCTGAGCAGGTGCCTTCTAGGGACAGGGAGGAAAGGGGACAGGGGAGGAGTGATCTTCAAGGCCAGACACTGGCAGATTTAAGGACCCACCGATGCTCATGACTTGTTTGATAGTCTGACTTGGCTCAGTCCCGGGCACACATCGGACCTTTCGATCCTGGCATCTTGTTTATACCATTAGGGGTTTGATGGAGGGAAAATGTGGCCGGTATGAAGGTGATGTATTTACGACTGGATAGTCAGGGGGGCAGGTGCTGTGGAGAGAAGGTAATGAGCAGCAGAGGGGACAGAGCTGTGTGTCCCCACCTCCAGTCCCCACGTTCTTTGCCTGAGCTCTCACCTCTCTGATCTGCATGTTTCTTAGATAGGCACTGTAATCATTTGAGAATCTGATTAAAGCTTCACATCCAGATTTCTAGAGGTTCCGAGACCTTCCAGAAGGCCCTTTCTAATCACCTACCCACTCACCCAGGTCAGAGAAACATTGAGTTGGTGATGGTGTGTTAAAAACAAAAAGAATAACCTAAGGACGCAGAATCATCTGAAAGCAGCGCTGCTGCGAATCCAGCAGTTGCGTGGGACGTGAGGGCGAGTGAATGGCGGGGTGTCTCCCGGCTCGGTGCACACGGGATTGGGAGCGGCCACCGGGACTCCCCTCCTAGTTCAGGGCTCTGGGCAAAGCAACGATGGCCGCTACCAGCCTAGGCAGTGCACCCAGTTTGGTCACATTTGTACCCAAAAAGCCTTGGTTAGCCAGGACTCTGGGGAGCAACATGGGAGTACAGAAAAAGGACCGCTGCACCCACGGCATCGGGACTAGGCCTGGCTCTGCTCCCTCTACCTGTGGGGTTCTAGGTGCATCCCCTCCTTAAGGGCCCTGGATGCTGTTCATAAGAGGTCTTGGTCCTAGCATTGTTCATGGTGACGCTGGCTCTGGGTACTGAAACAAGAGCAGGAAAGAAAGAGAAGGGGGTGCTGGTAGAGGGGAAAGGCAGGGCCTGCGGCCTGGCCCCCAGCTCCTGCACCTCAACGCGGAGGCCCGTTGACTGTGGGCAATCTGAAGAAGAGGCTCAGGGTGACAGGGCTTCCCCCTGCGCCTGGCGACGGCACACAGCTGGGGAGAGACAGCAAGCAGCAAGCAGGGCTCAGAGGTCAGGTCAGAAGGCATGTGGGCTGGGAAGATTCCCTGTCAGGGGTTCTGACGCCAAGGGCAGGCAGGTGGTGGATTCCAAGCCCGCGGGGTCACTTGGCCCCTGCCGCTCCTGCTTGCCCCCTCCTTCCTAATTTCCTACTTCCTGCCTCCTTCTCCTCTGACAGTTATAAATAACCTCCTAGGCTGGCCTGGGGGCCTAAGTATAGGTGAGCCAGGGGAGAGTGCAAGGACAAGGTGGAGCCAGATCCTGCCACTTCGCCTGGGGTCACGGGGTTTCAGATTGCTCAAGGGGACTTTGTTTTCTTGTGTTGTCCCCTAGGGAGTGAGGCGGAGAAAGAGGGAGTAATCTGTGTTGGCTGGAGGAGGCCTGGCCTCCGCTGGGCCGGAGCCGAGTTCCTCCTGGGAGGGTGCTGCCTCCTGGCCAGCTGCAGATCCTGGAGCCACGGCCGGAGAGGCTTAGTGGGAAGGCATCTCGGGATACAGAGGGTGGGCGCCACGGCCGCGGGAACTGTGGCCTCCTTTCCAAGCCCAGTCTGGTCCCATGTGGGAAGCCAAATGCACAGAAGGCTGTGTCTCAATTTCGACCTTCTTCCCCAACCGCTAGCCATGTCATTCATCGAGGCCACCGGGCACAGGCCTCAGCTGCCACCTGGAGGTCTCGCTCCCTGCCGGGTAGATGGTTTCCATGATTCTGTCAAGGTCCTGTGAATACATTTGCCAGGGACAGATTTATTGAGCATCTACTATGTGAGGGGCTCGTGCCACAAAGATGAATTGGCCTTGGCCTGACCCTCAAGGCCTGAGACCTACTGTCCCTTCCCCACAGTTCCAGCTTGGACAACTGAGGACCTCCAAGAGGCACACGCAAGGCCCTTTTCCCACCACATATTTTGTTTTCAAAAGTTCAGAAAACAAAAAGGGGGGATGCTGAAGCAGCCAGTGTATGAACTCCCTTGTAGCCCACTCATTGCCCGGCTTCCTGTTCTGCCCACGGATGTTCATGCAGCCATGATGGTCCTACCACGTGGCTTCCTCGCTAACCCATCAGTTTGTGGTTGTTTTTCCCCTGGAGCCTGAGCACTGAGACCTTGGAGATATTTTTCAGTGTGGCGTGTGGTGCAGGCTGCCAACACCCAGGAGCGGGCGCCTTTCCCCGATTCCCACGAAGGCGCAGTGCTGGTGTCACTCCTGGCTCAGCAAGGGCGGTGAGGCAGGCCTCTGGGTAGGCCCTCTCCAAGGCTGGCTCTGTGCCCACGGCCGCTCTCATCCCCTGTGGGTGTGAGCACAGGCCATTCCTCAGCAGTTCCTTCTCTCTCTCTCTGTGTGTGTGTGTGTGTGTGTGTGTGTGTGTGTGTGTGTGTGTGTGACGCCTGCTTTGCTTGTCCACCCATTCTCCTGAAGCCCAGGCCCCCACTTGGGAACCCAGAAAATCTGAGCCAGGGGACAAGGCCTAGAACTAGGGACAATGGGCACTGAGCTTGTTGGTGATTTTTTGTAACCCCATTTACTTTTAGGGTGAGGGACCGTCTTTGAAGTCTGCCTGACATTACTCCTGACTCATGTTTCACTGGACCGTCTTGATTCTGTAACACATTTGTTGAGGGACAGGCCCAGGCCCCAGAGAACTCACGTCTTAGCACCCCCAGGATCCGGTTACCTCTGGGTGCCAGGAAGCACCTGGGGCAGCAGAGGGGGGAGGCCTGGGGGGGTTGGGGACACGTTCTCGGGTAGAGGATTACAGAAGCTCGCTCACACCTATTTGTAACCCAAGTCTGTAGATGTTGTTTCCTGGAAGGAGGAAGGGAAACGCACTGCTTGCTTATTAGATGAGAGGTGCTGAATGAATGCTACAGAGGCCAAGGAGGTTTTGCCAGGCATTGCTAATGAATTCTCTCACCACTGATTTTATAGATAATAAAAGTTAGGGAGAAACACGTGAATTGGCTCCAAGGTCCCTGAGCCGAGCATGACCGATCCGGGAAATCCCAGTGACGTCAGCCTGTCCCACCTCTCAGCCCTGCCCTGGAGATGCTCCTAATTCTGAGCATGAGGCAGCCTTTCATGGGGCTGGTCCAAGAGAGTGGAGGCTGGTAGAAAGAGAGGGAGGTAAGCATCCAGTAGCCCGGAGGTTGAATCAGCTCTCTCTTTACTCGTAGGGTAAGTCACACTAAAATCCTGAGCCTCACTGCAGGTCGGAAAGACCCGATTTCTGTATAATGCGGGGCTGATGCGAAGATGGGTGAGATACATCAGCAATGCCAGGGGCTCTCGGCATCTGCTGACCTGCAGTGGAATAGGAAAAACATGGTCTTTACTTTCCAATGAAGACCCCCTCACTCCTGCTCATCACGAGGATGGATCAGTTCTATACTGATGAAAACAGAAGCCAAAAGAGGGTGGAGTGGCCCTTCATGAAGGCAGAGTTTATAAAAACTGATAAAATAGATCAAAGAAAGGTGAATGCAGGGAGAATAGTGGAGACCGGTCTCCTCTGGTCTCAAGGCTGGTTCTAAGATCAAAGAGCTAAGAATCTTAGAACAGATGGAAAAACAGAAGCCCAGAGAGGTGAAGCCCTTTGCTTGGGTCACACAGCTGGCTGAGTAGCAGGACAGGCAGCTCCCAGTGATTGCATTCCTGAGCAGGCATCTGTCACTACCCCATGGAGCCCTCTTTGTCACCCTATGCTCCACTCGGGAGGAACACTTTGGGAGACAAAGGGAGCCCCGTGTGGCCCCCAGCATTGACCTCCTCACACTGCCAACTTCTGATTCCTCAGAGGAGCTGGAGCCCCTCCCACCTGCTCTTTCCCCAGCAACTAGCTTGTTTTGTGAGCTGATGTCTTTGGGGGTTTCCAGGCTATGTGCCCAGACTGGTGCATGGCACCATGACACTTGCATTCCTATCCTCACTGAGTTTGGTCTGTCACCGTCACAGGTTGCCGATGGGAAAAGGCATCGGTGTGGCCTCTCTGGAGGACAGTCTGGCACTGACAATCAAGTGCCTCTAAACTGTGCATACACTTTCATCAGCAGTCTCATTTCTAAAAATGCCATTCAAACAAGTAAGCAATGGGGTCCATGGCTGCACTGCTTACAATCACACACTCAAAAGGGATTGATGTAAATGTCTATCATGAATAGACTATTTAAATTATGGTGTGTTTCTAGTGGGCTACTGGGTAGCCATGAAACAGCTTGAGATAGTTTCTATCTAATGAAGGCAGGGATCTTCCCATGATGCACTTTTGAGTAACAAAAGCCCATTATATAAAACATATATATGAATATATGTCTAGATGCTTATAGGAAAGTCTGAATGTCTAGATACCAAAATATCAGCCGTAGTTATGTCTGATTTGTGGGATTTAGGGCGATTTTTATTTTAACTAGTATTTTTTGGAAAATGAAATTTCACAACGGTGACACATTATTTTTATAATCAGATAAAAGAACAATGGTGGGAACATTAGGGCTTGGCAGCTCCCCTGGATTTGGGTCCAGAGCACCGGGTGTGGAAAGGCAGTAAGAGTCTGCTTCTTTCCTGGGTGCTCACCTTTGGCTCTGGGGAAGGGGGCTCCTGCATCCCATGGTGGGTTCCTGTCAGCCTCTGATGCTCATGTGTCCTTCTCCTGGTGACCTCAGCTGATTTCCTGTCTCTGAGGGACCTGCAATGAGTGAAATCCGGTGGGATTGGCCCCAGGGATGCAGGAGGGGTGTTCCCATTGGGGACTATGGGTGGGTGGGTTTCCTCTGCTTCTCTTCTAAATAGATGAGCCAGATTTGCACCTGGGGGTTTGCCAAAGAGAGCCACCTCTGAGAAACCAGGATGCGCTGGGCCTTCCCTGTCCCAGCCCAGAAATAGCCAGGGTGCTGTGGATTGGCACAGAGCTGGCCAGGTTTGGAGGGGAGTGATCTGGGACTGGATGAGTGAATACCAGTGGGAATAGCAATTGGACGGAAGCAGACACTTTGCCAAGAGAAACTTAGGCTGTGAAGGCTGGGCTGTAGACAGGCAGTCTGCTTACTGGCTGAGGCCAGAAGAGACCTGGTGGGCTCCCCTGGGGTGGGAGAGACATCTGTGTTCACAGTGGAAAGACCGAGGTTGCAATTGTTGTAGAACCCTAATCATGCATGTTGTTTTAGGCAAGTCACTCTACTTCAGAGCTGCCATCCCCACACCTAGAAAGTGGGGTGTCCCTGCAATCCTCTGCCACACGCTGAACGTACGGGAAGATCTTTGACACCTGTGGATGTAAAAGTCATGGAGTGGTGCCTTAGGAAGTCAGCACATAGCAAGGCAAAGAGTCATGTTTAGAAAGTTAGAGAGCCCTTCAATGCCTCTAAAGTACAGTGCTATCTCTTGCTAGCTCCATCTGAAGCAGGCCACCCTTTGGCATTGGGACAGGTCATCATCTCTTTGGTGAGCAGCTGGGTTGCTTTGTGGTAGGATAAGGAGGGCACAGGTAAGAAAATCACGTTATATCTTTGAACCCCATAGTCACACAGGGACTGGTACCCCTCAAGGCAGCAGACCCCTGGCTGAAACCTACTTGGGAGTCAGGGGTGGGAGAAACTGGCCAGATATTTTAAAATTGCGTGTTTCTGTATGTATGCATGCACATACATGTGTGTGTGTTTATAATGAAATATACATAAGTTGGTGCCAAGCAGGATCACTGAGTTCAGACCAGTTAGAGGCATGTGTGTACAGTGCAAATGTCTTGACTATGTTTAGAAGGGAGTTACTTGTATTAGTTGAATGGGTTATATTAATGGCTGTCTTCACAAAAATTATTCTCGTCTGTTTCCTCTCCTTTCGATGTTGTTCTTTTGCTTCAGGACCAGTGTTTGAGTCAGACGCCTTTGATACTGAGCAAAGCGAGGAGAAGGCAGTTTGCATTCACTCTTTAACCAAAAGGATGCTCCCTGTGCGTGCAGCATACTAACACTGCCCGTTGCAAAGCAGAGAGCTTTAATGAGTAGCAAGGGGCATGCAGAGGCAGGAAGGAACCTTTTTTGGGAAGGTGGCCTCCACCCATGATTTCATGACATAAAAGACTGGGCTCCTCTTGAGGCTCCTCTTGACCCTGCCTGTCCTGGGATGTTGACTCAGACCTTGTAAAAACTTCGAAAGAGCAGGCTGGGACCAGTGAGGCAGAAGAGGGCTAGGACTCGGGCAAACAGACTTTCTTTCAGGCTTGATCACCAGCTGGCCTCAGTGGGGTGGGAATGGGCTGTGAGTGGGAGGGTGGGGGGAGGTGGAGTGACTTGTAGGATCTGAGAAATGCCTAATGCTTCCTTGCGTTATGCTCAATGCAAGACTTACATGTCTGCAGAGTAACTAGTTCATGAATGGGAAGGATCTGCTGATTTGGAGTCAATTAATATTAAAATGGCAGGTTTAAAAAGTGGTGATAAAAGTCTCGATCCAGAGGAAAAAAATCAAGTAAGTATGCAAAGATATGTGTATGTATGTATGTCGATAGGTGCTTGTATATATGTATATAAACATTCCTATAAGCATATGTGGATATAATGATATATACACACAGACACACATGGATGTTTATCACAGAGCTGTTTATAAAAACGTCCGACAAGTTGCTGTGTATTTATGCAGTTGAAAACAATAATGCTATTTATAGGGGTGAGGCAGAGCTATATAAACTGGCATATATCAGAACGAAAAAATACTAAGATCACCAACTCATATGTTCTATATGCTTCTATTTTGAGGCAAAACATATCCACAGGCTGACCTGAGTGTGGAGAGAAGTCATGAAGGTAACCTGTGAGGCATAGCTATAACTGGGAGTCAGAGTTGATCGTATCGATTTCTTTTTGCTCACCTCTTTTTCCCTCCCAACTTTCCTTATGTCAAGCTGTATTACTTGTGTAAAAAAGAAATAACACAAGAAAGTAAAAAGCAGGGAGAAAGTCCCAGAAAACATACAGGGGAGTGTGTGGGCCAAGAGCTGCCGGGGAACACAGACACCGTCATCTCCTTTGTCAAAACCCAGCTGTGACACCTGGGACATTTCAGTGCCCCTGCTGGGCAGGCGACAGGGTGACAGGCAAGTGAGGCCCTGAGATATGGAACACTTAAATTACTTTTTTAACTGAATACTCAGTACCGTGGGCCCTCCGTGCCTGCAGGTTCCCACCCACAGATCCAACCAACCTCAATCAAAAATATCCAGAAAGAAAGGAAAGTGATTTGTTTGCAACATGCCCTGCATAGTCAGGCCTACGGTGGTTTTGTGCCTTTTGTTCTTGTCATTATTCCCTAAACAAGACAGCATGAACAACCATTTATCATGCGTATTGTATTAGGAAGTGTAAGAAACCTAGAGATGAAGTGTGCAGGAGGATGTGTGTAGGTTACATGCAGACACTGTGCCATTTTATATAAGGGACTGGAGCATCTACGGATTTTGCTATCGGCATGGGAAGGGGTCGGGGCACCTGGATCCATGTCATCCTGTCAGTCATTCTCTTCTGTGAACTTCCCGGCCTTTAAAATAGTCTGACATTTTAGTTGGAATACAATTTATGGTGCATTTTCAGGTTCCCCCAACATTCACTAAGCACCAGGGTGTCCACTGCTCAGCCCAAAGCTTGTCACTCTGACAAGTCCGTGAATATGTGAAGGCGGGCACTCAGCCAGGCCTTGCCTCATCTGCTTTCCCCCTGACCCCCACGACAGCCCTGAGCTGCTGCTGCTGCTCCTCGCTCATTTCCTCTTGAAGAAATCTAGAGGCAGAGACGGGATTTCAATCCAGACCTCTGGCTTCTAAGCCAGTGCTCCAAACTCCATCAGAAGGCAGACAGCTGTGACCCTGCATACTTTCAAGCCGCCCTGCTCTGAGCCTTGGGGTGCATTCTCTCAGGGTTCTGGGGCTTGGCCGATCGTGATCCTTGCAAGGGGCCATTCTGAAATAAAAGAACCCTAAGTACACAGATCTCTAGCTCCTCTACTCTTTTCTTCCCGGTCCTGAAAGTGAGGCCAGGAGAGATGCACTCGGGCCAGGCATCCAGAGGGTGAGTCTGCATGGAGTGTCAGCTTCTCCACAGCGCTGGGTGTTAGCTTACCCCCGTCCGGCATCAGCAGCAAAAGCAGAGCCAGGCATGGCCAAGAGCAGAGCCCCTGATTTAAGTATGTGAATTCATCTGGGCCCGGACAGCTGCATCGCCCAGGCAGGGCAGAACTTGCCGCCCAACCCTGTTTCCTTGAAATCCATACAGGGACACAGTTCCAGAGAGCTGGTGCCAGACCTGCAAGCTCCTACTTGTAGGAATGGTTTTAAGACATGTGAGGATACATGCCTCCTCCCGTGCCTCTGCACTCTTCCTGGAGGCAGCGTGGATCTCACGAGAACCTTCCCGTGACCCTGGGAGGCGGGCGGGCAGGGAAGGGGTGGTTGTGACTATTCTCAATCCCTTTGCTTCCACTCCAGCCCCCTCTCCCATCCTTTCTCCAGAAAGCAGCCAGCATGACCTTTTTAAAAAATGCTATTCAGATCTGGGCAATGCCCTGCTCAAAGCCTTCCAGTGGCTTCCCAACTCCTTAACAAGTTCTAGAAGGCTCTGTGGGATCTGGCCTCTGTTCCCCTCTTGCTTTGCTGCGGCCACATTGGGTTTCTAGCTCTTAAATGCTCTGGGCTCCAGGTCGGTCCCCTGCCTCACAGCTTTGGGAGCAGCTGTCCCCCTCTCTTGGGAACACACTGTCCCCAGATTTTCATGGGCTGGCTCCTTTTTATCATGAAAGTTTCAACTTGAATGTCACCTTCTCTGCCGGCCCTATCTTAAAATACTCCCACACCACCACCATTCTTTATCTCCTGACACCATCCTGGGTATTTGTTTATAGTTTTCTTTGTCTCCTCCGTCATGATTTAGCACCAAGAGTGGTGAGACCTCGTTTGTCTTGTTCTGCACTTAGGACGTACTTGAAGCTAGCATTTGTTAAATTCAGGAACGAAGCTGGGCGCAGACTGGTGAAGTGTCTTGCCCTAGTTTACCCAGCGAATGAGGAGCAATGCTTAGCTCCTGTGCTCCAGCCTAGACTGGGTGAAACTCAAGAAAGTTCTTACAGGGCCACTTAAGAGCAGACAGCCTCTCGGGACAACATTCTTTCGTGTTGATGTGAAGCAGCCGATCTTTAGGGAGATTTCTGCCACCTGTCAGCTGTTGAGGTAGAGAGAGCCTCAAAAGGAGGTCAGCCATCTAGCCACTTGAGGAGTGGTGTGTGCCCAGGAGGGAGGGAGGGAGGGAGGGAGGGACCAGAATTTAAAGAAGTTCCCCTCGCCTTCGAGATGAGCTCTCACAGGCAGGGTAATACAGACCTATAGAATTTCAAGGGCCTGAAGGCCCATGAGTCAATTCAATCTCTGCTTCCCAGTTGGGGAAATAGGCCCAGGATGGGAAGTGACTTTGCCCAAGGCTACCCCATGAGTTAGTGGCCCAGGTGGGTGAGACTGAGGTTTCCCAGCTTAGCCAAGGGTTCAAGGGTTCAAGGGTTCTTGCGTGCCCACTGCAGACTCCCGGAGCTGGCCCGGGGGGACAGAGTCCTCCCTCTCTGGCATGCATTACTTCCCTGTGTCGGGCTCATTGGCAGGCTGGAAGGAGCCTTCCCAGACTCACTGCCGGGGCCAGCAGAGGGGAGTGGCACTGGGGCTAAAGAGTCTTCTGGCCAAACTGGGGATCGGGGGGAGACAGCCACCTGAAGAATGTCACACTCTTCCTGTCTTACTAAGAGTTCCCATGATGGGGAAGGGGAGGACAGATACAGATCTCTGTGGCAAATCGGTCCTTACCTCCCTGCTGCCCCAGAGATAGCCCTGTGGGTGGGAGAAGACCACCGACCCCCAGAGATAGCCCTGTGGGTGGGAGAAGACCACCGGCTTGCTCCCTTAGTGGACCTGAACTTGGCACAAGGGACCAGCTAAAACTGGCACTGTTTCTGCCTGCCAGAGTATACTACCACTGAAGCCAGGGGGCACAGATGAAAAGGGAACTGCTAAATCCAGCTTGGCACGTTTCAGCAGCCCCCCCCCCCCCACCATTGCCAACTTCAGTTCAAGCCCGAGAGGCATGAGTGGAGTTGAACATTAAAATGGGTGCCCTCTGATCTGCACCTCCCTTTCCTGGCCATGCCTGGTACTTCAAAGACTCGCCCCAGCTTACTGTTCCTGGTGCTGCTGCAGGAATACCTGTAATTATTACCAAGCAGCAGATGGAGCAAAGAAATGTGCCCTTTGTCCAGCCGGCTCCCAAGTGGCTCTTCATCAGAGCCGAGGCTGAGAGGCGGTGTGAGGGCGCCCTCAGCATTCCGTCTGCACCCATGCATAGGCTCACTGCTCGCCCTGGGGACTGATGGGTGCTCGGTGCTCCATTTAGCATCCCCACCGTAGCAGGTCCACCCACCCCCGGTTTTGTGAAGAACAGTCCTGGTTTCTATCAGACCCTAATTGGCCCGTGTCTGGCCTTCATTCTGCCACGGTTTCCCCACAGAATGCCGGCTTCTGGCTGTTCCCTCCTCCGGCCAGAACAATGCCAGGCCCTGGCTGCTGACCCTGGCCCGAGCGGGCCTGCCAACTCTGTGGCTCCCAGTCGACACTTAGCACGTCAGCGCCGGCTTCCCACACCCAGAGCTTCTCTGCAAGGAAGGTTTGGGGGCTCACCCACACACTCTGATAGACCGCTTTGGGCTCAACCAAACTCCCCCTTGCCTCTGGGTAGGAAGGGACGAGGATGACCCCAAAGGACTCAATTATTCATGAGCAGGCCCAGCAATGCTTCCTCTCTCCGTCTCTTGCACTGCTCTGGGTGTGCACTCCCCTTGGACGGGTCCCAGCTAATGTCCCTCGCTTCAGCCTGACCTGAAACTGCAATGCCCTGAACGAGAGTAAGTGGGGCAGCTGACACTTCCCAGAGGAAGGCTGGGAGCCTGCAATGCCCAGCATGGGTCCCAGCTAGGACTCTGCATTTTCCGTCTTCCCGGGACTGCGTTGTTCTTTCTCCTGGTGCCCCTCTAGCCTCTTTGCTGCCTTGGGAAATCACCTTCATCCCCGCCGTGTCTTACGTTGGGCGCCTTGCTTTGTTCTCAGAACCACCTTTTGAGGCAGGGACCACAGCATCTCCACTGTCAAGGATAAGAGGGGTTCGATGATTGGCCCGAGAGGCTACATACAGCTTGTAGAAGTTGGAGCTAAGATTCAACTCCAGGTTCTTTGGTGCTCAAGTCCTCACATTCCTGACCACTGCCCTGGGTGACCCTCTTTTATGGAAAACGTGGCTTTGCTAGACCCTGGCAAAGAAGACCCTTGGGAAGAGCCTTTGACCTTACTTATGAGGTTCCCTCAGCCCAGATCACGCACAGGCAGCTGGGGACAGATATGCCAGTTAAAGGAATTCCCAGTGGAGGTCCACAAGGCTCCCACACACTGTCCACCCTTCTGAGGCCTGGGATCCCGCGGCCATTTCCTGTACCCTGGCCTCGCGAGCCAGTCACACGGACCCAGAGTGTGTCCGCCTCTCGCTGCTCGGTGGCCTCTGCTTCTCCCTCTGGATTTTGCAAGGTGTTTCCTGTAGATCTTGCTGACGGCCTTTGCTGGCACGTAGCAAAATCCGCAAGAACATCACGATCTGCCGGCCTCAGCCTAGACCCAGTTTTGTTTTTGTTTAGCCTTGACAAAAACCAAAGAACAACCACCTTCTCCCCCCACCCAAACCCTGGCCCCCCAACCAGGGGCCTGGGGGCAGGAGGGAGGAGGAGGGAGATGAAGGTAAAAATATTGACAAGATTGAAAAACATTGAGTATCTTTTTTCTGTTTCAAAAATAGAAATCTCTTGGACTGAGATACAGCTTGGCTGAGTTTGGACTGAGGTTGGTGTTGGGATCAAGGTGGCAGCTTGGACTTTATATGTCCAAGAGTGGGGGAGGCAGAGTCTCTCTCAACTTTGTGCCCTGAGTGGCAACCCTTGGGAAGTTTGCATGTAAGCCCTTGGGGCAGGGACAGGGGCAAGGGCAGGGGCAGGAATGAGGTTGTGTAGAAGAGAAAAGAGCTCCCTCCTGATTTAAGAAAAGCCTTTCCTGAGGAGCTCAAGGGGCCTTAGAGATGAGCCACCCGGGGAGGGTGGGGTGGATGACGCCCTGTCCCACTCTGCAGGAGAGCGGGAGGGGCAGGGTGTTGCTGCAGCCGCTGCAGCTTCTCCTTGTCCTGCCACGCCTCCTCTCCCTGTCTCTCCTGCTGCTCCGTGTGTGCCCCCCCCGCTTGGACAGATCCCAGTCTTTGCTCCTGTTAAACTAAATCATCGGGGCCAGGCTGGCTGAGTTTGCTCTTCAAGGGCATGGCACATTCCCCACTTGGTACATGTGAGGTCATTAGAGCACAGTGCCCCTGGAGATGCCATCCCGGGAGCATTTTTATGACCTCGGATTAATCTACAACTGGGAGACTGAATGCAGAAGTCCTCTTCTTCACATTCTTTACTCTGTAGGTCAATAGGGGAACACGCAGAGCGGAAGACCCCGCCTGGCATTAGTGTCGGGATCTACCTGACCCCACTTGACATTAACGTCCAGTGCCTCCATAATGGACTTTCACCACTGAAATTATCCCATATTTGTTTATATTTTTGGAAAGAAACTATTTGCCGGTCAACTTGTAAAACAGGATGTTATTACAAAAAAAAAAAAAAAAAAAAGAGAGAGAGAGAGAGATAAAGAAAATAGATTGGTGAGAGCCACTCAAATTGTGGAGCAGAGGGACCACGTTGGGTGACTTAGGAGCCAAATCTGTACTTGCTGCTGTCCCCAGCTTGGTGACTTCCAACCATCCAGACAGATAACAGATCAAGAAAGACCTTAAAGGCAAGGCCAGAGGAGGCACCTGAAGCATCCTAATTACTTTTCAGAGATGTGATTCTCAAGTTAGCAAACAGGGAGAGCATGACATCCTGCACCATTACCCACAAAGACAGAATAGAACCCAGGGGCAATGCACGGAGTAGAAATATAAACTGAAGGTAAAGTAACCTTAAACCTTTAGGTTGTAGGGGACCCTAGAATACCTTCAGTCCCGCCTCTTCCTTTTTCACAGTAAAAAGACAAACAAACTAGGGTTCCAGGAGAGAAGCGATTTGTCGAATGCACACAGCAAATGAATGGAAGAACCAGAAAGAGAATCTAGCCCCTAGTTCATAGCCTAGGGTTCTTCTTCCTGCTCATTACTTTCTATGTAATAAGACTTCCTTTACTTCCACGCCCGAATAAGTGCAGTTATTTAGTGGAGTAGGTAGAGTTCTTTATTAGATCATGTCAAAGTTGGGAGACAGAATATGTTTTGAAAACACTCGGGGGTTTCAATGGATGGTGGTGAAGTCCTAGACTGCAGTGCCCACAGTGAAAGGCTGCAGAGTGGGGGAGGCAGAGTGTCTCTCAACTTTGTACCCTGAGCGGCAACCCTTGGGAAGTTTGCATCCATCCCCCACCGACACCACCATGTCACAGAGAGAGGGCCATGCACATCTATGAAAATATTTATTCTGGAGATGATTTAGGGAACATGACCATGCTCTTCTTCAACTATCTTGTTTTGTGTAAGCCTAAGATGTCAGCTAGTCGGGGGAAGGCCACAGGAGGCAGCATAAAGAATTTCGGTACAGTCAAAAAATGGTTCAACATGGAATAGGTTGACCCAGGTCAGAAACGCTTGTGCACTGGTCAGATTAACCCTGGCATGGGGCTGTAGAAGAAATTCAAAGGGAGTTCCACCGAGTGACCGTGAAGGTTCAAGCTAACCTAGACTCTGTGGCCTGTAAAATGTAGTCAGAATGTGCTTCTGGAAGGGAGGAATGACCCAGACTGGCATGCTGGGTCCACCCCTTCCTAGGCCGGTGCTCTTGGGAAAGTCACTTAGAACTTCTCTATAAGCCTCAATGTCTAGAAGATAGGGCTAATGATTGCACTTCCTTTACAGCCTCCTAAGGATACTCAAACGGGATCATCCATGTAAATAAAGTACTTGGTACTGAGCATGCGCACTGAGTGCTTGATAGATGATGGCAACCCTGTTCTTGGCAGTGTTATAGTTAGCATTACAATTGGCAACAACAGTGTTCTCATCAATAGGGAAAGTGGCCACTACCCTCAAAAGACCATTCTTCTGCTTTTTGTGGCCATGTCAGGCCAAACATGTTCTATTCTGATCTTCTTAGTATTCATTCTCCAAGAGCACCTGTCAAGGAAAATGTGTCCCCAACTGCTCTGCATTAGTTCAGTCGGGACACCCGAGGACATTGGTTGACGGTGTGCTTCAGGGACAATCTCAGCCCATTTTTCCGTATAAGCTTCCCATGGACAGGTGGAGTAAGAAGCTCTAGGTCATGTGCGGTCACTCTTTAAAGCCATGCGAGGCCTCTGATACACTGCAGAGGTGACGGGGTGGGGGGAAGCCTCTTGAGCACTGGATGCTCTGTGGCAAAGGAATTGGCTTTGGCAATGCCCAGCACCCAGCAACGGGGCTCGCTGTGGTCGAGCACATGGACTGTTCACTGAGTCAGCCCTCCTTCAGAGACTGTAGCCAGGGAGATGCTCTGCCAGGAGAGGTGCTCTCTGGGTGGTCCACAAACCAGAAAACATGAGTCCTAGGGTCTGGTCTGGTCTGGTGAGGGTGGCCTCCTGGCAGCTGCATAGGGACCTACGTGAGATCTGGAAACTGCCTGTGGAGTTACCCATGTTCCTAACACTCAGCGGTCCCCATCTGGTCCACAGACAGCTCTGGAGGGAGGGAACAAGCCTGCATGTTAGGATGTGCCTGGAGGGGAGTTTGGGCTTTGAGGGGAAAATTTGTGACAGGTGGTTTCTATCTTGGCTATTTTCCATCCTTACAGATACGCTGTTCACCTTTCTCAGAATGAGGGAACTGAGGCTTGAAGAGTTTATGTACCTTGCCCAGCTGGGAAGAGTCGGTGGGCTGGGTTCAGAAGTCCATTCTCCAAGGCACCCATGAGAGTGAGCACAGCCAGTGTAAGGTTATCAGGACAGGACTGGGTGGGGGCTTGGGGCTGGGAATCCTGGACACAGAGAAGCAGAGCCACTGTGTACAGACCCAGGTTGTGAGGCAGTCCTGAGAAGTCCCCCATTCAAGCACCATGGTCATATATATAGAATGGTCATCAAAGCAAGACATGATCACAGCACAAGAGTGTGTGTGTGTGTGTGTGTGTGTGTGTGTGTGTGTGTGTGTGTGTGTGTACGCGCGCATGTGCCTAGAGGGATGAGATTATTCAAGTGAATGTACACACATATACATAAACATTAGGGACTATGAGAATATGTAACGGTAGTCCTGTCCTAGTCTGACGTGGGGGCAGGCGGCCAGGAGAGGCTGCCTCTGAGGAAGTTCCTTTGAATTGAAATGTGAAGGATGAAGAGGCGGTCTAGGCAAAGGGGAGCAGAAGAGAGTTCCGGGCAGAGTACAGCACGTACAAAGACCCTGAGGTCTTGCAGCTGGGCAGAATTAGACCAGGGCTACCCATCAGGGCCCCAGAAACATTGACTCATCTCCCTCTTGCTACTCTCCTTGGTCCCGAGGCCTGTGCTCCCTATCCCCAAACCGTGGGGGGCTTTAGGCCGATTACTGGAACTTCTTCTGTTTTGGAGAGTTAATCCCACCTCCAAGCTCTATCTGAATCCTTCTCTGATAATTCAGCCGTTGGGGATTTTAATTCTCTCTGCATTTTTGATGCATTGCCCGTGTTGGCTGATTATTTCAGATTTGTGAACGTGTTCAATAGTAGCTAGATGATGAGCTTTGCTGCCAGGCACGATGTGGATTTAATTTCTAGCTGTGCGACCTCTGGCAAGTTTCTTATCTACCCGATAGACATGATGCTAGGATAGTTTTAAGGATTAGATATTTGTAAGGTGTGTCTGTTTCTGCCACCCCACAGTGCTTGGTAGGTAGCAGCCATTCAAGAAATATTTACTGTGTGAACAGGAGGCTCAGGCACTGTGGGCTGCTTTCAGAAAGTGTTCAAAGGGTAGGTTTTTTTAAACACTGACAACATCCCCCCTCCCCCCCCCCCCCCCCCATCACACTGTCAGCTAAAACAGGTTGTTCAAAATTACCAGGGATTGGCTCTCTAATTCTGCCATTACCCACTTTGACCAAAGAGGGCAGCAGTTAGCATTCTTCACTTCTTTTAAAACCGAGGTTGGCCTTCTTAAAAGGCACTTGAACCTTCTCTCCAGTCATTCCTCCACACTTTCAGCGTTAGCTATCTCTGGTAACTGTCTCGGGGCTTGAAGATCTATAATCTGGCCTTGTTTTTCCTCATACCTGTTTCTGGCGGAGTGCCCGCTCCCTGGGTGCCATGATTGTACAAGCTGGTAGTGAGGTTCTGAGTGGGCTGGGGCAGGCAGGGGAGCACCTGCTTTCAATGGGACCCTCCAAGCTATGTCCACTTGGTGTCCACAGTCTTCCTGGCCAAAGATAAGAAGTTAAGGAGAAGAAGGGAAAGTCCTGACTATTTTAAAAGGTGCCCAAAGGGTAAGTTATAAATCTTCCAGGGTCTTCATGGTGCCTGTGCTTTATAACCCCCAGAGACAGATGTAGAGAGGACATTGCTGCTTTTTAAAACCACAACAAAGTCCCCCGCCCATCCCCAGAGCATTCTGGGGACAGATTCGCTGTTCGTCTGCAAAGACGCATCTGCGGGTCTGGTGTGCAAATGAGGAGGACCCTGGGCTTAATGGTGGCCCTGCACCTGGACCTATCCTGGCATCCCTGGGCTCTCCCAGCACACAAAATCCCAATTAGCAGAAAAATAAAACACTGTAGACAGCTCCTAAGATGCTGCCAGCTGTTCTGGTCTCACCGACCGACCTGACCCGAAAGCTCTGAGCTCTGAGGGAGCGCTTGCCGGGGCGGTATTTTTCTGGGCGCTGCTTCAAAGGGGCCGCGGTCGGCGACCAGGCTGCTATTCTGGTGGTGTCTTGTGTGGGACAGAGTTTCCCATGGGTGCCTGGGGAGGGCTGGAGCACTCGGGGTGGGGGTGGGGTGTTCTGAGCACCCCTCGCCTGTGTGCCTTCATGACTGTGAGTAGGTCGGCATCTCTGAACCCTGGATGAAGTAGAACTTTCTAGAAGTCAGCATGCACCATGGACTCTGGGATGCCTTGGAGATGAGCCAGCCAAACACCCAAGGCAAAACCACTGTAAAAGATCAAGGGGCTTGAGAGGAGGGAGGGTGTATGTGCGGGGCAAGACAGGGATTCATTAAAGCTTGCTTTGAAGATCAGAAACGGCATGGCATGCGCACTGGGATGGGACCGTTGGCGGGCCTGATGCAGAGTGGGGCAGGCAGGGCCTGGGCTTCTTTCTAGGGGGTTCTTGGTGCTTCGAAGACCTACTCATTTGGGTACATGTTATCGTAAAGGCTGAGGGTGGGGACAAAGCGATGTCTTCATCACTGCCCTCCGAGAGTGGAAACCCACCGAGAAATGACACTGTCACCTGTTGGACCAAAACCCAATCTCCAAAGCTGGGCATCCCTGCCTCCCCCTTGTCCTCCACAGTGCCTGCCCTGTCACACGCTCTGCTGTCTGTCACTCTAAGGGGCTGGGATCTCCACACTCCAGGCCGTTGCCGCTGCCTCCTCCTCTACCTGGATGCATTTTCGTTCCTTTTCTTGTATGGCTCTTGGGGATTGCTGGGACTCCAGCTTGGGCAGAACATCTCCGCCCAGCACCATGTGTCCATAGCAACGCCAGCGCTGGATTCGGGGCTGACTGGCCCGGGAAGCGAGGGCCATCTTAGAAGGGAGCTGCTGTTTGTGTGATCGGGGTTTCTAAGAGAGGGAAGGCGACTGCTCCCAAGTGTTCACCAGCCATGACCGAAAGCGCTGAGGCTTCTGCTCTGCACTGGGTGCTCAGGAGGGGAATGCCAGCGCCCCAAAGCACAGAAATGGCCTATCTTGGCACGTCTGCCGCATACTCCTGTTGTGCCCAGGACTGTAACCACCTTTCTTGTCTCACAAGATAGAAATACGCTTCTTTTCTGCCTGTTGACTGCTCCAGCAGTCAGGATCTGAGGCATGTAGTCACTCCGACACTTCTGAATGGTGAATGGATTAATGCAGTAACCCCAGCAGCCATGATAAGAGGAGGAGAGGAAGAGGAGGAGGGGGAGGCAGTGGCTGCACCACGGACCTCCTTCACAATGCTGAGCCTTGGGTTTCCCATCTGTGAGTGGAGCGTGGGTGCTGCCTTTCCACAGAGATATGTTAACTGGGGCCTCCTGTAACAGGGCCCTGTGACTCACCTCTCTTTAGCTGTGACTCTAGTATTTGGGGATTGGGGTCCCATTTCAGCTTCTCAGATCACACTGTTATCTGCCCCTTCTTCTTTTCTGGGTGACCCTTAGGAACTAAGACTCCAAGAGCCTAAACATGAAGCCATCTCCGTCTCCCTTTATTGTATTACCTTTGATTCCTTCCTGTAGTTTCACTCATTCACTCAACAAACATTCGGGGAATCGTCGCCTCAGTCTAGGCACTGTGCCAGGTGCTGGAGTCCTAGGTACAGTCCCTTCCATCTAGTAACTCAGGCCAGTGAGTGCTAATCACTAACGTAGAACATGTGCACAAAGAAAGGAAGCTGAGCAGAAGACAAGAGGAACTAATGTGGCCTGTGCCAGGCAGAAGGCTTCCCGGAGGAGGTGGCATTTTAGCTGGGTGGGTCTTACAGGAAGACAGATGTGTAGGCAGATGCCTGGGGAACAAGTCATTCTCACCAAGTCAAGGACAGGTCAGCCGAGTGGAGTGGGGGAATGTGATAGGGGTGCTGGAGGCTTTGGCATGGTAAGACTTGAGGTGGGGCCCAGGTTTGGGGAGCTCTGTGTACATCACTGAGCTCTTCAGAATAATCCTGTAGATGCCAAGAAACCAAGGGAGGTTTAGGCTGTGGGTGGGGTTGTTGCTCCATTCATTCCTGAGAGGAGGCGGGGCTGTGGAGGACCCTCCTTCCCACTGCTGTGCTTTGGGGCATTAACGTTCGTTCCCCTCCGACCGCCCTTTGCAGAGCAGAAGCCTCAGTGATTCTAATTGTGGTTGGCAAACACTTTGGGGCAGTTGTCTTATTGCCCTTTTAGGAAACCAGGTTATAGAAATACCTACTCCCCAGACAAGTCAGCCCTAAATCCAAGAACCAGCCAGTTCTGGGACTTTTCCCGTTTTGGGCCAAAGGATCAAAATCTTTGTCCCCTGTTGGCTTTGGCCACAGGAAGAAGTTGAGCGTAGATGACTTTAAAAGTGGTTAGACTGAAAATGAATATCTTAATCCCAAGTCTAGGCATATGCCTAGGTGGTGACTTTCAAACTTGTGTCTTTTTAATCGTTTGAAATCCAGATCACCTCTTACAACATGAAAGCAGGGGTGAGACACTGACTGCCTGTGCTCCTGTCGGATAGTCACGACATTCCAGGCAATCTGACCTTCCTGGACCCGGGTTCCCTCGGCTCCCCTCCTGGGCCCCTTTGTTTCATATACAACAGACATCGGCGGGGCCCCTGGACGGCTCAAGCAGAAACCCACAGGGCCCCGCCTTACTCTTTGCCAGGAGGCCCAGCACAGGGCACCCCCAGGACTGCCTTGCCTGGGAGACCCCAGAACACAAGACAGGCCCTGAGAAACAAGAGCCTGTGTGCAGAGAGAGGTTTTAATATCCTCCCGGTTTTAATAGCTTTCCCTGAGATGGAAACTTGGGTTGAAATGATTTGCAGCTCTCTAGATTTTTCTGAGAGAGAGAGAGAGAGAGAGAGAAAAAGAGAGGTGTGTGTGTGTGTGTGTGTGTGTGTGTGTGTGTGTGTGTGTGTGTGTGTGTTTGGGTTTATTTTTAGCCGCAGGGGTTCATTTCTTGCCAAGAGAAAAAAAACAACAAAAACCCTGCTTAAATAAAACCAAGATTAATATTTTTACTTAGCGGAAAGAGTTAGTCAGGACAGGCTTTGAACTGGAGACTCCCTATCTTGATCGGGAGTGCATCTTAACTGTCTGGCTGTGGCTTTGATATCAACAAAAAGGGCCTTTGAAACTGACAAGAAAGAAGTGCTCTCAGGGGACAGGGGAGGGTGCAGGAAGAGCCCACTCGTGAGACTCCTCTGAGGAGTGTGCTTTCCTCACCCAGGCTGCCTGCCCGTCGTCCCTCCTGTTCTCCCCGCCACCTTCCCGCGAAGGCGGGCTCTGTCCTGGCTTTCCTCAGCCTGCTTCACCCCCAGCTGCCTCCCTCTCCCCCAGACCTGATCCAGGCTTCCCCTCCTCTGGATTCAGAGTCTCTTTCCCAGACCTGCTGTCCCCTCCAGGGAGCTCCTGAGACCCCTCCTTTCAGACAGACTTCAGCCCTCTCTCCACCATCCCAGCCCTTTGTTCCTGCCCGTGATGCTGTGTTGTCATCCTTGAATGACATTCACCTGTCTCCTTGCCTGTCTTTCTAAACTCCAGCTCCTGAGGTCCTCGGGGCCTCATTCATCTCCCTCGCCCTGTAAGTCCAGCACAGTGTTCAATAAATGCTGAACAGATGTTCTATCTGACCCCACAAACTGAGCACTGCCATTAACCCCTTCTGATCGAATAAGGCTCAAAAAGACTTGATCATTTGCCCAGGGTACGTTAGCCAGGGAAGCAATTTATCTTTTTTTTTTTTAATCACCCTCTGTGTGTGTGGCACTTTTAGCTTCATATTCATCAAATGCATATCAGGGGCCTGCTATGTATCAGCCTGTCTTCTGGTAGCTTGGGCTACCGCAGTTAGTGAAACAAAGAGCCTGCCCATATCAGTGGGGAGAGCAGATTAATGAACAAACAAGTGGATAGATAATATGTCAGAAAGTGCTGAGTGCCATGGAATGTCACAGTAAGGCCAGCCAGAGAGAATACGGGGTGAGAGATGGATGGGGGGCCAGGGAAGGCCTCCTGACCAGGTGATATTTGAAATAGCTGGGGGAACCATTTGGCTACTGAAGAAAAAGTGTCCCAGCAGGGGGACTGCAAGTGCAAAGGCCCTGGGGTGTGTTTTGGGTGATGGGGGAGTAATGAGGAGGTTGGGGTACTGGAGTGGAGCAGCTGCCAGTTCCTGAGATGGGAACAGCCACGGGAAGCCCCAGTGTGAGGGAGGGCCATTCTTGGAGCTCAGTTTGGGATGGGCTGAATTTGACATGTCTTAATAAACTTCCAGGACCTATGAATTAAGGTCATGAGAGTTCTGGGTTGGAGGTTGCAAAAATGTAGGAGCTACCAGTCCTATGGATGTTATGAAAGCCACAGGCTCGATGTAGGGAAGAGGACAAGGGACCCACTGCTGACCAGATGGAACACCATGGAGGTCATGGTTGATCTTGAAAAGAGTTGCCTTGGATGCAGTGGGGGCAGGGAGCTTAGGTCACCTCAAGAACCCTCTGGGGTTGGTTAAATCATCTTAATTTATAAACTGGGATGGGAAGTGACTTGCCCAAGGTTGGGCTGTGACTTCATCTAGGTCCTGCGTGCTCTGTATCTGTTCACTCTAATGTATCACGGCCACTTCTCTAGGGGTTTTCTGGAGCTGAACTTTTAGCTTCTGAGTCCTTGCAGAGGGGTTTGGTGTTGTGGTGACAAACCAGCTGGGGACCAGAAGGACCCAGTTGGGCCAGGTCTAAGTTCCAAAGGCTCTTTGCTGAAACATAGACATCATCAAAGCTGCAGCAGATAATTGAGGAGGACTGTGAAAAGGGTCAGTGGAGGCAGATACTACAGACCCTCAGGGGATGAGGAAAGACGCCAGGTCCCTTGCTGTCTTCCTCCGGTTGGCACATTTAAGAATCTATAAGAAACCACCATCATGACAGCATATCCTCTATTTAGCTTCAGGGTTACAAAGTGCCTTTTTACATATGCATTGTCTCATCTAATTCATCAGTCTAACCTCAGCCTCCGGTGTTGTGAGAAACCTTAGGATCATTGGGTTTTGTGGTTTCTATTTTTTTTTCCTCCCATGAAAGACATTATGGGAGCAGAGTATGCTAAACAGGTGCTAGTCTGTTTTATTGCTAATGGTGATTAGTAATTGTAGATTCTTATTCCTAATCAGGAGGGGTGTGTGTGAGTGAGTGATTGGGAAAGGGTGGTGGGGTGGTCAAGGGGATGTAGGGATCATTGGGGACTTTCAGGGGTCCCTCCTCCTAGAAACCATTCTTGCTTCCTGATCCTTAGCAGAGCTGACAGTGGGGGTGGAAAGGTGCAGAAAAATTATGACCTATTTTGCAATCAGTCCCAGTCTGATGGAAGGGTTTTTAAGGAATCTACTTTCCTAGGGGATCCACTACTTTTTTTCCTTGGGATGCCAAACTGCTCTCAAGGTACCTGCTCCTCTTTTGCAGAGCTGGAAAGTGAGAACAGTAATAGACACCTCCTAGGGTTACCGTGAGGCCAGAGGGAGATGAGAGGGTCGCTGCCTGGCATGTAGGAGGGGCTTACTTAATGGTAGCTGTTGTTACCAGTGTCCTCTAGACTTACTGATAGGATGCAATGAAATGCAAAGAGCAGGTGGGCAATCAGCAGGTGGGCAGCTGGAGGAGCAAGGCAGCCTGGCTCCGCCCTCCTTGGAGAGGCTCAAGTGCAGGGGGCATAGGACTAGGGAAGTGTTTGGTGGGCTGAGCCAGAGGGGGTGTGGGTCTGCCCTGCTGTGGGGTCTCCTGCCTGTTGTCTTCACCATGAGCACTCTGGCCTCAGAAAGGACCCTTCCTTTATCATCCTGTGAGGATGACACAGGGAAATAAACAGCAAGTGACTATTAGACCAGCTGGACTACAGGCATCCTCCCTTCCTCATCTCTGCTATGCTTCTGGGAGCAGGCATCATTCTAACACTCCCGAACCCCTCTTTCCTCCAATTCCAGGCCTGAGAAGACAGGCAAGCCCACGGTCCAGGGCTTTTCTGTCCACTCAGATCCTGTCTGCTGGGGTTCTTGACAAGAACCACCTCCTCCTTGGGGTTGACACTGGCAATGACTTCAGCTTTTGGAGAAATTCGTTCTACCTGTTGTCTAGGTATGCTTTCATCCTGGCTGTCATCTTAAAAACCATACTTCAGTCAGCAACATCCTTCTATGGGGCCTTTGCAGAGGCAAGAGGGGGCAGCTGGAGCATCTCACCCACTAGACGGTTGAATCGATCCCTACATCACAGAGAGGATCTGCACTGCTCTTGACAGGATGCTCACATGGGCAGGATCTGGTCTTAAGTTGTTATACATTAATTCAGTAAGGGAGCCTTGATTCAAGAAGCAGCCAAACTCGGCCTGTCAGTCCACCAGTAGGCCTAGCCATCAGTTCAGAGAAATGTCTGGATTTGATCGAATATGGTTGAGTGGGAGGTGGAGGGAGAAGGTGGAGGCGGGGCCAGCTCACGGGTGTCTTGTCCCTCTCTGGATATACTGATGAACAGCCGATGAGCTATTTCCGGACACACCGTTACGCTGCACTGGAAGCTGAATCCTGTTTGCCATTGGACTTGGTCTTTGTTCAAAACTCATGCTGCTTGTGGTCTACATGACAGTGGATGGAGGTACAGGCAGACAGCACACAATTATATACTGCTCACAAAACTTAGGGGGTATTTTATCACTTCATACTCATTTTGAAATATCCCCTAATTTTTGGGAGCAGTGTATTTCTGGAAGAGGCGGGCCTTGTTCCCTTTGTTTTTGCAAGCTCTTCATAGCCCTTCCCCCAAAATTATGGAAGGAAACACAAGATAATTCTACAGAAGTATATACATTTACACCTGGATCCTCAGGTATATAATGTATTAAAGAGGGTCCCACATACAGGATGGGGCAAGCACAGGTTTAGAGTTGTTCATATGGAAAATAATACATATTATTAATAACTAGTACAAGAATGAACTGTGTTCCATGGACTCACAACTGTAAGCCTACTTTTGCCCCACCCGGAGCATCCGCTGATCTACGTGTTGATGACAGAAGCACACGTTGCGGGGTCAGGCTCTCCTTACATCCTTCTAAGTTAACATGCTCGTTCCTCTGTCTTCTGTGGAGCTCCGCATCCCCAGGGGCCCGGATTCCCTTCCCAGGAGTCTGAGAGGCTCTGAGGCCGCGGGTCGGGCTGCGGTCAGCCCCCTCCGGCCAGTGCTCTGCACCTTGGCAGTCAGCTCTCTGGCAAGGGACTGTCACACTTTGTCTTCCCACGAGACTGCGCTCTGTGGAGGTAGGAAACGGGACTTCAATTTCTTGTTGTCACCCTCCCCAGCACCCAACCGATTTTCCCGGATACCAGCCCAGTTCACACCCATGTTGGTTTAGCTGCTAGAGGACGCTGGGTAGACAGGGTGGGCCACTCTCCTGCGTGAAAGAGAAGAAAGAAAACCAGTGTCCTCCAGCCCATCTGTGAAGCTGGCTTCCAGCCACCACATCAAGGTGGCGGGACTGGCCCGACATGCCGCCAGCTCCCGGTTTGGAAACTGTCTTCCGACGTTGGAGCACCATGACCTGCCCAGCCCTCCCCTGACCACGGTGCCCCCCAGGCCAGCGAATGCCTAGGGAGTACCCTGGTTGCCAAAAAGGAAAGTACAAAATAGCACGCCTTTGAATTGCAGACGAGAGACTGAAGCAAATAGAGACATATTAAATTCACAGACCAAACAGGCGGATTTGGAGCTGGCCAGCGATCCTACTTTGGAAGGACTTTGCAAATCTATTTAGGAGAGCAGAATGTCATTTAATTTTAGTGCAGTTTTATTTTTGTAAGGAAAACCCTGGCGTGACCTGTACACTGGGCCATCTCTCTCTTTCTAGACCATGACCGTGGGACCTCACTGGGGCCTGGTCGTAGGCACGTGGGTGACCCGCCCCGGGGGATGAGATGGGGCGGGTGTCTGTAGTGACGTGAGTGCTTCAGGCACTTTTGTTCTCATCAGTTCACGGGAGTTCCCCCACCTCTCCCCAAAGTTCTGCTAGGCCACAGTACCCTGATGAGCTTGCCTTTCTTCCGCCCCCCTCCCCAGGGCAAAGTCCCAGGCCTCAGCTTACAGGGCTTGTGAGAAGCCTTAACCTGCTGCAGGACTGACAAGTGACTATAAAGTCATGGGTGTGTGGGTGTGGTGGCAGTCTTAGTAGCAGTGATCCCGGGGGTGGGCTGGGCCACCACCATTCTCAGTGCTCGTACTTAACCCTCACAGCCAAGTTATAAGATGTTGCTACCATCATTCCCATTTTATTCCTTTTTCTTTCTCTTTCTTTCTTTCTTTCTTTCTTTCTTTCTTTCTTTCTTTATTTTTAGAAAGAGAGAGACAAAGAGAGGAAAGGGGAGAGAGAGAGAAGCACTCATTTGTTGTTCTTTTTAGTTGTGCATTCACTGGTTGCTTCCCATATGTGTCCTGAGTGGGGATCAAACAAACCTGCAACCTTGGTGTTTCAGGACAACGCTGTATTCAACTGAGCTGACCAGCTAGGGCACCATCATTCCCATTTTAGAGATTAGGCAATGAAGGCACAGAGAGAGTTTATAACTTCTCTAAGGTCACACAGCACCAGTGCTGGGATTTGAAGCTGGGCAGTCAAGCTATCTATACTGTGCTCCTGCTCCACCAGGAATACATACATCACTTGTAAGCTACATGAGGGGCACAGGGCGAAGATCATCAGAGAGATTTAGGAGGAAAGAACTCAGGGGACACGGGTTTGCCTGAGGCCACACAGCAATGGTGGCACTCAAACTCAGCTGTGGCTTCCTGATTATAAAAAGGTACTCTCCTTTCACTGAACTATTCTCAGATGAAAAGATTCCAAGCTCAGACCATTTTAGGGTAAGGAAGGAACTGGCTCTCTGTGTGTGCCAAAGCTTCCAGACAGAGGTACCCAGCCTTACAGGACAGGTCTGCTCATGACAGGCTCTGCCTAAATGAAGTCGAGCCATTTTAGAGGCAGGAAAAGGTAGCTGTTGTTATTTTAAGGGCCTTTTGCCATTTATTCCCCTAGGCAAAGACTCTTCTCTAGTTTACCTTTTGTGTCCCTGAGCAGAAGAGGGAGCCAAGTGAATTTAGGAAGAATCAATAGTAAAGTTCTGGCAGATGGTGCCTTCTGCCCAACAGGTAGGCTGTTACAACCTGCCGGTGGGAATTACTGGGGAGGATGCAGCCCCTGGGCCTGTGGGAGGATGGCTCCCTGCCGAGGATGCCGCTGTGCAGTTCGACACCGAGGTGCAGGCACAGCCTTGAGGGCACCTGGCCTGGGACCGAGCCAACCTCTCGATTCACAGCAGATTTGGAAACAGCCACTTGCCTCCTCCCCGTTGGGGCTGCCTCTGTTAAACTACCGACTTTGCCAGTGGGCTGCATGGTTTGCCGTCCCTGTCAAGAAGGTCTGGACGGGCCATGAATTCAGCTGAGTCCTGACTCCATGTCTGGCTGGGGAAGCAGGATCCAAGCTCACTGGGGAAGGAACAGGACAGAATCCAGTGGAGATGGGGGGATTGGTTCCTAGTGAAGAACTTTTTTTTTCTCATATGACATTGGAGTTGATGAGTTGAGAAACCTGGTGGGACATCCGAATGGGGAAGGATAACGGAGCTATCAGAATGAGCAGGTGTGTGTGTGTGTGTGTGTGAGTGAGTGTGTGTGTGTGTGTGTGTGTGTGTGTTTAATTTGTAATTCAAAGCATGACTGCTATACATGCAAAATCTATTTCATTCTGGTTAGGGTCTTAGCATTCAGATCCCTTCGATGGAGACTCCTGCCCCCATGGGAGCCTCCCAGCTTCTGTTACTAGTTGTTAACACCCGATGACGTTTCCTTTGGTTGAGCCAGTGAATGTGACTTATATGCAATTTCTGAATTCTGTCTTCAAGACCTATGTGCCAGTATTGCGAATATTTGGAGACAGCTTCTTTTTACAAACAGTTAAAAAGAGAAAGCTCAGCTTCTATAATCTAACGTCAACCCCTCTCTTCTCTGGGTTCCCACCTGCATGTAGTAAGTGCCCCTCTCCCGGCCACTGTCATGCTGGGTCTGCCTAATTATTCATATTCATAGTCAACTAATATTTACTGACCACCCTCTTTTTCTCAGATGCTGTAGTAAGAAGTATTATAGGATCTTTTGTTTAATCCCCCTTCCAATTCCCGGACATAGGTGGAGTGACACCTCCTTGTAGGTGAGGAACTGAGGCTCAGAAGGAGGAAGTGGCTTGACTTCTCTGTCAGTTTCCTCATCTGTATAATGTAGATGCTAATGCTCCCCTTGGCCAGGTGGTTGTGAGGAGTCAGTGTGATAGACTATTGCGCATAGTAGGCGTGTAACAAATGGAAGCTATTTTCCTGGTAGCAGTCCTTTTGTGGTCAGTCCATTTCCATTTTTGGCAATGACGGTCATAATGATGATATTACCATTCATGTAATGGACCTTACATCCAGGACACCGTGCCAAGAGTTTCCACATGCATTATCTTGCCTAACCCCTTCAATTCAGGAGATTGGTGCCATTATTATCCTGGTTCTATTAGAAGAGGAAATTGGAGGCCACAGTGATAACAGCGGTAAAGAGCAGAGCTGGGGTTAGAATAGTTCAGCTGGCTCCTGAGTCCACGCTCTCACTGCAGGACACTCTACGCATCCTTTCCCACAGTAGTGCCGGGTACCCAGAGTCCCGTCAGGATGCTGACTGGGGCATGAAGGGAGGCGAGGGTGCGTGCCACCCCGCACACCAGTCAGGACATGGTGAAGTTACACACGTGAAGGGAGACTCAGACGAAGCCCAGGAAAGGGTCCTGGTAGAAAGAAAGAGAAGTCTGGGAGACCATGGGAAATGTCAGAGGGGCAATGGAAGGAGGGCGAGAAGCTCTAACATGTGAAACAGATTTTGGATTGTGAAAACACAGAGTCCTCCAGCGGTGAACATAGCCTAGGAATCTCACAGGCTGGCAATTGTGAACATTTGGAGTAATTAACTGGAATGAAGGCCACCTCCCCACCTCCAGCGTCTCTCACCTGAATTCTTGCTCTGATGCACACATTCTCTATTCTAGTTGGCTCACAGGGAAGAAAGCACTGCGAGGCACCCTGGGGGCTGGATGTCCACCCGCCAGGCGATCTCTGACGTGGTTCAGGCCTCCCTAACCTCCTCCCCGTCTGTCTTGCCTGTTTCCGCAGTGATCCGGGCCAGAGTGGTGGGGAAGAAGCTGGTGAAGGAGGGGCCCTTTGGCACCCTGGTCTACACCATCAAGCAGATGAAGGTGAGTGACGACAGCCTGGCTTCAGCAGGGTTTCTGGGTTTATTCTGCCAGAAGAGGCCTGGCCAGCGGAGGTAAGGTGGTTTGGACCAGGGTATATTTGCTCAGTGTCTGAGCCCCAGACCAGCCCTTCCGCCCTGCTGGAGAGGGTGTTGCTGAGACAGCAGAAAGGGACGAGCAGGGCGGGCGAAGGTGGTGGCTGTTTCATCCCAGAGCCGGTGCTGGCAGGGTCCCTTAGAAGCGGTTGTTAGGAGGCTGGGCTCTGGAACCAGAGAGCGGACAGCCTTGTTACCTTGGTAACTGAGACACTGGCCAACTCACTGCGCAGCCATCTCTGGGCCTCAGCCTCCCCATCTGTCAAATGAGAGAGTTGGACCAGACTGTCTTACAGGCTCTTTTGAGCTCTGACCTTTTGAGTTTCAACAATGCCTACAGGTCTTGTGCAGCCACTGAAGTTGCAACTTAGGTTTAACCCCTCGAATCTTCATCTTGAACTTGCACTGATCACAGAAACCTCCTCCTGAGATGGGAACTGCACCCTCTTCCCCTGTCTGCCCACCCTCAGTTGGCATGTCCCCACGACAAAGCCCATGAAGGAAGTCCGCCTAAAGGAGAGGAACATCAGATTCAAATCCTAGAGAACCTGCTTCCTGGCCTCAGCTCCGCTCCTAAATAGCTCGCTGACTTTGGAAGCCTCCCTTTTCCTGGGCCTCAGTCTGCCATCTGTTAATGGTGCAGGGTTGGGCTTGGGGCCCCCTAGAGCCCTTATGGCCGAGGCATTTCAGAATTCTGGGACTCTGGCCCCGTTACTGCTGAACAGGAGCTACGGTAGATGCTGGAGAGGAATATGGGAGCTTTTTGGCAACTGGTCCATCACCCCACCTTTAGAAGCCCCTCCTTATTTCAGTACTCCATGCTAGAAGGCGTGGAGGCCCCTCAGAAATGGGGTTCCCGCGTTTAGGAACTACAGTCAGGCAGGGAGAGGAGACACATGGGTGTCAGAAGTTCGAGATGGGTGCACTCAGGTTCGAGGGAACTGCCAACCCCTTTACTCGTTGCTCCTTCGTGCGTCCCCAGCTGTGAGGGTGGGAGGACTCGGCCATGGGAGGGCCCCGTGCATCCCGGCGGCACCCCCGCAGGCCTCGCACTCTGCGTCCTGAGGCCTGAGGTTAGATGTACTAAGTTTGCAGAACCTATTGCTTTGGATTCAATTTTGGAAACATCCACAGCCTTCTGGTTATGTAATGTCCAGAGTCGGCTCTGGCTGATTGCCCTTGGCTGCCCAAGCTTGGTCATGGGACCAGATTATGTCTTCAGACGGCCATGGTGAGAGAACAGTGGGCGGTGGGGGGGGGGGGGCCAAGAAGAGCAACAACAACCCCCAAACCTGCTGTGCAACCCCTGGCAGCCGGCGAGTGAATGCCAAAGCCTATTAGACAAAAGCGGAGGTTTAGGGAGTACATTCCCTGCCTGCTCTGGGACAGGCCTTCAGATTTGAGACACTCTGTGGCCGACAGAGCGGTGCAAGAAGAGAACTGGGAGGTAGTGGCTCCTGGTTTGCCTGGCTTCCCTCCTTCCCTCAGAGCCTGGGCCGCAGGATGGTCAGTGGCCCTTCCTGTGGGCAGTGTCCTGTCTCCCCTCAGTGACTCAGACCAGCCACTGGGAGCAGGGGCGAGGCAGAGAGGCCCAGTCGCGTGTGCTAGCCCATCAGCTTCAGAGCACACACACATACTCCCTGGACGCTAACCTTAGGCTGTCCGCGCCCCGTCCTTCACCCGGGGTCATGGAACCGAGGTGCTGGGCATGAGAAAGTAAAATCCTTCGTTTTATTTCTGACAGAGACTCAAAGGGGAAATTATTCCCTCAGAGTCATGCATTTCATCAAAGGCAGATCTGGTTCCCCAGCTGAGGTGCCAGGATTCCTGCCCAATCTGTGTGTTCCTACATGACTCCCCCGCCTCCCAGCCATCTTAGTTTGATCATCAGTCACCGCCTGGTGCCTTTTATTTACTCTGCCCCTCCTTCTAGCCCAATATCAGATCACCCATAGAACTGGTCATTGCCGTTCTATCCAGAGAGGCCACTCAACCCTGTGGTCTTCAGGGCCCAGTCTGTTCATCAGAGAAGGTGTGGGATGCAGGAGTAGAACCTCGGACCCCTCTCCCCTCCTTCTCACTCTCCGTGCTTAGTGCTGTGCTTCCAGCGGGGGACACAAAGACAGTATTTGTTATAATGAATGTAAGATTTCACACAAGTAATGTTTATTGAGCATTTGCTATATTCTACTAAGTCTTTGCACGGCTCAATTCAACCCTCACAACCACCCTAGGGAACAGATATATGTTATCCTCTATTGTATCAGTGAGGCAACTGAGACTCGGAAGGTCATACAACAGTCAAGATCATACAACAGTATAGCTAGAAAGCAGCAGACCAGAGCCAAACCCTGGCCTTTCCTGACAAGGCAATTACAGAGCAGTGGAGCATCAGGCTGATGCATCACTCCTGCCCACTTTGGGGGTCAGCCCCACCCCATTTGTACCTGGTTCCCCCAGGGAACAAAAAGGGGTTAGCTCCATTTTGCAGCTTTGTTATGAAACAGTGTAGCTCTTGACTTACAACATCCTGCAAAGGGTGTAACAAAAAGAGAATCTTTGTAGGAGGGAAGGGGGAAAGGCCAGAGAGGCTGGCCTATAGGGTTTTGGCACTGGTCCCTGGGGTGCTTTATTCCAGCAGATTAGAGCGTCTACCCACAGATGGGGTAAGCAAGGGCTCCCTTAGAGCAGGGCTAAAGGAACTCGGAGAACGTGAGAAGGTATGTCAGTCACCCTGTCTGACTTCTCTCTTCATTCTCAGAGTACCCCCTCCCCGTCCCCTCAAAAAAACCCTTTCTCATCCAGATGAAAAACAGGCAGACCCCCTCCCACTGCTAATTCCAGAGTCTCAGGACAGTCTCAGGCACATCCTGAGTGTACAGAGACCCCCAGTTATGTGGTTATGGTGGTGGGGGGGTGTTAGAATCTTGAGGGAGCTCATTGCAAACACAAACTTGGAGATTAGCTGGAGCTGAGCCAATGGGCTGTGGTGCAAAGGTGGAAGTTTACAGAATTGGCCGCTGTAATCTGTGGGGACCTTATCTTCTATCAGGACCATGGGAAAGTAGTCTGCTTTGCCAGGACCAGTAGTTTGTGCAGTAGAGACATGCTCTTAGGTCAGCGGCAGGGGACAGCACTTAGGGGACATTATGTCCCAGCTGGTCCCATGGGGAAGCCCGCTGGTCATGTGCTGTGCCCGTCCTGACTCTGGCAGGATAGATCTGCTGGCCAACTGAAATGCTTGGCCCCTGGGACTTCCTTCCTTTAGCGTTTCGTCTAATCACATGAGCAATAGCGGGGTCTCGCCTTTGAAGCTCCAGCTGGAGCCTCTCCAACACCCCCCTCTTCCCCAGCACACAGCTCTCTCTCTTCTTCCCTGTTTCTGTGACTCTTTATGGTCTGGGTCTCATCAGTCTTCTGCAGAGACTGACTCCGAGCTGGTGCTCTGCCTCTGCAGCTGGACCGCCATGCCATAAGGGGAGCACCGTGCGCTCGGTGCCTCAGCCGGGTCCCAGCTGCGAGACACAGGTGCCTGGTCTGGGAATGAGTTTGTGAAGTAAAGTGCTGACCTTGCAGGGGCATGACCAAAATATCTGAGAGATTCCCTCCGACTCAGAAGCCTCCCGCTCACATTATCTGTCCCTTCACCCCAAGGGAAGCTAACTCCTTGAATTGAAACTTTGTGTAGACACTACCAAGACAGGAGGCCCAGGGCCTTGTAGAGTCCAGTGTCAGACACACGCACATGCACGCACACACACACAGGAATATTATTCAGCCTTTAAAAAGAAGGGACTCTTGTCAATTGTGACAACAGGATGAACCTGGAAAATATGCTAAATCAAATAAGCCAGACATAGAAAGAAAGACTGCGTGATCTCACTATCTTGTGGAATCTACAATAAAAACGTCTAAGACTTAGAACGGTGGTTGCCGAGGCGGGGGGGGGGGGGGGGGGGGAGACAGAGGGGGCTGGGAGGCGGGGGGGGGGGGTATGGGGAGATGTCAAAGGTACAAAGTTTCAGTTGTGCACGTTGAGTAAGTGCCGAGCTCTAATGTAAGGCATGATCACTGTAGCTAATAATAGCATAGTGAATACTGCAAATTTGCTAAGAGAGGAGAACTCAAGTGCTTTCTCCCACACACAGAAGTAACTATATGAGGTAATAGACATGTTCACTAGCTTGATTGCGGAAATCACGCCAC